>NW_026652287.1:40875554-41060520 GCF_009828535.3 Hylobates moloch | reverse complement strand
CGCCGCCGCCTCCCGCCCGCCCCGGAGCAGCCCCGGGCCCGCCCGCCCGCATCCAGGTGAGGCGGTGGGGGGCCTTCGGCGGCGCCCGACGGGGTAGGCCGCGGCAGGCCTGAGCTCGCCTGGCCTGGCCGCGGGGCGCCCGCGGGCCTGCACCGGCCGAGGCCCAGGCCGCGCCGGACCGGGGGAGGGGACGCGCGCGGGGGCCGCGGCGGGCGGGTCGGGGCGGGCCGGTGTGGGCGCCGGCGACAGGCCCCAGGGCCGGATTCCTCTGGCGCCTCGAGGGACGGGCGAGGGGGATACGGCGTGGGCATGCGCCGGGGGGCCGGGCTGCACGGCCGGGGGCCTCGGTCGCCTTGGAAGCCCGGGCTCCGGGGGCGGGAGAGTGGGGCCAGCGACGGGGGAGCGCGGGGAACGCTTTGAGCGCGCAGAGGTCACGGCCCACGGGCTTGCTCCCCCGGGAAATCCCACAGATTCTTTTGTGGTCGTTGTCAGAACACCGCGGCCGGTGCGAGGTCCTTTGAGAAGTGTGCAAACCCTTCAGTAGATACACGGGAGTCCTGGCGAAAAAAAAATCTAAACTGCATCTTTTTTTGAGCGCCATTTCTAACAAAGCTGTTTGTGGGGCGTGGGACGTTAGGATTTGTAAAATATGTGTGTGTGCCTGTTGGAAACACAAGCTGCACACAGTTGAACAATGGGGGATGGATGCCCTTCCTTCCTTTTCCGGTGCTCTGGGCTGCGGGGCTTGTTAAAATGGGTTTTGGTCCCTACTGTGTGCAGGGCAGGTGGAGAAGAACTTCTGCACAACTTATGCACGGGCTTCCCGTGGTGGGACTTGAGCCCCCTTGCTAGAAAGTGTTCATCTAAGATCCGGATGGCCAGAAGTGGGAAGATGAGGAGAATGATCTGTCCAGAGCAGGGTTTCTCAACGTTGGCTCTACTGATGTTTGGGGTCAGATAGTTTTTGGTTGTGGTGGTGGTGGGGGCTTCCCTGTGCAACGTAGGAAGTTAAGCCGTATTCCTGGCCTCTACCCACTAGATGCCAGCAGTATCCCCATGCCCCGAGTCGTGAGGATCAAAAGTATCTCCAAACATTGCCAGATGGCCCGGGTTGCAGGGGAGGGGTCTCAGGTGAGAACCATGACTGAACTAAATGCTCTTCCTCCAAAAGTTCTAATGCCCGAGAGATGCTTCCAAGACCTCGAACAAGCTTGACTCTGTTGAGCCTTAGTTTTCTTATCTGTAAAATGGGAAGGACAAAAGTGTGGTGCAAATTGAAGAGGGTAGGAAGCCCGTTGCGTTGTGCGTGGTCTGTGCCTGGTAGGCACTGAATAAATGATGTTATACATAACCACCAGTATTTATTGAGGATTTACTATGTGCTTGACACTTTGTGGACGTTTGTCTGCAGTCCTTGAGGCAGGTGATGTTATAATTTCCATTAATTTCCATTTTTAGAGATGAAGAAACTGAGGCTTAGATGGGTCACTTGATATGACCAGTCTCATGCACTAAAGTGGTCGTGCCAGGGTTTGAACTCGGGCCCTCTGAATCATAACCACTCGATTGTGCTGCTCCTATAATTACAAGGCTCCAGGGCACTCCACTCAGTTGTCATCGAATATTTTCTGTGTGCAAAGTTCTGTGCTGGGATCTGTTATCAAATTCTGCAACTTCGAGGCCCACGAAGAGGTTGAGATACATGAACGTCTCCAAATGTGGAAGGAAATAATACTGTTTATGTTGATGCATTGGTTTTGAGCAGACAGAGTTTCAGTCTGGATGTGTTGAGTCTGAGATCATGGTGCTATTTATTTTTTATTTTTTATTTTTTTGAGACGGAGTCTCGCTGTGTCGCCCAGGCTGGAGTGCAGTGGCGCAATCTCGGCTCACTGCAAGCTCCGCCTCCCGGGTTCACGCCATTCTCCTGCCTCAGCCTCCCCAGTAGCTGGGACTACAGGCGCCCGCCATCACGCCCGACTAATTTTTTGTATTTTTAGTAGAGACGGGGTTTCATCGTGTTAGCCAGGATGGTCTCGATCTCCTGACTTTGTGATCCGCCCGCCTCGGCCTCCCAAAGTGCGGGGATTACAGGCGTGAGCCACCGCGCCCGGCCCATGGTGCTTTTTTTTTTTTTTGAGACAGAGTTTCACCTTTGTTGCCCAGGCTGGAGTGCAGTTGTGCCATCTCAGCTCACTGCAACCTTCACCTCCTGGGTTCAAGTGATTCTCCTGCCTCAGCCTCCCAAGTAGCTGGGATTACAGGCAGCCGCCACCACGCCCGGCTAATTTTTTGCATTTTTAGTAGAGATGGGATTTCGCCTTGTTGAGCAGGCTGGTCTTGAACTCCTGACCTCAGGTAATCTACCTGCCTTGGCCTCCTAAAGTCCTGGGATTACAGGTGTGAGACACCGCGCCCGGCCCATGGTGCTATTTCAAGTAAAAGAAATGAGAGAATTATGAAAAAACTGTTTATGAAGAAACAAATTATGAAAATTTCTTGCCTCTCTTTCTGCTTCCCGTCTCTTCCCTCTTTCCACACTCCAGCAGGAGTTCTGTTCTGTAAATGCACATCTAATTGTATCCCTTCTGATTTAAAATCTTTGCGCGGAAAAAAGACACGTTTTCTTGACCTCTCTGGTGGCTTAAAAGATAAAGCTAGAAGCCCTTAGTTTGGAGTGCCAGTTGCTTCACACCCTAACCCTCCCCGCCCCTGCACGTAGACCCCAAACTCTAACCCTCCCTGCGTGTTGCAGCCTCCACCTGGAGACAGATCTCTTCCACCTGGAGATCCGTTGCTTATGCTCCGTGGCAAAGCTCACTGGCCGTTTGAAGCCTCGTCTGACTGCCACTCTTCCTCCACCCGCACCGGAATCAACTGTTCCCTCATTAGTGTTCTCATCCCATTCAGTTTATTGAATCGAATTTAAGGCTGAATGGCGAGAGAAGCGCAGCGCCCGGCTTGCGCCCCTAGGTGGCAGTAGCGAGGCGGTGCGGCCGACCTGAGCTGTGGGTCAGGGGAAGACCGACGGAAGCCAGCCTGTGGGAGGGAAGTGAGGCTCGCTCCCTCCTCTGAACGACTCTCCCTGCTCCGCTGCTGTGTCCTGGGCCCCCGCTAGGCTCTGGAGAGTGTGCATGATGTCTGTAGGTCATCTCAGCCCACTCTGATGAGTGCTGTGAGAGTTATGCCCTGGCTGATGTGGAAGCCCAGAAAAGGGACCTGGGTGGGCACAGGACAGCCCAGAATGCTTCCTGGAGGAGAGGAGGCAGTAGCGGTGGGGAGGAGCTAACCAGGCAAAGACAATAGGGTGGGGCTTTGTAGGGTACAGCCAAGCCCGTAGGTGGGAACATCGCAGTGTTGAGAGAACATCGTGTGTTCAAAGAACCACGTGGGTTCTTTAGAGGCAAGAAGGCTGAAGTGGGTAGTGGTGGCAGGAGTGCTCAGGTGTCCACTGGGCAGAGGGCTTGGCTGTTACCCTGCAGCTAGGCCAGGGGTGGCTACTGAGCAGTTTTAGTTCACTGCTCACCCTGGTGGAGAGGCTGGGAGGAGACAAGGAGAAACCAGTCACAGGCTATTGCGGTACTGAGGTGGACCCGTAATGGCTGAACCGCTTGAGGGTCAGGACTGGGACTGCTTCTTTATTTTGTATGCCTGATGCTTTGCTCTGTGCCTGGCATGTGGTTGATATTTTGTCTGTGCCAGGGAAAGGAAAGATTGGCAGACTACTCAGAAGTGACTGGATCCAGGTACCTGTCAAACAGACATCTGTGGCTGGGTGTAGTGGCTCACACCTGTAACCCCAACAGCTTGGGAGGCCAAGGTGGAAGATTGCTCAAGGCCAGGAGTTCAAGACCAGCCTGGGCAACATAGCGAGATCCCATCTCTAAAAAAAAAATTTTTTTAAGAGTGAGACGTTTATGTCAGGGGAAGGAATCACAGGAGAGGGAACAATTCTGAACAGGTGGATGGCCAGACTCATGTCACCATGAACAGAAACAGGCAGACTCAAGGACGGGGAGTGACGGAGCAAGAATATGAAGCTGGGTTTAGAGACACTGAGTTTGAAATCCCACTTAGGAGTCAGTCTAGCAGGAGGTGACAGGAATCTGAATAGGGATGGTGGCAGAGAGGTGGCAGGACAGTGAGAGATCTCACATGTCAAACTGGCAGGACGTGGTGCTTGATTAGGTCCAAGGGATAGAGAGAGGTGGCTTGGGGGACAGGTGGGGCTATGCCACCAAATGAAGTAATTCAGGGGGCGGAGGCGGTTTGAAGAGAGGGCAAGGACAGGAGGAGAGGAGATGAAGGTGTTTGTAGCTGCAGACAGGGAGGTTGGGGAGACATACATTCACCTTGATTTTGTTCATGAAGTGGGACTAGAGACAGGTACTCACTGTACCAGGCGCTATGGAGCAAGGGGTGACATCCCCAGTGGAGGAAGCTGAAGCTCTGGGAAGGGGAGCGACTTCTGCACAGTAATTCAGCTGATGAGCAGGAAACTTAGTGCCCAGCTCAGGCCTGCCAGGCTCCAGAGCTCAGGGTTTTTTCCTGCCATGCCCTGTTGCTTTGCACTTCTGTGTGAGATCCCTGCAGTGGCCTTCGGCCTTGACCAGCCAGAAAGAAGCCAGAGCTATTAGCAGGGCTGTGGGGTGCCTGGACTGGGCCATAGGCCAGCCACACCTGACCTGCTTCTGCCCCAGGCTTCTCAGCCTGGCTGAAAGGGAATTGTCACTTAGCTGGAGCTGCTCCAGCCAGGCATCCTGCCCTTCTGTGGGCCATGGGCAGGGGCCTGGAAGAAGCTGGTGCCATGTCTACCTGAGACCTCGCCTTGCGTGGCATTTATAACTGGGTCAGGTGGTGCTTTGGGTTTTTTCTGGCAGCAGAGCATTTCCTGAATGACCTAAGCCTTTTTTACCTTGAAGACTCAGAATGTTGCATCTGGAAAGGACCTTAAACATTATTGGGTCCAAGCCCTGTCAGATGATGTGTGAAGTGTCAAGATTGAGCCTGAAGTTAGATTTGACTGTTCTAGTTTTGCTCTGGCTCAAGTGGTTTAGAATACCTGCTCCGTCATGATGCAATGAAAGTGATTCTCTTGCATGCCTGATGGAAAGCAGCCTCACTGCTTCATTCTTTTGCTGTCACACATAAAGACGCACACATCTCTCTCCCCTGGATATGCGCTACATGATCTACAGATGTGAACAACATCACTGATGTCACATAGACAACCAGAATTGTTTAAAATAGTGCATTGGAGTCAAAAACCTTCAGAGATCATCCAAACAAGACTTCTCCCAGAGGCCAGGCACCGACGGTGGCTCTCACCTCTAAGCCCAGTGCTTGGGAGGCTGAGGTAGGAGGATCACTTGACGTCAGGAGTTAAAGACCAGCCTCAACAACATGGCGAGACCCCCCTCTCTACAAAACATAAAAAAGCGGCGAAGCGTGGTGGCTCATGCCTGTAATCCCAGCACTTTGGGAGGCCAAGGCGGGTGGGTCACCTGAGGTCAGGAGTGTGAGAGCAGCCTGGCCAACGTGGTGAAACCCTGTCTCTACTAAAAATACAAAAATTAGCCGGGCGTGGTGGCAGGTGCCTGTAATCCCAGCTACTTGGGAGGCTGAAGCCGAAGAATCGCTTGAACCTAGGAGGCGGAGGTTGCAGTGAGTCAAGATCGTGCCACTGCACTCCAGCCTGGGTGACAAAGCAAGACCCCCCTCTCTACAAAACATAAAAAAGCTTAGAACTACATAGAGGACTTAGTAAGACTGCGTAGTGACATGCACCTGCAGTCATAGGTACTTGGGAGGCTTAGGTGGGAGGATCACCTGAGTCCAGGAGGCCGGGGCTGCAGTGAGCCGTGATCATGCCTCTGCACTCCAGCCTGGTCTGAGAGTCAGCAGCCTCCTGTCCTACTGTGTGACACACCCTGGGTTTGCCTGGGAACTCTTAGATGGCAATGATATAACCTGGGCCCTCAAGGTTCTCGCCATTGACACTGGTCATTGAGTGTAAGGCAAATAATGATAGGAGTGGTTGGGACAGTAACAAAGGTTTACAGCAATGGCATGGAGGCACTGAGAACTAGAGTAAGTAACCTGTTGTCCTGTAGGAAGGTGGCCTTTTTTTTTTTTTTTTTGAGACAGTCTCACTCTGTTGCCCAGGCTGGAGTGCAGTGGCATGATCTTGACTCACTGCAACCTCTGCCCCCCCGGATTCAAGCGAGTCTCCTATCTCAGCCTCCTGAGTAGCTGGTACTACAGGCATGCACATCACACCCAGCTAATTTTTGTATTTTCAGTATAGACAGGGTTTCACTCTGTTGGTCATGCTGGTCTCAAACTCCTGACCTCAGGTGATCCGCCTGCCTCGGCCTCCCAAATTGTTGGGATTACAGGCATAAGCCACCACACCAGGCCAGGAAGGTAGCTTTTTGAAGATGAGCCAGCCTGGTGTAGTGGCTCTCACCTATAATCCCAGCACTTTGGGAGGCCCCGGTGGGAGGATGACTTGAAGCCACCATGGGCAACAAAATGAGACCCCTGTCTCTACAAAAAATTTAAAAATCAGCCGGGTATGGTGGCACACACCAGTAGTCCCAGCTACTTGGGAAACTGAGGCAGTTTGAGGCTGCAGTGAGCCGTGATTGTGCCACTGCACTCCAGTTTGGCAGCAGAGCAAGACCCTGTCTCAAAAGAAAAATAAGTAAAAATCAAAGTGAGCTAGGAGGCCAGGCATGGTGGCTCACACCTGCAATCCCAGCACTTTGGGAGGCCAAAGTAGAAGGATCACTTGAGCTTGGGAGTTCAAGACCAGCCTGGGCAACAAAGCGAGACCCCCCATCTCTTTAAAAAAAAATACCAATTTTAAAAAATGAGCTGGGAAGTGAAAGAGAGGACACTAGTGCCCTGCAGAGGGAACAGCCAAAACAGAGGCCTGTAGCATATTGGCAAGAAGCTGGAGTGAGCGGGAAGGGAGGGTGGCGACTGAGGCTGGAGAACCACCTGGGTCCGATTGTGAAGGGCCTTGCCAGTTTGACAGTTGCACTGTCATGACAACTTGAAGCCTGGCCCTGCCACTTATTAACGGCATACCTCACCGTGAGCATCATTGCGTGACCGCCGAGCCTCAGTGGGTGGTGACCACTGACAGGGAAGACCAGAGGGGTGAGCATCTTGATTGCAGGACAGTGCAGGCCTTGCACCTGGAGAGACAGAAGTGGCTATGACTTGGGAGTCATTGACAATTGAGTGGTGACAAGGCCTGGTTGTGGTTGGAGCTTGTGGGATAGAAGCTGATTTGGCCCAGGATTGATGATGCAGATTTGGAGAAGGTCAAGGGAAGGGCCTCCAGAGAGTGGGGTGGGGGCCCAGAAATGCCATGAAACTGCTTTGCAGGGCAGGTTGTTGGTTTCTCCCGTGTTGCTAGTTGACCAAGAACTTGACCTGCAGGGGCTGCTCAGCCTTGACTCAGAGTGTCAGGAGGAACAGGGCCGCAAAGCAGAAGTTCTCTTTTTAAACCTTTTAAAGTTTATTTTTATTGTGGTTTTGTTGTTGTTTTTGAGGCAGGATCTCACTCTGTCGCCCAGGCTGGACTGCAGTGGCGCAATCATAGCTAACTGCAGTGTTGACCTCCCAGGCTCTAGTGATCCTCCCAGCCGAGCCCCCTGATAAGCTGGGATTGCATACAGGTGTGCATCACCATTCCTGGGTAATTTTTATTTTTATTTATTTTTATTTTTATTTTTTGTAGTGATGGCATCTCTCTGTGCCGCCCAGGCTGGTCTTGAACTCCAGGCTTAAGCAGTCCTCCCACCTTGGCCTCCGAAAGCGCTGGGATTAAAGGCATGAGCCGCCACACTCAGACAATTTATTTTTAAATTTGCATGTAGGAAAATTCATTCTTTCGAGTAGAGTTCTCTGAGTTTTGACAAATGGATAAAGTTGTTTGATTACCACCATAATAAACATTGGAAAGTTCGCTCTCCCACAAACAGAAATACTCCCTCCTCCTGTCCCTGTGTAATCAACTTTTTCCCTCACTCCCTAACCCCAGCGACCACAGATCCATCCCTATGGTTTTGCCTTTTCCAGGAAGGCACAGAAATGATGTGGCAAGGTGTATTTGAGATTCACACAAGTAGCATGAATTGGTGGTGCCTTTTATTGCCAGGTAGTATTCTGTTGTATGGTGTATCCCAGTTTATCCATGAATGGCTTGAAGAATATTTGGGTTGTTGTAGTTTTGGATGATTATGAATAATGCCGCTCTGCACATTTATATACAGATTTTTGTGTGAACATAGATTTTCCTTTCTATTGCCTTAATACTATGAGTAGGATTGCTGGATCCCATGCTAAGTGTATATTTCACCATAAGAAACTGCCAATCTGTTTTCCAAAGTGGCTGTCACATTTCACATTTTTGCATTCCCACCAGCAGTGTATGAATATTCTGGCTTCTCCACATCCCTGCCAGCACTTGACATTGTCTGTTTTGTTGCTGTTGGTTGTTTTTGTTTTATTTTGCTTTAGCCATTCTAATAGGTGGGTAGGGGTGTCTTGATGTGGTTTTAATTTGACTAATGATGTTGAGCATCTTTTCATGTGCCTGTCCGCCATCCATATATATTCTTTGGTATAGTATCTGTTCAAATCTTTTGCCATTTTTGAAACCAGGTTGTTTGCTCATTATGTTGTTTTTGGTTTTTGGAGATGGAGTCTGGCCCTATCGCCCAGGTTGGAGTACAGTGGCGCGATCTCGGCTCATTGCAACCTCTCCCTCCCGGGTTCAAGCAATTCTCCTGCCTCAGCCTCCCCAGTAACTGAGATTACAGATACCCACCACCACACCTTGCTAATTTTTTGTTGTTGTTGTATTTTTGTAGAGATGGGGTTTCACCATGTTGGCCGGACTGGTCTCAAACTCCTGACCTCAGGTGATCCACCCATCTCGGCCTCCCAAAGTGCTGGAATTTCAGGCGTGAGCCACCACACTGGCCTGCTTATGTTTTGAGAGCTTAAAAAAAAGTGTTCTAGGCCAGGTGCGGTGGCTCACGCCTGTAATCCCAGCACTTTGGGAGGCCGAGGTGGGCAGACGGGCAGATCACGAGGTCAGGAGATCAAGACCATCCTGGCTAACACGGTGAAACTCCGTCTCTACTAAAAATACAAAAAATTGGCTGGGTGTGGTGGCGGGTGCCTGTAGTCCCAGCTACAGGCTGAGGCAGGAGGATGGCATGAACCCGGGAGGCGGAGCTTGCAGTGAGCAGAGATCACGCCATTGCACTTCAGCCTGGATGACAGAGCAAGACTCCATCTCAAAAAAAAAAAAAAAAGTGTTCTGGGTTGGGTGAGGTGGCTCACGCCTATAATTCTAACACTTTGAGAGGCCGAGATGGGAGGATCACTTGACACCAGGAATTCAAGACCAGCGTGGGCAACATAGCGAGACCCCATCTCAACAAAAAATAAAAAATTAGCCAGAAGGCTGAGGCAGGAGGATCGCTTGAACCCAAGAGTTTGTGGCTGCAATGAGCTATGATTATGGCATTGCACTTCAGCCTGGGCAGTGGAGTGAGACTTTGACTCAAAAAAAAAAAAAAAAAGTGTTCTGACTACAAGTCCCTTTTGCAAATGTTTACTCCAGTTGGTGGATTTTAATTCTCCTAGCAGTATCTTTCACAGAGCAAAAGTTTTAAATTTTGATGATATCCAGTTTATCCATTTTTTTTTTTAATGAAGTGGGCTTTTGGTGTTGTGTCTGAGAAATCTTTCCCCAGCCCAATGCCACAAAGATTTTTCTCCAAGAAATTTTATATTTTTACATTTTAAAACAGAGGTCGGCAGATTTTTTGTGTATGAAGAGCCAGATGGTAAATATTCTCAGCTTTTTTGGCCATACGGTTGCTACTACTTAACTCTGTTATTGTAGTACAAAACTATCTATAGACAGACAATACATAAACAAATGAGACAAGCTGTGTTCCAATAAAACTTTATTGGCCGGGCGCGGTGGCTCAAGCCTGTAATCCCAGCACTTTGGGAGGCCGAGGCGGGTGGATCACGAGGTCAGGAGATCGAGACCATCCTGGCTAACACGGTGAAACCCCGTCTCTACTAAAAAATACAAAAAAATTAGCCGGGCGTGTTGTTGGGCGCCTGTGGTCCCAGCTACTCGGGAGGCTGAGGCAGGAGAATGGCGTGAATCCAGGAGGTGGAGGTTGCGGTGAGCCGAGATCGCGCCACCGCACTCCAGCCTGGGGGACAGAGAAAGACTCCGTCTCAAAAAAAAAAAAAAAAAAAAACCTTTATTTATAACAACAGGCAATGGGCCAGATTTGTCCCACAGGTCATGATGTGTGTTTCAGAAGGTCCACTTTTCCCAGACCTAGAGGATACCACACTGTGGACAGTAAGCCTGGGGCAGCCATTGTCCATCTCACCGTCTGTGAAAGCAGAATGAGGGAAAAAGCAAAGTAGATGCCTAACTCTTAGAGAAAGGGCGAGGAGAAGGAAAGGTAAAGGAAAAAAGAGGAAGAAAGAAGGGAAATGCTTGAATTACATTTTGAGCAAGCTTCAATTTGCATTTTAATTCTTCAGAGTTAACCCTTGTGGTCTGTTTGGATCAGCTTCCAGCAAATGTTTTTGTCTGTTTGTTTGTTTTTGAGCCAGTGATCTATTTTAAAATCTCATGGCCACAGATGGTGTAACAGACACGTGGAGTTTCTCATGATTAAACTCTGTAGGTCCTGAGCTGCTACTAAAAGTTGAAATTTAGCCATTTCCTATTAACGAATATTTAGAATTCTATCCAGTTTTATACTCTTATGAACTATGAGGTAGTGCCTTCCTTGCACTTTTTGTTTTGTTTTGTTTTTTGTTTTGAGACAGGGTCTTACTCTGTTGCCCAGGCTGGAGTGCAGTGGCGCCATCATGGCTCATGCAGCCTCGATCTCCTGGGCTCAAGCGATCCTCCCTGCCTTTGTCTCCCAAGTAGCTGAAACTATAGGCATGGGTCACTATGCCCACTAAATTATTTTATTTTTTGTTAAGAGTCAGGGTCTCACATTGTTGTCCAGACTGGTCTTGAACTCCTGCACTTGGGTGATTATTTCTGTAGAAAGATCCTGCAGTTGTGAGTCAGAAGGTTGTACCATCTCATACTCAGACAGTAGCAGGTGATCTTGCGCTGGATTTTATTCCATGTGACTGGCAGAAAATAGCATCTGGTTTTCTTTTGCATTTTCCTCATTGTTCATGAAGATGAAGTTCAGTGTCTTTTTCTGGACTTATGAGCCATTTGAATTTCAGGCCTTGATAAATTGCCGCTCACATCCTTTGCCTACTTCCCTCTTGGTTACGTCTCTTCTTTTATCCCATACCAATTTGTAGATGTTCCGAATCAAGTTTTCCCAACCTCAGCAGTACTGACATTTGGGGTTAGATAATTCTTGATTGTGGGGCCATCCTGTGCTCTGAAGGATGCTTTACTGCTCTCTGACTTCTACCCACCAGATGTCAGTAGCACCCCCTCCCCCTGACCCCTGGCTCTGACCAAGTCACAGTAACCAAAAATGTCTCCAGACATTGCCCTGTGTCCCCTTGGGGGCAGAATGGCCCAGTGTGAAAACCACAGGTCTAAATAATAGAATATGCAGTGAATCTTTTCTCCAGGCTACTCCTCCTTGTCTAGGTCTATGATGCCTTTTGCTGTACAGAAGTTTTTCATTTCATGGAGTCTCACTTTTCAGTCTTTTTTTCTATGGCTTTTGATGCTAACCTACTTTTTAAAGAGCAGGGAGCATAGGACATCCTCAAATAAAAGAAATGCTTGGAAATTGTACTGATTTTGCACATCGTCTGAGAGTAGTAGGAGGGTAGGGAAGACCTGGATGTTTCTACCAGGAAGAAAGAAACCAGACCTAATTCTTCCCTCGGCGTTGATTCAGGGAGTAGGTAGGAAATCTCCACATGAGAGGTGTGTTCAGATTTTTATGTAACTGCTGGCAAGGCTATTTTTAAAGAAGGCCAAAGGCGCGTGACCGTGGGCACTGGGTGTTCAAACATAACAGAATTGAGCAACAGGGATCTGGGGAAAGGGATGGGCTCTCACCGAGACCTCCAGGCGGGTGGCCATCCACAGAGATGACTGCCTGCGTGTTTAGAGGCAGGGATGAGGGGCCTCTGAGGAGCGAGCCCAGTGTGCAGCGCACTTTCAGCAGGGCGGGCTCGGCATGCTTGGCCGCATTGATCTGGACTCTTTTCCAAAGTCATCACCGGCTCTGATGTTTACACTGAAAGGAAAGACTTCAGCAACTGAGAAAGACATTTCAAAGCCTGCAAACTGTGAAGACCAAGTTCCTCTGACTGGTAGAGAAACCCTCACCTCTTTCCAGCTCAGTCACTGCATCTTTGGGAATAAACAGGTGCAGAGGACCATTGCCTACCTGCCCCCTCAGCAGCAGGGTGTCCAGGGGCGGGGTTCAGGTACACCCTACAGGCTCTGGACATGGGCAGAAAGCAATCGGAAATCTGGAATCCTCTCGAGAGACAACCCAAAGGCTTTCTTACAGGATCTTAAATTGTGGTGCTGGAATTGTTTGTAGGTCTCTCCGAAGCCCTCTTAGTGAACTTGGAGTTGTTCTGTTTTGTGTCCATAGACTCTTTTTTAGAGCAGTTTTAGGTTTACAGAAAAATTGTGAAGTGGAGAACACTCGTTCCGTAGCATTACAATGAAGTATTGACTGAATAAAATTTTTTTAAAATAGAAAGAAGCCGGACACAGTGGCTCATGCCCATAATCCTAGCACTTTGGGAGGGTGAGACGGAAAGATTACTTGAGGCCAGGAGTTCAAAATTAACCTGGGCAAGATACCATCTCTACAAAAAGTTTTAAAAATTAGCCGGAAATGGTGCGCATGCCTGTGTTCCCAGCTACTCAGGAGGCTGAGGTGAGAAGATCGCTTGAGGATCTCCCAGGAGTTCAAGGCTGCTGTGAGCTGTGATGGCGCCACCACACCCATTATTAGCATCTCACATTCACGTGGTACCTCTGTTATTCTTGGTGAATCAATATTGATACATTATTAGTAACTAAAGCCCGTAATTCAGATTAGAGTTCACTCTGTATATTGTTCATTCTATGGGTTTTGACAAACATGTATTGTCACATCCACCATTATATATCATGCAAAATAGTTTCACTGCCCTAAAACCCTGACAATCCCGTGTTCCACTGTTGGTTGTCCCCGCCACCCTGAGCCGCATCCCTGGCAACCATTGATCTTTTTCTCTGTAGTGTGCCTCTTCCAGAAGGTCGTAGAGTTGGAATCATACAGTATATCACTTAACAATATACATTTACAGTTCCTTTAAATGTCTTTTCTGGCTTAATAACTCGTTTCTTTTTATCATCAAAAAATATGCCCGTGTGCAGCTGAACCACACGAATGGAGTCTGTTTATTCATTCACCCATTGGAGGAGATCCTGGTTGCTTCCAGGTTTTGGCAATTATGAGTGAAGCCGCTGTGAACATCCACATGCAGATTTTTGTGTGGCTGTAAGTTAACATGCAGCGTAGAAAAGAATCTGTAAGTGCAGGGCCAGGTGCCGTGACTCACGCCTCTAATCCCAGCACTCTGGGAGGCTGAGGCAGGTGGATCACCTGAGGTCAGGAGTTCGAGACCAGCCTGGCCAACACAACGAAACCCTGTCTCTACTAAAAATACATGGCAGACGCCTGTAATCCCAGCTACTCAGGAGGCTGAGGTAGGAGAATCACTTGAACTTGGGACGCAGAGGTTGCAGTAAGCCGAGATTGTGCCACTGCACTCCAGCCTGGGTTACGGAGTGAGACTCTGTCTCAAAAACAAAACAAAAAAAAAAAGAAAAGAAAAAGAAAAAATCTCTAAGTGCAAATGCAGTTACTAGTTTTGCCTTCATATACTGCAATATGAACATTTTGAATTTACTTGCTCTTTTTCTCTTGGCAGATTTTTGAAAAATACAATGTCTAATGGTTATGAAGACCACATGGCCGAAGACTGCAGGGGTGACATCGGGAGAACGAATTTGATCGTCAACTACCTCCCTCAGAACATGACACAGGATGAGTTACGAAGCCTGTTCAGCAGCATTGGTGAAGTTGAATCTGCAAAACTTATTCGGGATAAAGTAGCAGGTAAAGAAATGGAGGCGTTCTAGTAAACCGGGTATTGGTGGCCGTCCGTTGGGCACTGTCTCCTTTGCCTGTGACTCCGTGGCATTCCTCGGTGCAGGGTAACTACAGCCTTGAAACAATGGCTGTGAAGTTTCATTTTTATTTCAAACTCTGTCCATTGCTCTTGTATAAGATCGGACATAAGTTCCCAAAAGAGGAAAAATTCATTGTAAGACAGAGAGCATGTACAAAATAAGACAGTGGGAGGAGAGGAAGGAACCAGAGACAGGGCATTCTGAGAGCTGGAAGGGGCTGGAGAACCACAGCCTGACCTGGCTTGGCCTGGGCAGATTGATTGGGTCCCATGTGTGGAAGGGACCCTGGTGAATGTACTGTCCAGGGCAGGCGCAGGTAGGCCTGCCCCTGTCTCTCCAGGCCCCCACGCTTGGTCAGGCCCAGGTCAGCAGAACACCGAGGACCTCGTGGACAGCCCTTCGTTATGTTTGGGCTGCTCTGTCTGCTGTCAACGCCATCAACTTGAACTCCTGCACCATGCTGAGCTTGAACTCTCAGAGGGGCGGGAGCCTGGCAGCTAAAAGCCCTGCTGTTCCACTCCCTCACAGTGGGACTTCTAAGCCTTTGTGTCCCCATCCAGAATGTGGAGATTGTGGCTCCTACATCCTGGTGGTCCCTACGTCGTAGGTGTTTGCAGAGGTCCTGGCACCTGTGAAGTCCCTCCTTACAGAGTGGCCTCCATTCTGAGAGCGTGGCTTCAAGGACTCTGGAGAGAATTACGGACAGACCATGTGCGGAGCTCTCCTCCTCCTCCTCTCCCAATGGCCCCTCTTCCTCTTCCTCCCTCTACCCACCCCCACCCCCCTGCCTTCCTTTCTGTCTCCGCTCTGCTTTAGGAAGCCAAGGAGTGGCCAGTCCTCTCGGGGCTCTGGCTGCCACCCTGGATTTGGGGACTGTGATTCCCTATACTGAAAACTCACTTCAGGCTGGGCACGGTGGCTCACACCTATAATCCCAGCACTTTGGGAGGTCGAGGTGGGGGAGGATCACTTGCTCAGGAGTTCAAGACCAGCCTGGGCAACGTGGTGAAACCCCATCTCTACGAAAAATACAAAAACTTAGCTGGGCGTGGTGGCCCGCATCTGTGGTCCTGGCTATTTGGAGGGGCTGAGGCAGGAGAATTGCTTGAGTCTCGGGGGTTGAGGTTGCAGTGAGCCGAGATTGCACCTTACCAAGCACCACTTGGTACTAAAGTGTCTTCTACACGTTAGCCTGGGCAACATAGTGAGACCTTGTCTCCAAAAAAAAAAAAAAAAAAAAAAAAAAACGAAAACTAATTTAAAAGTTAAATGCTGGGCACAGTGGCTCATGCCTAGAATCCCAGCACTTTGGGAGGCCAAGGCAGGCAGATCACTTGAGGTCAGGAGTTCGAGACCAGCCTGGCCAACATGGTGAAACCCTGTCTATACTAAAATTCAAAAATTAGCCAGGCGTGGTGGCGCACTTCTATAATCCCAGCTACTCAAGAGGCCGAGGCAGGAGAATCACTTGAAGCTGGGAGGCAGAGGTTGCAGTGAGCTGAGATTGCGCCACTGCACTCCAGTCTGGGCAACAGAGTGAGACTCTGTCTGAAATAAAATAAAAGTTAAAAAAGGTTTCTATTATGAAACATTTCAACCATACATGAACATAGAGTGATGTGTTGAACCTGATGTACCCATCGTTGCGCTTTATCTTCAACATTTCCCCAGTAACCTTAAGACACCTGACCCCCGAATGACTCCCAAAGAGCCTGTCTGGCCGCTGTACAGGGAATTAGCTCTTCAGATGCAGGCACTGAATAAGAAAGCCTTCTCTCCTTCCAACTCCGAGAGTCTGATTTAATAAACACCTTCTCAATAGAGATTTTACGCAGTATACAAACTTGAGCAGTGTTAGAATGTTCTAGAAGCCAGCATCTCTCTCCTGCTCCAGGAGACCATCCTGAATAAGAGAAGGGTTTTAAAATTCTCCTGTGCCACTAACAAGTCTCACCTTTTTCCTCTGACTTTCTGGTGGAAGGAAATTTTCCTTGATATTCCTGAGCACAGGAGATTTTGCAAGCATTCCCGTGGAATTTGCAGTCATTCTCCTGCAACCTGACTTCTTTGTCTATTCCCTTGTGGTTTTCACAGGAATGTGAGCTATGCTAAAGGAACACCTAGATTTGGCTCAGTCTGGAGAGAACTGGTTTTGAGAATCAGTGAAGGCTGCAGAAGTGTAATTTGGAAATTATTTCAGTTCAGAGGTGAGCCTGTCTTATCTTTGGACAGTAGTTAGTAACTGGCACACCAGGAGTTGTGGAGTGGCTGGGCCTGGGCTTTCATCTTGGCCCAGCCTCTTGTTAGCAGCTCTTCAAGTGACTGGAGCTTTATGGAGAACATGCTGCAACCTGGCTTTGCTCAGCCTGCCGCCAGTGTGGGCAAACCTCTTTGCTGGCAGGGCCCGGGGTGCGGCGCTAGGTCTCACCACCACTCTCCCCAGCCAACGGCTTTCTCCCAGCCTCCCAAGACAGCCTCTCACCCGGCCAGGCAGGCACCCCAGCGAATCTGATCCCTGGCCTAGTTCAGCTCACAACACGGTGTCCCTGAGCCCCACAGCAGCCATTTCCCCGTTTACCCTCCTCAGTCCTCTGACCACCCCCTTCACCCTCAGCTGATGACCACCTCCCGCTTCGCAGTGGAACTAACAGCATCTCCAGCTCTCCAGCCCCGATCCTCCCTTCCCTTCCCTTCCTGGCTTCCCAAGAGCCTCAGGCTCTCCAAGTGCCCGCTTTTCCTGGGCTTCCAGTGTCTTGAAAGGAACTCCTTCCAGACTTCCAGCTTCCTCTAGCTCGGAGTTCCTCCACGTCTGTGGCTCCTGACGTCAGGGCTGGACACCGCACTGGATGCTGCAGGGTGTTGAGCAGCATCCCTGGTCTCCACCCACGTGGTCCCAGTAGTGACATCCCAGTGGTGAAACCCAAAAATGTCCTGACATTGCCGCATGTACCCTGGGAGACAGAGTCTCCCCTAGTGAGAGCCACTGCTGTGTGTGTTGGCCTCTCACCCACATACTGTCCCGTTCCCTGTCTCCACCTCCTTTCAGAAGCATCCTCTCCCATTGGCTTTCAGGAGCACCTCCTCCTCCCACCTGTCTAACTGCCCCTGAGGCCGTGCCCTATCTGTCTTTAGCACCTTTTCCCAGCCTTTGACTCAGCTGGTTATGCCAGAGGGTTATGCTCAGAGGGTTATGTCATTCTCCTCTTCTTCCAAAGCCGACACTCAGGGTGGGCAGAGTCACCCCATGGCTCCCATCTGCTCTCTGTCTGCCACCTCCTTTTTGACCAGAAAGCTGTCCTGAGCTCCAGACGCCCTTGACCCCTCAAATTCAGTATATTCGAAACTGACCTGACTCTCCCTAAAGCCAGCCACTCGTTTCCAGTTGTCCCCACCTTAGCCGATGGCACCACCATCCACTTGGTAGCTCTGCTCAGAAATCTAGGAGTGTCCTTGGCTCTCATCCTCCTGGGTGTTTCTTCAGTCCATCCCTTTCCCCTCTCTCAGCCACCATTCTAGCCCAGGACACCACTGCTTGTGGCCTGCGCTGTTGTTTTGGCTCTTAACTGGCCTCCTATGCTCCCTGAAGACCACTCTCCTCACTGTAGCAGAGGGGCCTGTTTGACAGCCCGCATGTGACCCTGTCACTCCCCTCCTCAAACCATTCAGGTCCTGGTCGTGTTTGCTTAAGGAGGCCTCCCCTGGCCCAAGTGTCAGATGCTCCACTGTGGGTTCCCATGGCACCCGGGCCGACCTGCACTGTGGGGTTTCCACCTGGCACTGAGCTGGAGCTTTCCGGTCCAGCACATCAGTATCTCTCCTGGAGGGAGGAGCTTTGTTAATCTCCGTAGCCCTAGACATAGCCAGTCGGTGTTTGCAGAATGAAGGAAGGAATGAAAGAATGAGTGCTGCTGGGGATGGCGGAGACTGCAGATCATCATTCAGCAAATACTGGTTGACTGCCAGCCATGGGCTGGGCACTGGTGGCGGGAGGAAGGAGGGGTGTGGTGATGGCTGGGAGGAAGGGACTGTCCCACGTGCTGCCCTCAAGACTCAGAATGTTTCTGGCTGGCCTGGCCCTGGTCCCTATGTTGGGGATATGGCGTTGGTTGGTTGTTGGCTGTTCCACCCACAAACACCAGCTAAGGAGGCCACTGCAGCACCCGGCGGTCCTGCCCGCTGCCTTCCTGGGCAGCCCTGCCCCAGTGTCTGGTCTCTCCACAGTGGCCCCATATGTCCCTTGGGGGATCAGAAGGAATCAGCCCTCTACCCTCATGGACGGCCTGTCATGCTGGAGCCACCGGGCTGCAGCCCCATTCACGGCTTCTGTCTTGCTGTGTGTCTTTGGTCGGGTTAAAGCCTGCACCCCTGCCCAAGGCTTTAACCACATCGCAGAGGAGGGGTGTACCGAGAGGGTAGGGACACCCCTGGGCAACTGCCCCCTCTCCCCACTCGCTGCACCGCCCTCTGCCCCGAACCCCCCAGGGAGGCCCTACTCTTGGGCGCTCGTGATTCTCTGAACACTGTTCCCTCTGCAGGAATGCCCTTCCGTACTTTCCCAGCCTGACGGCTTTTTTCTTAATATGAGTCATGTTTGCTCCTCACAGAAAAAAAAACTTAAGCATGAGCCAAGCAAAAACAAACAAACAAACAAAAATCACCCACAATCACACCGCTGTTAGCTTTTGGGCACATGTCCCTCCAAACTATTTTCTTTACATATTCGTGGCCATAAGCAGTCACGTACTTCTACAGAATGGGCTCTTCCCTCAGGCTGTGGATGAACTTTCCTTCCTGTATCTGGATGTTTTTCCACTTCACTGAACATCTCGCGATCCCATCATCATCGGTCGCATAGTATTCTGCTTCCCATTTGTTGATATTTGAAAGCCCCGCTGAGATAAATGTCCTGGCACAAATCTTTGCTCACTGGTTATTTCCATAGAAAGTCTTCCTGCCTGCGAAGCGGCGGATGGGAGAGCGCACCTTTTAAAGGCTCTTGGTCCCTGTCGCTAACTCGTTCCCTAGGGGACGTTTAGTTCACCCTTCCTTCTGTCTGGCCCTGCTATCCGCTAGCCTTGGCGGGATTTCTCACCTTTGCTACCCTGTGAGGGACGAGCGACATCCGATCAGGGTGATTCCTATTTCTAGTGAAGTTCATCACTGTTTCTATTTAGTGGTTGTTTGTACTTCTTTTGTAAAATACCCTTCTTGTCCTTTGCCTATTTCTTTTCTTTTGCAGACCTTTGCTGTTTCTTATTTATTGCTGAATTAATTCACTCCCCACCTCCAGTCTCTGTCTCTCAGTGAAGTCTTCCCTTGAGCCTTTAAAGAGAGAACTCACGGGACCTGCCCTCATGGTGCAGAGGAGGGCTTCACCCACAGGGCACTAGCCCCCTCAGCCCTGCACCACATGTCAGGTCAGGGCACTTCCAGCTGCAAGAAGCACTGAGGGATGGAAGCATTGTGTCTGGCAGCGTAAGACAAGGAAGCAGCTCTCCAGTCTTAAACCTCATCCAAAGAGAGGGAGAAATGTGTTTGGAAGTTCGAGAGCACTGGCCGGCGTTTGTCCAGTGTGGGCGGGGTATGGGTGCCCAGTAAGGCAACCATCACACTCACCGCAGAGGCAGCTTTGTCTTCTCCAGGCAGCAGCTTTCAGAGTGCAGTCCCTGGGCCAGCAGCAGCATCAGGATACTTGGGGAAATGCGAGTCTCAGACCCTGCCTTGTGGCCAGAAAGGGTGAGGAGGCTCTTCCTCCAGTTGAAGGAAGTGAGAGCCGGGCGTGCACTGTCCTCCGGGACAGCCCTGCATTTCACTCCCGGGTTCTGCGTCCTGCATTCCTCCCTGCTGGTCTCCTCCTTCCTGCTTCCCTGTGTCTCCCACCCGCACCCTCTCCATCCCATCTCCCATCCCAGGGGCCCCGTTTGCCCCCCAAGCACCGACACCAGGCAGGCCCTCCACGGCCTGTGCAGGAGCCAGGCCCCTCTGAGCTTGGCTCCCTGTCCTCCGCTCCCTCGCAAACCCTCAGGCCTCCTGTCTCGGGGCTGATGTCCCATCTCCAGGCAGGGGCTCTGGAAGGCTCTGCCACTGGTGGGCAGGAGGAGCATCTGTAAGGAGTTTGGAGATGTGGATTCC
Organism: Hylobates moloch; assembly: GCF_009828535.3. Taxonomy (NCBI): domain Eukaryota; kingdom Metazoa; phylum Chordata; class Mammalia; order Primates; family Hylobatidae; genus Hylobates; species Hylobates moloch. Next base: position 41,040,131 of record NW_026652287.1, on the reverse strand, counting down.
CACACCTGCCTGACATCCTGGGTCCCGGTCTGGGGTAGGGGCATCTAGGGAGCCAAGTTGTTGCCTTGAACTCCAGATGCCCCTGGTGCAGGTGGCTTGTGGACCCTGCCTGGAGAAACAGTAATTTGGGGGCCCGTTTCCACTTCTCCTCTGGAGGCCTCCTCTCCTCTGCATAACCATGGGAAGCCCCATGCCCCTCATGTACTGGAATCACTAGGGAGCTTTAAAAACCACTGAGGAGGCTGGGGGCGGTGGCGCACGCCTATAATCCCGGCACTTTGGGAGGCCAAGATGGGAGGATTGCTTGAGCTCAGGAGTTTGAGACCAACCTGGGCAACATGGCAAAACCCCATGTCTACAAAAAATTAAAAAATTAGCCGAGCATGGTGGCATGCCCCTCTAGTCCCAGCTACTTGGGGGGCTGAGGTGGGAGCATCGCCTGAGCCTAGGAGGCAGAGGTTGCAGTGAGCCGAGATCGTGCCACTGCACTCCAGTCTTGGCAACAGACTGAGACCCTGTCTTAAAACCACTGAGGCCAACTGGCAACGCCCCTACCTCCTCCTTTTCTGACTTCATTGGTTGGGGGTGTGGCCTGGGCAGTCAGTGGTGGCTTGGAAAGCTGCCCAGGTTTGTTTGTATTGGAGGCAAAGGTGGAGGTGGGTGGTCAGGTGCTGGACAAAGCCCTTCCAGTGACGGCCTCACCCAGCATGTGGAAACCAGGGCACCTTCATCCCTCACCTGCCTGCCTTCCCACTGCCTCCAGGCATCTACCACAGAGAGGAGAGCAGATTCTGGGGATGAAGCCAGGCCTTGACTCACAAGGCTCAGCCTGTAGGGAGGTCAGGGGCCTGCCCCCACTACCAGTCCTCTGGGTGGGGCATTCCTCTACTGCCCTGGCCTGTGCACATAGCTGCATCTCCCATCTGGATTAGATCATCAGCCCTCTGGCTCCACACTGGCTCTACCCTGCTGCCAGTGGCCACCTCCTAGGCCCTTGCCACACGGGCCACCTCTACTTTCTGGGAATACACTGGCATTGTCTGTGCCTCGGAGACTTGGCACCTGCTCTTCTGTCTGGAATGCTCACTCCAGCCACGCAGAGAGGTTTTGTTTAGAATATCTCCTCCGCCATGGGCCCTCCTGACCCCTGTCTTAATGCTTGTCAGTTTCTCACCGCCATGTTGTCTGACTTGTTCCCAGGGATGTGACAGCTTTCATGACAGCAGTGACCGTCCTCTGTCATGCATCACTAACCCCCAGCCAAGCACAGGGCCTGACACATAGTAGGTGCTCAGTTAATGCGTCAGCTCCTTGAGGACAGAGAAGAGCTTGACCATGGAAGGCGACAGGGGCCGCCCAAGGGTGTGTGACTCCCTCGGTGATGTTGGCAGGCTTGGGCACATGTGGTGAGGAAGAGCATATGGCAGAGACAAGGGCCGAAGGTGGGTCCTCAGGGCCCGTGGGTCTCCATGGAATGGACAGGGAGTGAGGAGCCTGAGAAAGGACAGACGGAGACGGAAACCTGGTGTGGTTTCCACATCCCGGAGGAGGGGTGTCCCAAAAGGGTAGACCCTACCCTGAGCTGCCAAAAGCTCAGGGGACACATCCTGAAATGGTCCCCAGGGCAGTGATCATCCTAGGGGACCAGTCAGGACCACCCAGCACCTGGGAGATGAGGAAGCAGGGACTTGGGCCAAGCAGGGACCATGCTTCTATGTTGAGAAGAACCGGCTGTGGCTGAGGACACAGAAACGGGGATTGGTGCTCGAGTCCTTACCGGTGTGTGACTTTCTCAAGCAGCGCTTAGGCCGCCTGAGGCGCCGCAGCCAAGGAGGCGGGTGGTCCAGGCTTGTGGATGGAGCAGAAAGATGGGGCCCAAATGCAGATGGCGCTGAGCAATTCGAGAGCAGATGTTCAGGAGTGAAAAAAACTCAGCCAGGCTGGCGTCGTGGTCAAGAATCCATATCACAGGAATCCCTGACCTCAGAGGCTGTCCCCTCTGGTCCTGCTCTTGCCATCCCGAGTCCCTCCCGTGGTGTCCAGTGAGTGGGTGTTCGCTTGTACCTGTGCTGAGTGTGTCACAAAGGGGGTGCGGGGACACCTGCCAATTTTACACTGCCGTCTGGAGCGCTTGCAGAGGCCCTGGCAGTCCTGACCTGGCTGCACTGCTCCGTTGCTTGTTCTCTGAGCTGCGATCCCAATTTGCTCCACACAGGCCTGGTCCTGTGGTCTTGGTACTCCGGGTTCTCACTTTGTCCAGGGCCCCAGAGCTGAGTCTCTTAGCCCTGTGGAGTTTTATAAGAAATACGGGTCTAGAGGATCTGATTTTGGTTTTGTTCTTTAGGAATGAGAGCACCCCGTGCAGAACTAACTGCACATCATTTCTGTAGCTGCTATGTCAGGGCCATGCCTTAAGTGTGGGCTGGGCGCCCTGATTTCCTTCCACGGAGGGCAGTGTGGAAAGGGGTGGGAGTCACTTTATAGCCAAGAAACTTGGCAAACTGACTGCCTCGGCCCAGTGATCAGGGTCAGCACCAGCAGCCATAAGGCACGTTGACGGCCTGTGCCCTTGACATGGTGTGACGAGGAGGGTGCTCCAGCCGTGCTCTTCCACGCCAACACCCGCAGCCCCACTCCAGCCGTGACAGAGACTCCATCAAACCCGATCGAGAGTCTACGGAATGTCCGACCAGTCCTCAAAACCGTCAAGGTCACGAGAAACAAGAAACTGTCATAGTCTAGAGGAGCCTGAGGGTATGTGACTACCAAATGTCACGTGGGATCCTGGATGAGGTCCTGGGGCAGGAAAGAACATGAGGGAAAGACTAAGGAAGCGGCTGGGGCGTGGACCAGAGGTAATGGGAACATTCATCATCACCAGCATTTCTTACTCACGTGCGGTGGTACCGATAGGGGAAACTGGGAGGGGGCCATATGGGAACTTGGTATTATCCTTGTAATTTTTCTGTAAACCTAAAACTGTTCTGAAAAATAAAATTCATTTTAAAAAGAACGTGGCAAACCTGGGTTAGGCTGTCTGCTGGATTTGTAATCTTGCTGTTGGTGAGATGGATCTGGATGCCCCTGGCCCAGCTGCCAGGAGGATCTCTGCCTCAGTGGGGCTCCAGGCCGCATCCTCTTCGGTGACCTGCTCATTGTCCCGCTCTGCCAGCTGGGGGAATGGAGCAGTGCTGGGTGAGGCTCAGGCCCACAGCAGATGCTCAGCAGCCTTGCAAGTGCGTGGATAAGCTGCGGGGAGACGGGGATTGCGCTCTTCCCTGTGCCTCCTCACTTCCCCTTTAGTGAGAGCGTTTGGCCAAATGTCCTGTGAAGCTCCTTCTGAACCCTGACCCCAGAGGCTGTCCCGTCTTGTCCTGCCCTTGCCCTCCCAAGTCCCTCCCGTGGTATCCAGTGAATGGGTGTTCGCTTGTACCTGTGCTGAGTGTTTCACAAAGGGGGTGCAGGGACACCTGCCTGTGACCCTAGTTCTCCCCCAGTGTCTGGCAGGGCTGGGGATTCTCAGCCCCTGGCCTCTCCTTGGACTCTTCTGCCCCACAGTGGGGTCAGACTGGTCTCAGGCTTGGGAAGGTAAATGGAACTGGTGGTGGGTGGTGCCAGCAGGCCCTCCTGCTCTGGACAAGGAAGTGGCAGAGAAACAGCAGTGACACAAACTGGGGTCCCACCAGCCTGTCCACTGCTGTGGCCTTCCTCATCCTCACCACCCAGGCCCCACAGAGCGGCCGGCACCCACGAGACTGGTTGTTCAGAAAGATGCTGTCCGTAGCACAGTATTTTTTAAAAATACTCCTTTGTAAATAACTTTTGGGGTTATTTTAATTACAAAAGTAAAACCTCTTGGCCAGGCGCAGTGGCTCACATCTGTAATCCCAACACTTTGGGAGGTCGAGGTGGGGCCAAGGTGGGAGGATTGCTTGAGTCCAGAAGTTTTAGACCAGCCTGGGTGGCATAGTGAGACCCCATCTCTAAAAATAATTTTAACAATTAGCTTGGGCCTGCTGGAGTGGGCCTGTAGTCCCAGATACTCTGGAGGCTGAGGTGGGAGGCTGTCTTGAGCCCAAGAATTTGAGGTGGCGGTGAGCTGTGATCATAGCGCTGGACTCCACCCTGGGTGACAGAGCAAGATCCTAGCTCTTAAAAAAAAAAAAAGTAACCTGTGTTCATTGCAGAAAATGTACGTGTTTGCTAAAGAAAGTAAGAAAGTTTGCTAGCACCTGTAATCCCATTTCCCAAAGGCCAAGCAGATATAGTGCTTCCCGACCTCCCTGTCCCTCACTCGCAGACGGTTGGCTTACCAGTGTCTTCGTGTTCTCCCGCACAGGACACAGCTTGGGCTATGGCTTTGTGAACTACGTGACCGCGAAGGATGCAGAGAGAGCAATCAACACACTGAACGGCTTGAGGCTCCAGTCAAAAACCATTAAGGTAAAGGGATCTGATCACCGCCACGTCCATTCCTGCCCTGGGCACAGGTCTGTGCTGAGCCCCGCCTAGCCTCACAGTCACTCTCCAAGGGGCTATGAGCACAGCCGCTCCTCGGAGGCTCCCATCAGATACCCTGGTCAGGTGGTGACTGTCCCAGGCCTTACATGGGTGGCGCAGGGCCCACTCCCCGCCCAGGGTGCCCCCAGGTTGCATCAGCTCCCAGGCCTCCCCTGTCATCTCTCCTGCCTGGCTCGCTGTGTTCCCATCCCTGAACAGCTCCATCCACCCCCAGCCGCCCAGAGCTCCCTCCGCCCCCCTTAGGGCCAGTTGTAACCCTTCCCTCACCCAGCACCTCACTCAGCACCTACTGTGTGCCCCACAGTGACCAAAACAGATAAATTCAGTGCCCCCATGGGTCGGGGGTGCAGAGAGTAAACAAGACAGAGGATAGCCACGCGTAACAGGCAGTTGTGTGTGGAGGCTTCACAGCGGCAGGTGACCTGAGGAAGCCAATGTGCAGCAACCCAGGGGCGGCACCTCCAGCAGGGCCGTAGTGGCTTCCTGGGACGAGTCGCAGGTCCTCCAGGTCACACAGATGGATTTCCTCCGTCCTCATCATCTGACCCGCGCTCTTGTGCACTGGGGCTGTCAACCCCGAGCCCCACTTACCCCCGTCCCCGCGTGTCTGCCTTCTGGCTCCCAGGTTCATGGGCAGCTCCTGCCACCTGGATCAAACCTCGTGTCTTTCCGACCTTTGCTCCCTGGTCTCCTGTCAGTCCTGGGTGCTGCCGAGCCTTCCCTGAGCCTCCCGTGCCCCAGGCAGGCCCCTGCAACTGGGCTTCCTGCAGCAGCCATTGCACCCACCCGCCCTCAGTGCCCGCCTTCACAAGATACCCACAGACGTGAGGGCTTCCTGGCCAGAATCCCCTCTCTTGCTCCGAGGCCATTTGGAATGAGGTGGTCCTGTGTGAGCCTTTAGATCTGCTAGATTCCCCTGCCCCAGAGAAAGGTGCTCCCTGAGTCACATCAGGCACCCAGAAGGGTCCCTCTTGGACCTGCCAATTATCAGGGCCCCCTGGGGAGCTGTAAAATACAGATTCCAAGGCCACAGGGGGCCTCCTGAGTCACTGCAGGGTGGGCCTGGGAGCCTGGATTTTTGCCTGCCCACCAAGAGGGGTCCTGTGACCTGGCAGTGACAGCACCTTCAGCCAAGAGGTGGCCTCTGTCCCTGCCTTCAGACTGCCCCATCATCTTGGTTACTCAGTGGCCAAACCCTCGCTCAGCAGCAGCTCTCCCAGACCCGCCCTGTGCCGCATGGACGTGGTGTGCAGTGGGCTCCCTGAGGGCAGGCGCGCCACTCTTGCCTCCTCGTGTCCAGTGCAGGTCCTCAGAGGCACCTTCCCCGGTGGGGGCTGGTGAGGGCAGCCAAGCGCCATGGGATTCCACCTGAGCAGGGGCAGCGCTTCCTTGCCTCCAGCCCCGGGTGGCTTATCCTTGGCCCTGGACTCCCCATCTAGGAATTCTCTCCCCCATTTAGAAAATGTTTGAAGGTTCTTGTTTCTGAGGCAGCCAGGCTGAGGTGTGGAGCAGAACGGTTGCTTATTCCTGTGCAGCTGTTCCGTTTACTCAGATGCAAGAGCCGGGTGCCCAGTGTGTAAACAGGACTCTCTTGCCTCTTTAGGATTGATGTTGGTGGCAAAGGCTGGAGTGGCTGCCTGAGTTTGGAGCCAGAGCCTCACAGGACCCCAGGGGCCCAGGCCTGGGCAGGTGTCCCTCCCTGTCATCCTGGCCATGCATGCAGAAGCCTGCCTCACCTTCAGTGGCCCTGCCCTCTGCTGGCAGAGTCTGGTTCTCGGTGGCTTCCCACCACTGTCCTAGTTCTGCAGAAACAGGCCAGCCTCATGGGGACGTGACAGCCCTAAGTAATTTCTCCCCAGGTCTTCCTGAGGCTGCCCAGGCCTGGCTCCTCTAGCAGTTCCCCCGGCGCAGCCCTGGGGTCCTCTGTGCTCCAAGTGTGTTCATTCCGCAAACCTTTACTGAGCCCCTGGCCAGTGTCTGGTACTGGGCCAGATACCTTGATACTGAGGGGCTTCAGATCCCCTGCCCTCCCCAGTTTAAAGGTGACTCATCTGTGCAGCATGATAAGGACCTGGATGGAGTTGTGCGTTCAACTCATCCTGGATTTTATTGCATGTTGGTCTGATGCCACCTGGTGTCCTGCAGTTCTATTCTGACACCAGTCACCCAGAGTTAGCACAGTGCCCTCACATTTAAAGCCACAGTCCCCAACAAGACCGCCCTCACCTCAGATGCCAGTCACCCTTTGGGAGACGCCGGGCCCCTGCACTTTTGACCAACTGGCTACAAATTCAGAGGTTCCTGCCACCCCTTCAGGGTGCATGACTCACTAGAATGACTCCTGGAACTCACGCTTCTGATGACAGTTTGTTTATAAAGGTTGCAACTCAGGGCCTGCCAAATGAAGAGCCACACAGGGAGGGTCCCCCAAGCACAGAGCTCACATATCTGCACCTGGTGGGATCAGGTGCCTCATCCTCCCTGCATGTGACCTGTGCACCTGCCAGGAGGCTCTGTGGAGCTTTCGTATCTGGCGTGTTTACTGGGCTCATTACGAATGCATGACCGATTGACTCTTCGGCCATGTGATCGAACTCCATCCCTAGCACCCCTTTCCCCTCCCCCACCCTGAAGGTCAGGCCCGTATCGCCCAGCTCACAGCCCCAGCCCTCTAGTCACATGCTTGGTCTTTCTGGTGCCGGGGCCCATCCTGACCCATCACTTAGCACAAACTCAAGTGGGATCCAAGGCCTCCTGGTAACAAAGACAGAAATTCTAGGAGTTTTACAAGCTTCCCCCTAGGAATCTGGGACAGAGACTAGACAAATCCTTTATGACAATACGGGCTAGGGCCAAGCCCTCTGCCAGGTGCTGGGGGTCACTGGCCTGTGATCCGCCCTTGGGGAGCCCAGCGGTGCCCACTATTCTCTGTAAGGTGGTCCCAGGGTGGGCTCAGGAGCCTATAATAGTGGCCAGTGCCAGGGGAGGCTCCCTCAAGAAAGCCAGAGTTGAGATCTGGAGGAGGAGAGGGAGTTAGCCAGGCCAGGGTGGAGATGAGCGTATTCTGAGCAGCAGGACCTGCAGGGGCACAAGGCAAGGGCCACATCCTAGAGGAGACCCAGTGGCCAGGCACATCCTGGGAACTGCAGGCTGGCCCCAAGCCTCTGCCCCGCTCCTCCCCTGCAGGCAGGGCCTCCTGGAGCCTTGTGCTCATCCTGGGCTCTGAGGCCCCAGCCTGGCACAGACAGCCCAGACGTGCCTTGCCTTCACCCTGTCCGCTCTGTCCTCTTTGGTCCTGATGTCATTCCCTTGGTGGCAGAGTGGAGAAGGAGGAGTCCTGTCTCCTCATCCCTGTCTATCTTTTTCCCGTAGTAGCAGCCCAGGCAGCCACAGTGGGAGTGGTCCTGCATGGAGGAGACAGGCTGAGCATGTCCCAGATGCAGCTCGGTGTCCCTGCCGGGACGCTGCACAGTCTCTGTGTGCAGCTCTGTATCACTGCTGGGTCCCTGTGTGCCACACATAGTCAGTGCTTACCAAAGGCTGACGGGGGGCCAGACCTTCCATCCTGTATCTCATGTGCCCTCTCCACAGCCACATAAAAAATGGTCTCCAGATTTGGGTTGAAGAAACTGATGTTTCAAGTAGTGAAACAGCTCTGCCAAGGTCACGGAGGGATGGAGGGGCAAAGCCAGGGTGTGAAACCGGGTGCTGTGTGTGGCTGCAGGCACTTAACGTTGTCACCTGGAGGCTTCCCCAGCACATTGTGAGATCCAAGCCTCAGGAACCAGAACAGCAAAACTCCTATCACCCACAGAAGCCAGCGCCGGGGACTGCAGTGCAGATAGGCAGGCGTTCTTCACAGCAGTGGCTACTGCGCACTCCACTCACGCAGCAGCAGTCCCCGGATGCCTGCCGTTCACCCGAGGCTGCTCTGAGTGCTTTGGATACGGCAGGAAACACACAAGTCTGGCCCTCAAAGAGTCTATTTGCAAAGTTAAAAGATAAGTAAAATAGATGCCAGGCAGGGTGATGCATGCCTGTAATCCAAGCCATTTGGGAGGCTGGGGCAGGAGGATCACTTGAGCCCAGGAGTTCAAGTCTAACCTGAGCAACATAGCGAGACCCTGTCTCTACAAAAAAAAACTAAAAAAAAAATTAAAAATGTAGCGTGTCAGGTCATGATCAACACAATCAAGAACTAAATAGGGACAGGAGGAACTGGGCGTTGATGCCAGTGGAGGGATCTGTGGCAAGCTGAGTGGTCAGGTGTTTGCTCAGCTGCCGTGACAAAGCCCCACAGGCCAGGTTGCTTCAACAGAAGAAGGGTATCAACTCACAGTTCTGGAGGCTGGAAGTCCAAGACCAAGGTGTCAGCAGGGTTGGTTTCTCTCGAAGGCACTGGGAAGGGATCTGTCCTAGGCCTCTCTCACAGCTTCTGGTGGAGGCTGATGGTCTCTGGCATTCCTTGGTTTAGAGAAGCATCACCCCAGTGTCTGCCTCCATCTTCACACAGCCTTCTCTCCCCGTGAGAGTGCCTGTATCCACATTTCCCGCCTTTCTAAATTGAATTTATTTTTTTCAAAAAAAAAACTTTTGTTTTTGAGACGGAGTCTTGCTCTGTCACTCAGGCTGGAGTGCAGTGGCGCGATCTCGGCTCACTGCAAGCTCCGCCTCCCGGGTTCACGCCATTCTCCTGCCTCAGCCTCCTGAGTAGCTGGGACCACAGGCACCCGCCACCACACCCGGCTAATTTTTTGTATTTTTAGTAGAGATGGGGTTTCACCATTTTAGCCAGGATGGTCTCGATCTCCTGACCTCGTGATCCGCCCGCCTTGGCCTCCCAAAGTGCTGGGATTATAGGCGTGAGCCACTGCACCCAGCCAAAAAAAAAATACTTCTTTTTTTTTAAAGACAGGGCCTCACTCAGTCACCCAGGCTGGACTGCAGTGGTGTGATCACGGCTCACTGCAGCCTCAAACTCCTGAGCCCAGGTGATCCTCCCACCTCAGCCTCCCAAGTAGCTGGGACTAGAGGTGTGCCTCACCATGACCAGCTAATTTTATTTTTTGTAGAGATGGGGTCTTGCCATGTTGCCCAGGCTGAACTCCTGGGTTCAAGCAATCTCCCACCTCAGCATCCAAAACAGTGGGATTACTGGCCTGCACCACCATGCCTGTCCTAAATTTCCCTCTTTTATAAGGACATCAGTCACATTTGATTAGAGATCACACTATACCAGTGTGACCTCGTCTTAACTGATTACATCCCCAATGACTGTATCCAAATCGGGTCATGTTTTGAGGTCCCGAGGGGTTAGGACTTCGGCATATGAATTTGGATTGTGGAGTGGGGGTAACATGATTGAACCCCTCACTGGATGAATTCTTGAGAATGGGCAGCCAGAAAAAGACCTGATTGAGGCCAAAGAGCAAGCAATGTTGGAAGCTTAGGAAAGATGGTTCTGGCCGAGGGGCCAGGGAGCCCCAGGTTAGTGCGTGCCCGCTGTGCGCTAGCTGCTGCTCTGATTCTAGCCTGACTGAACATGACAGTGTCCAGAGAGAAGAGGAAAGCAGAGTTCCCATGGTCCTTGGAGACACCTGTCCTTGGGAGGCATCAGAGCTTTCCCCAGCATTTGGCTCTAGGGCGCTTCTCCCTGGGGCTTCATCCAGGGACGGCAGTAGGTCCAGTCAGTGCCAGCCTCAGCTCCGCTCCACCAGCTCCAGGGTCACAGTTTGGCAGGCCCCCAAATACTGCCCCAGTCCAGACGGGTCTGCAGAAAGCCAGGGCAGGCCCGGACACCAGGGGAGGCTGGGGGCCAAGGCAGCCTCTTTTTCTCTGGGAATAGCACTGGCAGCCCCGACCCACATCATGGGGTGAGCAAGTGTCCCCAGAGCTCCTGCCCACAGGCTGATGGAGGTACCCCGGGCCTGGGAGCAGCACGGCTTCCCCAGAGACCTCATGGGCCCTGTAGTGACATGCTCCCTCGATTCCCACCGCTACCAGGCGGAGCTGGCCTCCAGCCCCACACTCCTCTCCTCGTGGGGCTGTCCTGTTCCCTTGCTGCTGGGCCACCTGCTGCCCTATGAGCAGGGGCAATGTCTGTTGTTCCTTCTCTGGAACATGATAGGAGCTTCTCAGAGGATGGTGTGTGTGTGTTCTCGGCACACAGATTCTGCCCAGTGACTCCTGAGCGGCGGCTTCTCCCTGCGTTGTGGTCTCGGTTACCTTGGCTCATCAGTTCTGTGCCCCTCACTCAAAGGGAACGAGCTTTCGCACAGGTTCAAGTCCCCACCCTTCTCGGGAACACAGCTCCTGCTCCCTCCTCCATATCCCAGCCTCCTGACGAGGCTGTGAGTCCTGCCAGGCTGCCCCTTCACAGGCAGAGGGGTTCCGCCGTGGTCCTTTTCCTCCTTCTGGGCCCATGGGGTCTGCACGGCCGTCAGCGCCAACCTGAGAAAGCACTGAAGACCTTGTCTTGCATTGGCCTCTGGGCTCCCCTCACCACCCTCTTCACACGAATGATGAATGTACCATTTTGTCAAAGCACCCAGAAGGTTCTCTTCAGTTTTCTTTGATTTTGCAAAATATAAATCCAAAAGTCATTGAGTCGTTTAATATTGAACACTTGAGTGGATTTGCATACAAACTCGGGGTCCTCCCAGAACTCACGGCCCCCGTCAGGGCTTCCGTGGCGAGCTTGCTCTTTGGCAGGGGAGTCTCGTGTGCTCCCAGTAGCTCCCAGCTTGCTTGCCCGCTGCAGCATGGGCTGCTTTCAGGGACCAGGACCTATCTCTGGCACTGGCTCACTGTCCAGCACATCAGAGAGGTAGCCACCCACAAGCTGCGGGCCCTCAGTTGCTGGGCTTTGTGACATAGGAGTCACGCCTGCCTCCATGAGGATGGTGAGCACCCAGTGAGGAAGCGCTGCCAGGCACCCCAGCTCACGGCCCATCCCTCAGTGAGCTTGCCACCATGCGGCTGCAGGCAGTGAGTGTCAGTGATGATAATTGTTCCCTGCATGATTTCTAACACGCAGTGTTGGCTTTTCCTAACCCAACATTCAGCACCCTCCTCAATGCTTTGGCCACATGCCTGTACTAATCTCGGAAAGTGGTTGTGTTCTCAAGGTGTCGTATGCTCGCCCGAGCTCAGAGGTGATCAAAGACGCCAACTTGTACATCAGCGGGCTCCCTCGGACCATGACCCAGAAGGACGTAGAGGACATGTTCTCTCGGTTTGGGCGGATCATCAACTCGCGGGTCCTCGTGGATCAGACCACAGGTACCAGAGGGGCCCCAGATGCGTGGGGAGGGTGTTCTCTAGGTGGGGGCTGGGTTTTCTAGGGAAGGCAGATCACCGTTTGATTTTAAATGTCATTAGTTATTCCGCAAACGAGGACAGCACCAAAATGAGAAGCCGTTGGCTTTGGTTTGAGGAGGCTGAGGAGGTAAGATGGCATTAAAAGAAGCTGGGAATGTCTGGGCGTGGTGGCTCACGCCTGTAATCCCAGCACTTTGGGAGGCCAAGGCGGGTGGATCATGAGGTCAGGAGATTGAGACCAGCCTGACTAACATGGTGAAACCCTGTCTCTACTAAAAATACAAAAAATTAGCTGGGCATGGTGGCGGGCGCCTGTAGTCCCAGCTACTCGGGAGGCTGAGACAGGAGAATGGCGTGAGCCCGTGAAGCGGAGGTTGCAGTGAGCCGAGGTCTTGCAACTGTACTCCAGCCTGGGTGACAGAGCGAGACTCCGTCTTTAAAAAAAACAAAAACAAAAACAAAAAGCTCAGGATTAGGCCAGCATTTCATGTACAGTGAAAACACAGAGATTCTAGCACCTTCCCTCAGGCACCCAAATGTCCTGGCCTTGCCCATGAATGGGGTGAAAAGGACACTGCAGGCCGGGTGTGATGGCTCACGCCTGTAATCCCAGCACTTTGGGAGGCCAAGGTGGACGGATCACCTGAGGTCAGGAGTTCGAGACCAGCCTGGCCAACATGGTGAAGCCCCATCTCTACTAAAAATACAAAAATTAGCCAGGTGTGGTGGCAGGCGCCTGTAATCCCAGCTACTCGGGAGGCTGAGGCAGGAGAATCGCCTGAACCCAGGAGGCGGAGATTGCGGCGAGCCGAGATTGTGCCACTGAACTCTAGCCTGGGCAACAGAGCGGGATTCCATCTCAAAAAAAAAAAAAAAGGATACTGCAGCCAGGTGTGGTGGCGCGGGCCTGTCATCACAGCTGCTCAGGAGACTGAGGTGGGAGGATTGCTTGAGCCCAGGAGTTCACAGTTGTAGTGAGCCGTGATCATGCCACTACTCTTCAGCCTGGGCAACAGAGCAAGACCCTGTTTCTTAAAAAAAAGAAAAAAAAAAGGCTGCTGCACATTTGTCCACTGTGGCTTTCATTGCAGGCATTTGGGGTACAGTAGTCTGATGGCCCAAATCCCCAGAATTCGGATGCCCCTCTCTGGGGAGCACATCTAAAGTGCACAGAGCACATGGCAGTGAATTCCTCTAATGGGTAGGCAATCCTGGCCACTTTGCTGGCCCTCCCAGTCCGTCCTGGCACTGGACGTAGGCTCTGGGCTTTGTGTGATGCCGTCAGGCAGAGATGAGCAGGGGACACGCGCACACCCACGGCTGTGCTCCGGCCCCGCTGCCTGGCTCGCCTGCCGCACTAGGCTAAGAACTAGTGCCCCACCACATCCTTTGCCAAGCCCTGCACATGGCCCTGCCTGGGGGACAGGGAGCTCGGGCCACCCTGAGGGGATTTAGGATCGCTCAGCTCTGTTTGGGGCAGGAGCAGGAGTGTGCTAACTAACCAGGAGGGAAGAGTCTGCTCCCCGAGCCCAGTGAGGGCCCATGCGTTGTATGGGTGGTTTTCATATTCTTCCCACACAGACTGTGTGTGTCCCACCTTGGCTGTGATGTTGAAATAACACTGAGTAGTTGGGCCACAGGAAGTCATGCTCTGAGGTGACCTCTTTTTGAGAGAACAGCAGCACTCCTCCAGCAGCCCAGAGCCTCACCTTTCATGTGCACGCAGGTGGGGCCTTCCTGGCCTGCAGGCTGGAGGGGCACGCACATTGTCCTGCATCCCCTGAGCAGCGTGCTTTAGGGTGGGCGGCCTTATCAGTCTCTCTCCCTCCTCTCCGGCTGTAGGAACCCCACCTGGCATGCACTGGCCCTGCCACTGCCAGCCTTTGGTCCCGCTGGGGCCCGAGGAGGGGAAGGGCCCCTTTGTATTTCATGGGGGCCCTGGGGGCTGCCTGTAGCTTAGCACAGACTCGCGCCCTGGCACTGCCAGGGCTCACTCGCACGGCCACCGCCATTCTGCCTTTGCTCTGGGTCGTGGGATGCCAATTACTCGGTGTAAACTCCCCTGGTCTGCACCAGAAGAGTCTCCTGTGGTCCCTGAAGTCCCCTCACTTACCTTCAAGTGCCAGCTGAGCAAACGATCCTGTCAGTGGGCCAGTGTGTGGGTTTATTGCCCCCCATTCTGCACTGGGGCATCTGAGCTGGCTGTGTAGGGCCCGGGGCCGGAGGAGCCAACCTCACTGGCCCACAGTCCACTCCCCTCCTCCTCTAGACCCCACATGCACGGCTCTGCCTCGGCCTGTCTGTGTCCAGTATGGCCCTGATGAGGGAAGCCTGTGCTCCACTTAGAGCCCCCAATGCCTAAGAACACGCCTCCAGCCACCCAACTCTCCTGGGGCCTTCCCTAGTCTCTTAGGCACACACAGGCCACAGGCAGGGGGAACTCACCTCTGCACACAGCTGCTGGGGGCATTGCTTCCTTTCCCTCTGCAAGGTAGTGTCTCCCAGGGTGTTGGGGGCACCTCAGTATTGCACCCCCAGGGTCGGCTGCGAACCTCAAGGTGGCGTAAGGAACCTTTGGCATCTTTGCAGAGCAGTGAGGGAGGCAGAGAGAAGGGAGCCAGGAGGGTCTCCCGGCTCTGCTTCCCACCCCAGGGTGCAGAATTGGTGGGTAAGTGAGGCTCCCATCCCGGGGCTGTGGCTCCCTCTGCTGGAGTCAGAGGGTGCCTGTTGCTGGGATCTCATGAGGCCCAAGGCGGCCAGCAGGGAAGAGAAGTGTGTGGCAGGCCAGCCTGTGTGGAGTTTGCCTTCCTGTGACGGGCTTTTTAGTGTTAAATAGATGAGGATGGCCGGGCGCGGTGGCTCACGCCTGTAATCCTAATACTTTGGGAGGCTTAGGTGGGAGGATTGCTGGAGCCCAGGAGTTCAGAACAGCCTGGCAAACATAGCAAGACCCCCAACTCTTTTTAAAAAAAAGAGAGAGGAAAAAATCCCATCCTGAGCTGACAGAGCTTAATTTTTTTTATTCCTTTGCTTCTATATCCACCTTAATTGTGAACTTTATAGTGTATTCATCTGGAGGTTATGCCGTTTCTTGGACTCTGCTGTTAAATTTTAAAAAACACAAGGGGGGCCAGGTGCTGTGGCTCACGCCTGTAATCCCAGCATTTTGGGAGGCCAAGGTGGGTGGATCACCTGAGGTCAGCAGTTCGAGACCTGCCTGGCCAACATGGCAAAACCCCATCTGTACTAAAAATAGGCCGGGCACGGTGGCTCACGCCTGTAATCCCAGCACTTTGGGAGGCCGAGGCGGGCGGATCACGAGGTCGAGAGGTCGAGACCATCCTGGCCAACATGGTGAAACCCCATCTCTACTAAAAATACAAAAAATTAGCCAGGCATGGTGGCAGGCACCTGTAATCCCAGCTACTGGGAAGGCTGAGGCAGGAGTATCGTTTGAACCCGGGAGGCAGAGGTTGCAGTAAGCTGAGATCGCACCGTTGCATTCCAGCCTGGGCAAAAAGAGCGAAACTCCATCTCTAAATAAATAAAGTAAAATAAAATAAAAATCAGCCGGGCATGGTGGCAGGCGCCTGGAGTCCCACCTACTTGGGAGGCTGAGGCAGGAGAATCACTTGAACCGGGGAGGTGGAGGTTGCAGTGAGCTGAGATCCTGCCATTGTACTCCAGCCTGGGCGACAGAGCAAGACTCTATCTTAAAAAAAAAATTAAAAAACACTAGGGGAAGAAAGAAACAAAAAACAAATGCAGAGCCATCTTCAGAAAGTATACGTCCATTAAATAATTGAGTGAATTGATATCCCCCTGTGTTAAACAGCATCCCTCCTGCCCCCCTTACTAGAGTTTTCTTCGTTTCACTTAGGCAGTTTGCATTTGAAAGCCACTCTACAGCCCCAGACAAGGAACCCACACTTGCACGCATGCCTTCTCTCCACTGGGCCACAGGGTCTTTAGAAACAATGAAGCCATCTGCTTGGAGCCAGCTTCCCTACAAGCCGGCCAGCGTCAGCTCTCAGTCATATTTGCCTAAAGTTAGATTTTCATTTAGGTTTCCAAGACTTGACTAAGCTGTCATTCGTGTCGTGAGAGACTCAAAACAGCATCTATCAGGGTTATGTTTCCAGGTGTTCCTTCTGAGCAGCAGCTCAGAAATGAGCTTGAGCCCCAGAATATTCCTGGTACACGTGCATAGCGCTAGGTCTGACCTTACTAAAACTGCTGTCTGTGTGCTCACGGGGGGCCTGCAGTGTCGTGATTGTGGGGGCAGCTGGCGGGACCCTCTGGGAAGTGCTGGAGTAAGGTGCTGCGTGAGGCGTGGAGACAGGACATTGGAACAGTTGGATGCCCGCTGGACAGGTCACCCAAGACCCCAGGCTGCCTGGCTTTGGTCGTTGTTTGTTACCATGCGCCAGAGGCCTTTGCCTGGAGGAAACCTGACTTAAGACACCCTTTGACTAGAAGTCTTTCTTTTTCCTTAAGAGTTGAGATCTTACTATGTTGTCCAGGCTGGTCTTGAACTCCTGGCCTCAGGTGATTCTCTTGCCTCAGCCTCTGGAGTAGCTGAGACCACAGGCACGAGCCTTGGCCTGGCTTGACTAAAAGTCTTGAGAACCAGGGTGTTTGGGTTGGGCTGTCTGTGATGGCCTCTCCCACTGGGACACACCCACGACTCCTGCCTAGTGATGTCACTCTCAGACTGGCCCCTCAGCTGTCACCTCTCCCACCCCTGGGCCTTCCCCTGACTCCATCGTGTCCTTGCCCCAGGAGAAGGAGCTAGTCCGCTGCTCAGTGTGCCCTCACCCCCATCCCCCTCATCCAGTTCCTAGCCCGCTCCCCAGGTTCCTCAAGGGACGGGCTACTCATGTTTCCCTCCCGGGCCTAGCGTATGGACGGGCAGGGGTGGAGGACAGCCATGCTCTCCTTCCACCTGCCTTGCTCAGCATCTCACACCCATGCCCAGCTGACCAATGCCCCCGACAGCAGGACGGGCCTCAGGTCTCACACTGCTCCGTCCAGGGATTGGGTTCAGCTGGGAACCCGGGACTGGCCCTTGGGTGGCTCAGTTGAGGTGGCAAGAGAAGGTGCCCTCTGGGCTTGGCTGCTGGGGCCCTGGCCCTTCCCACACAGGGACCCCAGGCCTGCCTGGCGAGCCTGTGGATAGGTTCAGCTCCGCTGTGTGAGCCTGGGCAGTGTTCTGGCCTCATTTGATTCTGACGGCAATTTGGGGCCCACGGGAGGGTGTAGGACCTTAGAGTGGAGTATCCCAAGACAGGAGTGAGGTAACAGCAGCAACACGGAGCTGGCAGGGGGTGGTCACAGGACCCCACTCCCTCCTGGCATGAAGGAGGAGGCATGCAGGCTGAGCTGGGCACCTTTGCAACAGGCTCAGCCACGAGGCCTGCTGTCACAGCGGGCCCAGAGACAGCAGCCAGGAGAGTGGCCCCAGAGCCCAGGGAGGATCTCTCAGACTCAGTCCCCACTCTGACCCTGTTACCCACTAGCCACACACCACACCCACGCACCCACTCTGTGGCGGGCATCTGGCGGCTAAATAGTGACGGTGGATGTGCTGTTTACTAATGTTGCTTTCTTCCAAATAAGAGGCCTGGGTGTCTACTGGGGATGTCTGTCACCAAAATATCTTTGGGCGCCGACGCTGTGGAGTCATAGTTTCAGCCGGGAAGAAAGTCTGAAGCTTTAATCTTCTGTTAGTCATTGGTTTTCTTTACTCCATCCATTTGTTTTCACTTTTAGGTTTAATTTTTGTTTATTTCCTTAACCAGACTTCCAGCCTGGCCCACAGTAGACTGACCTGACTTTTGCTTTTCAGTTTTGAAAGTTCTAGCGGTTTTCCCCCTAACTCCGTTTTTGTTGATTTGTTAAAAAGGTTTGTCCAGAGGGGTTGCGTTTATCCGGTTTGACAAACGGTCGGAGGCAGAAGAGGCAATTACCAGTTTCAATGGTCATAAACCCCCAGGTTCCTCTGAGCCCATCACAGTGAAGTTTGCAGCCAACCCCAACCAGAACAAAAACGTGGCACTCCTCTCGCAGCTGTACCATTCGCCAGCGCGACGGTTCGGAGGCCCCGTTCACCACCAGGCGCAGAGATTCAGGTGGGTCGGGAGGGTGCGCACTCCTGAAAGCCATACTTAGCCCCGCTGGCAGGCGACGGCACAGCCACAGAATAGAAACCACGGGGATGCTAGACTGATCCCGTCAGAAAGCGCGTTTCAGAATCATTCTGCAGCTCCACACCACAGCCTCCATCAGAAAGGTGTCTGTAGGAAAGCCGTTTACTTCCGATGGGGCGTTGTCTTTCATGGGAATCAAAACAGTGACTCCAGGCTGGACACAGTGGCTCATCCCTGTAATCCTAGCACCTTGGGTGGCTGAGAGAGGAAGATCGATTGAGCCCAGGAGTTCAAGACCAACCTGGGCAATATTGTGAGACCCCATCTCTACAAAAAATACAAAGCTGGCCAGGCATGGTGATATGCTCCTGTCGTTGCAGCAACTCAGGAAGCTGAGGTGGGAGGATTGCTTGAGCCCAGGAGGTTGAGGCTGCAGTGAGTTGTGATCATACCACTGCACTCCAGCCTGGGCCACAGAGCCAGAACCTGTCTTTTTTTGTTTTGATTAAAAAAAAAAAAAAAAGACAGCACCAGTCCCCACCAGTTGCTGTGAGTGTGAGCACTTAGAGCTTCAGCACGCAGTTCCTAGTAACAGCAGAACAGAGCTGCGAGCTTTAAAGATGGTTTCATGCCCAGTGTGGGGGAGCACACACCTGTAATCTCAGCTATCAGGAGGCCGAGGTAGGAGGATTACTTGAAGCCCCGAGTTTGAGCAGCCTGAGCAACAAAGTGAGACCCCTGTTCCTACAAAAAGTAATGAAAAAACGGGGCATGGTGGTGCTGGCCTTTAGTCCCAGCTACTCAGGAGGCCATGGTGGGAGGATCGCTTGAACCCAGGAGGTGAAGGCTGCAGTGAGCTATGATTGCACCACTGCACTGCAGCCTGGGTGACAGAATGAGACCCTTTCTCTAAAAAATAAATGAATAATGAACGTCTCATATCTGTGGGAGAAAAGACGCTGCCTTAGGTATACTCGGGTGACAGCAGATCTTCCAGAGTTCTTAGACATTTGATCAGCAGCCCTAAGGCAAACTTTTTTCAAACACCTGCCTTGTGGAGTCATTTGTATTGGTGAATGTTGTATGTATGCATTCTGTTTATAAGCCGTGTCCTAGAGGGGAGCAGTTTTCCCGGATTCCTTAGCCTTTCCATCCTGAAAATGGTTCTGGCTGCCAGGATGAAGTGGGATAGAGGCGATGAGAGTCAGGGCCTTGGACTCCAGGATCTGGTGTGCTGTCGCCTCAGAAACAGCCCAAGTCTCAGTGTCAGGACTGTTTTGTTTTGTTTTTGTCAAAACCTCAAGGAGTGGCATCAAGGGCTTATCTCAGGTATGACAAGGATAGATTTCCCTTTTTTTAAATTTTTAATGTTTTCATTTTTTGTTGAGATGGGGTCTCACTATGTTGCCCAGGCTGGTCTTAAACTCCTAGCCTCAAGTGATCCTCCTACCTCAGCCTCCCAATGTACTGGGATTATAGGCATGAGCCCGGCCCCATCGTTGTTTTAACAGTGAGGCTGGGTGGGCGCTGCCCAGTGCCACACATGCTGCTGTGAGAGGTGTTATTCTCATGGCTGAGTTACCCAGCGTTCTCAGCCTGGCTCAAATTCCAAAGCTGGCCTGCCTTCCTTGAGGTTTCTGGCTTGAAGACAAGGCTGGGGAAGCTTCTCTGGACGGAATGGAGCTGAATTTTAAAATCCAGCTATAGAAATCCCATCATACAGTCGGCACTGCTCTTGATGGGGTGGCCTATGTGGGCAGTGGGGTTGGGTGAACTGCTCCCTAGCCTGGAAGGAAAACAGGGAAGGTTGGAGGAGGAGACATGGGACTCTGGTCCCAGTAATGAGGACAAGAAAAGAAAGGGGAAGCCAGAGAAGTGGACATTTCTGGTCGAGCAGGAAAGTGAGTGGCAGGGCAACCACCAAGACAAAGTGATGGAAAGAAGTGGGGAGGGCGGAAGAGTCTGGAGGGAAAGAGGGAAAGATTCGCTTAGGAGGCTGAGAGAAGAGGAGGAAGAAAGACCCAGACTGCAGGGAGTTTGCAGTCAGTCCCTATCACGTCCAGAAAAGCCCAGAGATAAGGGATGGAAAAGAATTGGGTTGGAGGAAGAGAGGAGAAGATTTATGATTGTCAAGACCAGAGAAATCAGCAGGAGAAAAACTACCAGCAAGAGTAATTCCTAAGAAGGCCGGGCGCATTGACTCACGCCTGTAATCCCAACGCTTTGGGAGGCCAAAGCAGGAGGATCACTTGAGCCCAGGAATTTGAGACCAGCCTGGACAACATAGACCCTGTCTCCTTAGTCTTTCCATCCTAAAAATGGTTTTACAAAAAATGTAAAAATTAGCCCAGCATGGTAGCACACACCTGTGGTCCAGCTACTCAGGAGACAGGAGGATCACTTGAGCCTAAGAGTTTGAGACCATACTGGATAACATAGTGAGACCCTCTCTCAAAAAAAAGAAAATCACCCTTGGGCTAGTGAGCTGCCCCGTGGCAGCTGGTGTCCTCTCGTGTCTGTCGAGAGGGTGAATCTGTTTAATTGCACTTGAAGGCACTCGCTTACCCCAGCTGGGGCCTGCAGGGCTGCACTTGGCTGATAGGGCCATAGCCTGAAGACCAGTTTTATTTTGGAGCAGGTGATGCTTCTCTGCATGCATCGTGCAGCTTCACAGATTCCGGCTTCACAGATGTATGCTACTCAGATATTCCCAAACTGACCCTCAGAACTTTACTTTTTTTTTTTTTTTTTTGAAACGGAGTCTCGCTCTGTCACCCAGGCACCCAGGCTGGAGTGCAGTGGCGCGATCTCGGCTCACTGCAAGCTCTGCCTCCCGGGTTCACGCCATTCTCCTGCCTCAGCCTCTCCGAGTAGCTGGGACTACAGGCGCCCGCCACCACGCCCGGCTAATTTTTTGTATTTTTAGTAGAGACGGGGTTCCACTGTGGTCTCGATCTCCTGACCTCGTAATCCACCCGCCTCGGCCTCCCAAAGTGCTGGGATTACAAGCGTGAGCCACCGCGCCCGGCAGAACTTTACTTTTTTAATTTGAGAAAGTTCCAGAGGGAAGCATGGCTTTAGAAACTGTTTTGTCATCTACCTTAATCCTTATTATAGCATCTGTCCGTTTTCAGAAGGCTTTATTTTAGTTTGGTTTAGTTTAATTTTTGTTTTCTGAGGTTTTTGTTTGTTTTTTTCTTAGAGATGGGGTCTCTCTGTGTTGCCTAGACTGGCCTCAAACTCCTGGCCTCAAGTGATCCTCCCACCTTGGCCTCTCAAAGTCCTGAGATTCCGGGCTTGAGCCACCATGCCTGGCCCAGAAAGGCTTATTTTTTATGTAAATAAAAGTATCACTGTGGAAAGAGCCCCACGTGTGTGGTCAAGTTTGGTGAGCCTGCAGTTGCTGGTGTCCCAGGGCCCTTCCCTGTCCCTTGAGTTCCCAACCCTCAGTGGTTTGGCCCCTGACCCTCGTGGGATATTGAGCTCCAGTCACAGAGGGTTGGTTGCCTGGTGCTTGGGAAGGAATTCTGTGCCCTACAGTGGCCCAGGCAAAGGCGTGATCTAACCAGAGACCACTGGGCTGTGAACCCTTGGGGGCGGGTCATGATGAAGGGAAGGTGCAAAATTTGGAAAAAGGAGTTCAGCCCCTGCATGTACCCCACAGTACGAGGAGTTTCCTCCAGGGAGAGCTGAGGCTGTCAGGCCTGCAGAGAGTTTCCTCAATGGAGGACCAGAAGAGCCCATCATCTAAAATGTGGGGAACCGCAGGAACCCCTAAACAGAAACCCCCTACATACACAGTAGGAGGAGTGGAGGGCACCAACCAGCCCCTCAGAGTCAGCTCCCTACAGAACAGGGTCCCGCCCCTCCACTACTGTATTTAATTCCTCCCAGGGTTTTGACCCATGCAGGTGTCTCGACCTTGAGCACCTCGTGGCTGCGCAGAGCGGGATGGGACCCGGCGGCCATGGTCAGCATGCGTCCAGGCCTTGCCCCATCCCCAGGCCGCCTGCACTGACCGTGGCCTGACGCTTGCTCTCTGTCTGCCAGGTTCTCCCCCATGGGCGTCGATCACATGAGCGGGCTCTCTGGCGTCAATGTGCCGGGAAACGCCTCCTCCGGCTGGTGCATTTTCATCTACAACCTGGGGCAGGACGCCGACGAGGGGATCCTCTGGCAGATGTTTGGGCCGTTTGGCGCCGTCACCAATGTGAAAGTGATCCGCGACTTCAACACCAACAAGTGCAAAGGGTTTGGCTTTGTGACCATGACAAACTATGAAGAAGCCGCGATGGCCATAGCCAGCCTGAACGGCTACCGCCTGGGGGACAAAATCTTACAGGTTTCCTTCAAAACCAACAAGTCCCACAAATAACTCGCTCATGCTTTTTTTTGTACGGAATAGATAATTAAGAGTGAAGGAGTTGAAACTTTTCTTGTTAGTGTACAACTCATTTTGCGCCAATTTTCACAAGTGTTTGTCTTTGTCTGAATGAGAAGTGAGAAGGTTTTTATACTCTGGGATGCAACCGACATGTTCAAATGTTTGAAATCCCACAATGTTAGACCAATCTTAAGTTTCGTAAGTTATTTCCTTTAAGATATATATTAAACAGAAATCTAAGTAGAACTGCATTGACTAACCAGTCCCTCTGGATGGTGGTGAACCTGAAGCATGCTTTAACCTCTAAGACTGTCTAACACGCGTTTCATTCAATGTCTCCACAGACTGGGTAGCAAAAAAAAATCACCTTTTAGTTTTAGTTTTTAATCTAAAGATGTTAGACAGATGCTGAGTGTGCGTTTTCTCAACCGCTTCAACATTGTAAGCGATGTATGCTTTGGTTGACAGGAAGTTCCTTTTCCAGGCAGGTCCCGTTGCCACCTCCTGCTCACTTAGTCCCAGGCTCTGCCGAGTGGTCCTGGGAATGGCGGCGGGCCCGACCAGCGTGGGCCACCACTGGGGCCGCGGGCCGTGGGCCGCATGCCGGGCGGGCCCTCCAGAGGACACAAACGTGTTTCGTAAGCCCAGGCACCAATGGGAATGGACCAAAGAGTTTCAGGGAAACTCCAGTATATTCCAGAGTCAGATCTAAGCTCCAGGCACGCCTGAAGATGTGTTGCTACTCTGACACCCCGAGTTTCTGTCCACACATTGCATGCACGGCGCCCCACACATTGGATACTGTTGTTCACGATAATTTCTCCCGTTTTCCAGAGCATTTAACATAGCTTGGAGGCGTAAAATGGCTCTGTTTTTTAATAACACAGAAACATTTGAGCATTGTATTTCTCGCATCCCTTCTCGTGAGCGCTTAGACCTTTTTCTGTTTTAGTCGGATTTTGTTTTGGAATTTTGCTTTTGTATGAACACTCAGCAGAAAAGTACTTACTTCTTGCCAGTTATCTATTAACCAAAACCTTTGATTTGTAGTTTTAAAGATTAACCCTCAAAGTTCTCTTCATAACTGCCTTGACATTTTGGGTTGTTCTGTTCTGTTAATTTTCTTTTGCTTTTTTGTGTTTTTTGTTTGTTTTTACTTTTGCATTTAAGACCATTAAATTTGATTTTGTTTTGCTCGAATTTTGTTTTGTTTTTTATTTTACCTTTTCTTTCTTTTTGGCTAGGGAAGGTGCAGGCGGCCCAGCATTCAGGGAGGAGTCGTAAGATCTTAAGAAACCAATACTTGCCTCAAGCAAAAGCATTTCTGAATCTGTGACGCAGGAATGTGCGGTTACAGGCTGGTGGCTTTTAAGCCGGGAGCCCGGAGGAAGGGTGAAAGAGAAAGCCTGTGAAATAGGCAGGGCCAGATCGCCCAAAACTCCTCAGGACTGGGATCTGGCGTTTATAAATAACTAGTATACAGAGAGAATCACAAACAGGATAACTTAGTACCAGCAGTTTTTAACCTTGACGTGAGACTAAAACGTGACCGTAGGCTGTTTTTTAGTTATTGCTCTCATGAGATGACGGCTGTATTTATCTGTTTATTTATACCTATCTATTTATGTATTTATTTATTGAAGTGGGAAATTGAGCAATAGGCAGGCACCACCGTCCCCAGAGCAGGTCAGCGTCTCGAGAGGCCCCTGGACAATTGAGGATGCCCATCCCCTCCCCTTTCCCTGATCTTTTACTGAGGGGCTGTGTGCTCAATCCTTGCAAATTGATGATGTTGCCATCCGTACCCAGGCCGTGTCTCATAAAATTCAGCCTGGTGCCAGAGAGGACCTCCTTTCTCCCACAGAATCCCAGTTCGTCAGGAAAAGCCAAAACCGAGGCCCGTTTGCCCAGATTCGACACAAAAGAGGTCCCTGCTCTGTTGCCCAAGAGCAGTCTCTATCCTGGGACCAGAATGTTTTCCTGGAAAAAGAAGCCTTTCAGGTTTTCCTGGGCCAGCATCTTCTGATGGAAGGTGGGAGCCAACACCCTTCTGATGGAAGGTGGGAGCCAACATCTTCTGATGGAAGGCGGGATTCCTGCTTCTGAAACTCCCCCTGGAGTCTCACTCCCACACATGCCCATAGCTAGCATTCAACAGAGAACTCTGTCTTAAGCTTCAACTGTGAAAATGATGACGGGCTTGTAGCCAGCACCTCAGCTTCTTTCCTCGCCCCCTTTTATCTGAATTTTATCAATTGTTCTGATGCTGGGACAGGTGAGAAGAAACTGTGAAGTATATGAGCCTTTGAAAGTTCCCTGAAGTTTCTCAGTTCAGGAACATTCTCATTGTATGTGGTCTCCGCTGTTTGAACAGCCTTCTAGCTAAAAAATTCCAATGCCTTTATTTGGGAGTCTTAGCTTGCAAGCTTGTGGAAGGATTTAGCTTTTGAACTGTCACTCCTGAAAAGCAATCTCCGTTCCATCAAGGTTCTAGTTGCTGGCCCTGTGCCCTCAAAGTTCATTACATCTTACCAAGGCCTGTTTGCAAAGG
Source organism: Hylobates moloch (assembly GCF_009828535.3). Taxonomy (NCBI): domain Eukaryota; kingdom Metazoa; phylum Chordata; class Mammalia; order Primates; family Hylobatidae; genus Hylobates; species Hylobates moloch. The sequence goes on along the minus strand of NW_026652287.1, from coordinate 41,015,206 downwards.
GGAGATCCCTTTTCTTAAAAAAGGCTCAACCCAAAAGAAACCATTTCTTAAAAAATTTTACATAGATCAGTTGTATTTGTATTTAGCAAAAATGAGTGCTCTCCTTTTATTTGGGAATTTCGATGAAAAAGCGTTCAGAGTAGATAATGTTCATTTATCAAAAATCTGGTTTGGGAAATACCAAAGAGGCTTTGATTGAATTCCCTTTTGACCTGTGTGTAACTTCCTCTGGTAGTTAGACCCCAGGCAGCTCCGAATTTGTGAACCTGCTTCCTGATGAATTCTCCCTTGTTCCCCCTTGGCTCTGCCATTATTTCGTTTTCAGTGTAATTTGCCAAGCCGCAGTTTTCTGTGCTGGCTGTGCCTCTAGTCGCAGCTCTGTGACTGATTCCCTCCCGGGTGCTGAGTCCCCTCCCCGGCCACCATCCTGCGTGAATATTCTGAAATTCATGGGCTTCCTCGGGGGGGCCCGCCCGCAGGTGGTGCTGGGTGGGTTCTGCCACCTTCTCCTGGAAGGTGAGCCTTTTCCTGGCCAAGGGCAGCTGCCTTAACCTCTGAGAGTCTGCGCTTGGCCTTAGTCCTGGAGACCCAGCCTCCAGGGACTGAACCGTGCTGCTGTCGGGAGCCAAGACCGGCCCTTTGGAGCCGGCAGCCCAGGGGTCCCTGCTGGATCAGAGAAATAGAAGCACCCGAAGACGGTTAGTGGCAATTCCTTGACCCGGTTTGCTTCCAAACGAAGGCCATTTGTCCACCAGGCATTGAAAAGACATGACTTACCCAGTCCAGCATCGGATTTGAAAAATCGAAATTGACATCACTCAGCTGTTACATTTCACATCCGATTCAGCCCCGTTTTATTTCCATGTGCTTTTCATAGCCTTCCTCTGTTGGATGAAAGAGAATAAGAATTCAGCTGACAGGAGGCCTTTATCCTGTCCCTCCACCCCACCCTCCACCTCAATCCCCTCCCATCTTCCCCAGACCTACCTCACCTACTAGGATCTGAGGCAGCTCCTTAGCAGAGACCCCTGGGGTTTAGCAGACTCTGGGGGTCAGGGGGTCCTGTCCCCAAACTTCCCAAGACAGCCCTGAAGTCACAAGTGCTTTCTTTTGAGTGGCATTGGCAATTGGCATGTAACGATGGCAGTGGAATCTGAATCTGGGATCATCCCAGGCAGGGTTCACATTTCCAAACCTTTTGATTTCCCCTGACCTCTAATGGCTGGATCCTATTTTTCTACAACCCTTCAGTGACATCGTTCAGGTTTCTTTCTTGGCCCTTTAAAAAAACAATTTTTTTTTTTCTCACTTGTAAGTCACCGCCAGTACCTAAGTTAGGCTAACGGAGACTTTGACAGGACTGGATTTTTCTTCCACCAGAAGAGAAGGCTTTTCCGTTGGTTTGGGGCCACCTCTTTGACCGTGACCGTGTGATGTTCCGTTTACAGCAGTGACTTGCTTTGGGGGAGGGGAGGCTCTCTTAACCGATTCCCATGTTGTACAGTAGATGGTTAGACCTTTTGTATATTAGTGTGTTTTAAGTTATTGATTTGTTTTATATAAAATAATTTATTTTTCAGGTGCCATTTTTCATTTTAACTTTGTTTTTACATGGGTTTGTTTTCAATAAAGTCTGACACTGGTGTCCAAAAGTCAACAATAAAATGAATCCCATTGTGTTCTTTTGAAGATGCCTATGTAACTTTTAAGCTTTTTAAATTATTTTCAGAAAAAAAAAAAAGCCCTTATCAGTTTTTCATCAGCCCATTGCTTTTTTATTTTTATTTTTTTAATCCTTGTGAATAAATGTTCTTTAGTGTTTTAGGAGGAAAAAGCAAACCTAGATTTTGATAACCCAGAAGACTTCAGAAATAAAGAAGCTTTGAAAGAAGACCATTTTTCAAAATTTTAGTGAAGTGTGAATATTTTTTGTCAATGGCTTTCTCAAAGAGAATGAAACTTTTGCACCATTTTCAGAGTTTTTATAGAGATGCCAAATTGATATATTTACATGTAATGGAAACATGAAAAAGTTTTATTAAACAATTGTTCATAGCTGTGTAGACATTTTAATTCAGTTTCCAAAGCTCTCAAAAAAGCGTATTTTTGAAGTACGGAGTGATGCGGTTTGGGGCGTGGCTTACAGTTCCAAACGACTCAATTGTCCAGATACTCAGTTCTTTCTACAGATAGCAGGTTCGTGTTAAACACTGTATGTTAACTATGACTGGAATTCTGTGATATTTTGGTAATAAATGAAGTGGGATCATTGCGATGTGCTGGTGTAGGGGTGATGGTGTATGACTTGTGAGCAGCCCACAGCCCAGTAATAGAGTGCCAGGGGATGGGGACCTCCTCCCTCCGAGGTAAGCCTGTGCCAGGCCCTGGGAGCCCACGAGGGGACACCCAGTTCGGGTGTGCCCTGTGCTGGCTGACCCACGGCCCTTCAGCTCCCACCCAGATGCCCCTCTTCTCCAGGTTCACAGGTCAGTGGGCCCACCGACTGGCCCCTGGGTATGGCCCCCTTCCATCTGCTTCCCACACCAGTGCTCCCCCAACAGTGACCCGGGGATCCTGCCTCTTTCCCCATCTGTATGTGGAACCATAGTCACTCCCGAGCCCTGGGGCCAACCTGAGCGTCCCCTCCGTGAGACTGATCTCCTTTGGGATGGGAATGGTTAGGGGTCTCAAGGTCAGAGAGTCCAGGTTCAAATCCTAGCTCTGACACCACTCCCCAGCGTGCCACCCAGGGGAAAGTCCCTGGCTCTCTGATTCTCTGCTCTACCCTCTGTGAAATGGGTCCACGCTGCCCACCCCCTCCAGATCCTCAGGAAAATGAGATCAAGTAGGGATGGTGACAGTTGCTACCAAGAATCAGCCAAGGACTGGATGGTCGCACGCAGCACCCAGAGAGCTGAACTAACATGGGCCCGCAGGCCCGCCTCTCGGAAAGCATTTACAGAGCCCGTTTTCAAGTTGCTAGTTTCTCTATTGCTTGTGCGTCTTGTGGGTCTGCGTTCATCACCTTCTCTTCTAGACGTGACTAAATGATCCCTTGGCTTCCAGGAAAAACCCATGTTGTCTGACACCACCTGAGGCCAAAGGGCCGGGGCTGTGCTCCAGCCAGAGCCCTGACAGTGCTCAGGGCCATCCCTCAGGTGTTCAGACCCCAGGGGCCGACAGCTGGGGGTCCTGCGCCCTCTGGGTAGCTCCGCTGGCTCAGGCTAGTGGATCTCCTGACTGCTCAACCTGTGAACCCAGGAGAAAGGGGTCTGAGTGTCTGTGCCTCCCAAACTTAAGAATGCATCTGCCTCCCACAGGGGAGCATCATTTCAAAGCAGATTCAGCTTCTGCAGGTCTGGTGTGGGCCTGGGAATCTGCATTTTTCTTTCTTTCTTTCTTTTTAAAGACAGTCTCGCTCTGTTGCCCAGGCTGGAGTGCATTGCCGCAATCTCAGTTCACTACAACCTCTGCCTTCCGGGCTCAAGCAATTCTCCTGCTTCAGCCACCCAAGCAACTGGGATTACAGGCCCACGCCACCACGCCCGGCTAATTTTTGTATTTTTAGTAGAGACAGGGTTTCACCATGTTGGCCAGGCTGGCCTCAAACTCCTGACCTCAGGTGATCTGCCCTCCTCAGCGTCCCAAAGTGCTGGGAGTACAGGCGTGAGCCACGGCGCCTGGCCTGAGACCCTGTATTTCTCCCTGGTGACACCAGTGTCAGAGACTCACCTTGAGAAGCAAGAAGTTTAGAAGAGTCCCCTGTGTGGGACGAACCTTAATGAAACCTGACAGCCCCCATCTCCACCTTGGCTCCAGGGATGGCTTCCATCCCCGCCTCACCCCAGAATTCAGAGCCCGAGAGACCCAACGAGGCCCCTGTGCATGGCAGGCGACACTCGCGTTCCATGAGACCTCTCCAGACCCCTGCCTCTGGGGGCTAGTTTCATTGCTCCCTTCAAGGTCAAGGGTCTGAGGCATGCATCCTTTTGTCCTTGGGTTTTGGATGTGTGTGTTTCAACCTCGATAATTTCTTAGCACAATTTAAAAGGATTTCTGGAAGAGAAGGAGAAACATGCCTGCGTTGTCTGGAGAACTACAGTTTGTGTTTAGTCATACGAGAGCCAAGCTGTGACATGAGAGTGTTTTTATTGGGACGGGGGGGAGCACAGCGAATAGACCTCTCACCCTCTGCTGCCCCTGATCCTCTGCCACGACAACTTCAGCAAGCCTTTTTTTTTTTTTTTTTTTTTGAGATGGAGTCTTGCCCTGTCGCCCAGGCTGGACTTCAGTGGCGCGATCTCAACTCACTGCAACCTCCACCTCCCCAGTTCAAGCAATTCTCCTGCCTCAGCCTCCTGAGTAGCTGGGATTACAGGCGCACAGCACCACGCCCAGCTAATTTTTTGTATTTTTAGTAGAGACGGGGTTCATCATATTGGCCAGGCTGGTCCTGAACTCCTGACCTCAGATGATTGTCCCACCTTGGCCTCCCAAATTGTTGGGAATACAGGTATGAGCCACCCACCTCGCCTGGCCAGGAAACCATGACGTCCCACAGCAGCCCTGTGGACGAGGGAGCGTTGATCCCAGGTTAAGGGCTTAAACATGTTCTACTGCACCCAGGAGGGCCCACCCACTGAGCAGCAGGGAGAACAGACGGCACGCCTGCCCCACACAGTAGGGGTGCTGAATGCCGGGATGCTCTGGGCAGCAGGGGCAGGGCCCTTAAGGGAGTGACATTGGAACAGGAAGGACGCAATAGTGAATGTTAGCTTTTAGCTTTACACAGTACTTTACCGTTCATGCACCCATTTCACAGATGACACAGCGGAACTTAGCAGATTGGAAAACACACGCTGTGCTGGTGATAATTTTCTTAGTTTGACGTAGAGCATCCTGGCTTTCAGCCGCCCCCTTAGTTTTGTGCCTCTGAACTATCTGTTTCAGGGTTTAGACATGAATGGGAAGTTGAGGGTGGGCAGGAGGCTGAGTACTGCCTGCATGACCTGCAGGGGTAGACAGGGCTCAGGGGCTCAGACACCAGGGGGCCTGGACACCCTCCATCCTCTCACCACAGGTCTTGAGGCCACCCCAAACCAAGCAAGGAGATCCCCCCACGAGCTCCTCCAAGGAGAAGAGACGGCTCCCGATCCCCGCCTCACCCCAGAATTCAGAGCCCGAGAGGCCCAGCCCCGAGCCAGGACCCTGTGTGTTGCGGGGGACGTTCGAGTTCCACCAGTCCCCTCTGGACCCCCGCCTCTCGGGGGGGCTATTTCCATTGCTCGCTTCAAGGTCAAGGGTCTGAGGCCTGCATTCTTTTTCCTCTGGGCTTTGTGTGTGTTTCAACCTCAGTAATTTCTTAGCACAACTTAAAAGGATTGCTGGAAGAGAAGGAGAAACCTAGACACCTGCATTGCCCAGAGAACCATGGTTTGTGTTCAGTAATACGAGAGCCGAGTCCTGACATGAGAGTGTTTTCACTGGGGGGGCGAGGGGCAAGGAGAGCGCGGGTTCCCTCCCACCTCGGGGTGAGGGGCAAGGAGAGCGCGGGTTCCCTCCCACCTCAGTGTCCTCAGAGCCTGAGGAGTTCTCAGCAACCTGTCCTGAGAACTGGTATGAGGAGGGAGGATCGCCTGAGCTCAGGAGTTCAAAACCAGCCTGGGCAACATCATGAGAGCCTATCTCTACAAAAAATGTAAAAATGAGGCCGGGCATGATGGTTCACGCCTGTAATCCCAGCACTTTGGGAGGCTGAGGTGGGCAGATCACTCGAGGTCAGGAGTTCGAGACCAGCCTGCCCAACATGGCGAAACCCCGTCTCTACTAAAAATACAAAAATAGGCCGGGCGCAGTGGCTCACGCTTGCAATCCCAGCACTTTGGGAGGCCTAGGAGGGCGGATCACGGGGTCAGGAGATCGAGACCACGGTGAAACCCCGTCTCTACTAAAAATACAAAAAAATTAGCTGGGCGTGGTGGCGGGCACCTGTAGTCCCAGCTACTCGGAGAGGCTGAGGCAGGAGAATGGCGTGAACCCGGGAGGCGGAGCTTGCAGTGAGCCGAGATTGCGCCACTGCACTCCAGCCTGGGCGACAGAGCAAGACTCCGTCTCAAAAAAAAAAAAAAAAAAAATTAGCTGGGTGTGGTGGTGTGTGCCTGTAGTCCCAGCTACTCGGGAGGCTGAGGCAGGAGAATCGCTTAAACCTGGGAGGTGGAGGGTGCAGTGAGCCCAGATCATGTCACTGCACTCCAGCCTGGGCAACAAGAACGGGACCTCCTTCAAAAAAAAAAAAAAAAAAAGGCCGGGAGTGGTGAAATGCACCTGTATTCCCAGCTACTTGAGAGGCTGAGGTAACAGGATCACTGGAGCCCAGGAGTTCGAGGCTGCAGTGAGCTAGAAAAGAAACAAAAGAAAGGAAAGGAAAAATGTGCAGGACCTGTTGGTCAAAGATGACTTAAAAAAAAAAAAAAAAAAAAAAAAAAAAAAGCTGGGCACAGTGACTCACACCCGTAATCCCAGCACTTTGGGAGGCTGAGATGGGCGGATCACCTGAGGTCAGGAGTTCAAGACCAGCCTGGCCAACATAGTGAAACCCCGTCTCTACTAAAAATACAAAAATTAGCCAAGCATGGTGGCGGGCGCCTGTAATCCCAGCTACCTGGGAGGCTGAGGCAGGAGAATCGCTTGAACTCTGGCGGCAGAGGTTGCAGTGAGTCGAGTTCACGCCATTGCATTCCAGCCTGGGCAACAAGAACGAGACTCTCTCTCAAAGAAAAAAAAAAAAAAGGCCGGGAGTGGTGAAATGCACCTGTATTCCCAGCTACTTGAGAGGCTGAGGTAACAGGATCACTGGAGCCCAGGAGTTCGAGGCTGCAGTGAGCTAGAAAAGAAACAAAAGAAAGGAAAGGAAAAATGTGCAGGACCTGTTGGTCAAAGATGACTAAGAATTTCAAAATTGTTGCTGGGCGTGATGGCTCACGCCTGTAATCCCAGCACTTTGGGAGGCCAAGGCAGGTGGATCACGAGGTCAGGAGTTCAAGACCAGCCTGACCAACATGGTGAAACCTGGTCTCTACTAAAAATACAAAAATTAGCCAGGCGTGGTGGTGTGTGCCTGTAATCCCAGCTACTTGGGAGGCTGGTGGCGTGTGCCTGTAATCCCAGCTACTCGAGAGGCTGAGGCAGGAGAATCACTTGAACCTGAGAGGCAGAGGTTGCAGTGAGCCAAGATCACACCACTGCACTCCAGCCTGGGTGACAGAGCAAAATTCCATCTCAAAAAAAAAAGAAAAGAAAAAGAATTTCAAAATGGCAACAGAAAGCATTAACCCAAGCCGGGGGCCCTTGAGCACCTGCCAACCTCCCCTGCACTCTCTCCGCCTCCTGGGCAGCCTCCTCCCCCCGGGGTCCCTCCTGGTAGCTGCTGAAGGCCCTGGCTGGGGAATTCTCTCCCAAATACCTGATACAATCGAGTCTCCGCTCAGAACTTTTCAGTTCATCTTAGGACTTCTTGTAGACCGTGGCCTTTCACCTTCATTGCAAGGATGGCATTTTGCCTATTTGGTTTTCTCACGGTGAGGGATGTTAATGCTGGGGGATGGTGGGGGAAGAGGAAGAGGAGGAAAGGGAAGAGGGGGAGGAGAGGAAGGAGAGGGGAGGCGGAGGAGAGAAGGGGAGGAGGAGGGGGAAGGAGGAGAGGGAGGCGGGGGATGAGAGGAAGGAGGGGAGGAGGAGGAGAGGAGGGGGAGGAGGAGGGGGAAGGAGGAACGGGAGGAAGAGAAGGAGGAGGAGGAAAGGAGGGGGAGGAGGAGGGGGAAGGAGGTGAGGGAGGAAGAATAGGAGAGGAAGGAGGGAAGAGGAGGAGGAGAGGGAGGAGGAGGTGGAGGAGGAGAGGTAGGAGGAATGGCATGGCAGCTGGCCAAGGGCCCGTGGAGTGAGTGGGCATGGGTAAGGAGAGGAAATTGCAGCTGAGAGAGTCAGCGCATGGAGGGAGGAGAGGGAGCAGGCCTGGGCAAGGCCACTGAATCGGGCTCCTTTCCAGTTGACAGAACCCAGGATAAGAGATTAGGGGAAGTGTGCACCTAGGAAGGGGCAGTTGACAAGGGGAGTCATGACAGGACAGGCCCCAGTGCCAGTTTCTATCAAGTCAAGCCTCATGGAGACAGGCCTGCGGGTCCTCAGCGAAAGCCACGGATCCCCCAACCCACAGCCTGTGGCCGGCCACTGGCCAGCGTCAAAGAGCTGGGGAAGTCGAGACCGTGGAAATAGCCTGTAATGGACCTGGGACCTCTCAGGAGAGATGCCGGAACTGCCCCGGTAGGGCCAAGGGCCTCCAGAAAGTCTGGAATCCAGGCAGGAGGAAATGATGCCTTGGCCACAGCCACTTTTGAATATTTTTAGAAGACAGTGTCTCACACTGTGTCACCCAGGCTAGAGTGGATGTCATCAGAGCTCACTGCAGCCTTGACTTCCCGGGCTCAAGCAATCCTCCTACCTCAGCCTCCTGAGTACATGGGACTATAGGTATATGCCACCACACCCTGCTATTTATTTTATTTTATTTTTTTATTGTATTTTATTTTAATTCTTTTTTTCTTTTCTTTTCTTTTTTTTTTTTTTTTTTTTTTTTTTTTGACACGCAGTCTCACTCTGTTGCCCAGGCTGGAGTGCAGTGTCACAAACTCAGCTCACTGCAACCTCTGCCACCCGGGTTCAAGCAATTCTCTGCCTCAGCCTCCTGAGTAGCTGGGACTACAGGCACCCGCCACCACACCCAGCTAATTTTTGTATTTTTAGTAGAGACGGGGTTTCACCATCTTGGCCAGGCTGGTCTTGAACTCCTGACCTCGTGATCCACCTGCCTCGGCCTCCCAAAGTGCTGGGACTACAGGCGTAAGCCACCGTGCCCGGCTTCTATTTTAATTTTTGAGACAGGGTCTCCCTTTGTTGCCTAGGCTGGAGTGCGGTGGTGCAATCACAGCTCACTGTAGCCTCGAACGCCTGGGCTCAATCACTCCTCCCACTTCAGCTTCCTGAGTAGCTGGGACCACAGGCATGTGCCACCATGCCCAGGTGACAGATTCTCTTTTACATGCTAGCTGTGTGGCCCTGGGCAACCCCCTTCCGCTCTGGAAGCTTTGGGTGCTGCATCGCTTTGGTATAAGAGAGCTAATGATAGCCCCTGCCTCCCAGGGTTACCGGGTTGGTGTTAAATAAGATACAGCCTCCAATCGCCAGGAAGACACTTTGGCACAGAGGAGACAGGCACTAGTGCCAGCAGCTATAATTATACCTCGAGAAGGAGAACCGGAGATGGAGGAGTCCGCTGGGTAGAAGGTACAGAAGTGGAAAGGAAGCCAGACAGAAGGCAGACAGATGGCAGAGGCCTGCACACAGCAGCCAATTCGAGTGGGTGGGGGCTGGGAGCCAGAGGGAAGAGGCTGAGGGGCACCTGCATTGGTTTGCTCGGCCTGCAGGTAACAGAGCACCCAGACCGCGTGGCTTCAGTAGTAGAAATGCATTGCCTCACAGTCCTGGAGGCTGGAAGTTTGAGATCAAGGTGACAGCAGGGTCTCTTTCTTCTGAGGCCTCTCTCCTTGGCTTGCAGATGGCCATCTTCTTGTGTCTTCCCACAGTCATCCCTCTGTGTGTATCTGTGTCCTAATCTCCACTTCCTTTTTTGCGGAGGGGACAAAGTCTCACTCTGTCGCCCAAGCTGGAGCGCAGTGGCGTGATCTTGGCTCACTGCAACCTACACATCCCAGATTCAAGTGATTCTCCTGCCTCAGCCTCCAGAATAGCTGGGACTACAGGCACACGCCACCACACCCGGCTAATTTTTGTACTTTTAGTAGAGATAGGGTTTCACTATGTTGGCCAGGCTGGTCTTGTACTCCTGACCTTGTGATCCACCCACCTCAGCCTCCCAAAGTGCTGGGATTACAAGTTTGAGCCACTGCACCTGGCTGATCTCTGCTTTGTTTGTTCATTTGTTTGTTTGTTTGTTTTTGAGGTGGAGTTTTCCTCTTGTTGCCCAGGCTGGAGTGCAATGGCGCAATCTCAGCTCACTGCAACCTCCGCCTCCCAGGTTCAAGCAGTTATCCTGCCTCAGCCTCCTGAGTAGCTGGGATTACAGGCGTGAGCTACCATGCCCAGCTAATTTTGTATTTTTAGTAGAGACAGGGTTTCTCCATGTCGCTCAGGCTGGTCTAGAACTCCCAACCTCAGTGATACGCCCACCTCAGCCTCTGAAAGTGCTGGGATTGCAGACGTGAGCCACCGCACCCGGCCCGATCTCTGCTTCTTATAAGGACACTGGTTGTGCTGGATTAGGGCTTATACCCTAATAATCTCATTGTAATTTATTTATTTATTAATTTATACTTTTATTTTATTTATTTATTTTTTTTGAGACGGAGTCTCGCTTTGTTGCCCAGGCTGGAATGCAGTGGCTCGATCTCAGCTCACTGCAAGCTGTGCCTCCCAGGTTCGCACCATTCTCCTGGCTCAGCCTCCCAAGTAGCTGGGACTACAGGCACCACGCCTGGCTAAATTTTTGTATTTTTAGTATAGACGGGGTTTCACCGTGTTAGCCAGGATGGTCTCGATCTCCTGACCTCGTGATCTCCCCGCCTCAGCCTCCCAAAGTGCTGGGATTACAGGCGTGAGCCACTGCGCCCGGCCTATTTTTGTTTTTTGTTTTTTGGTTGGAGACTACTGTGTCCGCCAGGTGAGTGCAGTGAGACTCACTCACAAGTCCCCTCCTGTTCATCCTTCTGTGCCTCAGCCTCCGAGTAATGGGATATAAGGCTGCCACTTGCCTACAATTTTTATTTTATAGTAGAGACAGGGTTTCACCGGTTAGCCAGGATAGTTTGATTCTGACTCGGGATCCGCCTTGGCGGAGTTTAAGTCCCTTTGTAGGTCACTGAGGACTTGCTTTATGAATCTGGGTGCTCATGCTGGGATTACAGGCGTGAGCCTCTATTTTTGTTTTTTGAGACGGAGTCTCTCTGTGTTGCTGAGGCTGGAGTGCAGTGGTGCGATCTAAGCTTACTGCAACCTCCACTTTCCAGGTTCAAGTGATTTTCCTCACTCAGCCTCCTGAGTAGCTGGGACTACGGACACCCGCCACCACACCTGGCTAATTTTTGTATTTTTAGTAGAGACACGTTTTAAGCATGTTGGCCAGGCTGGCCTTGAACTCCTGTCAAGCGATCCACCCACCTTAGCCTCCCAAAGTGCTGGGATTACAGGCGAGAGCCACCACACCCGGCCCCATTGTACTTTAGTTACCTGGAGTGCAGTGGTGCAATCACTGCAGCCTCTCACTCCTGGGCTCAAGCAATCCTTCCACCTCAGCCTCCTGAGTAGCTGGGACCACAGCCACTCTCTACCACACCTGGCTAATTTTTTTGTGTTTTTTTTTTCTAGAGATGGAGTTTCACCATGTTGCCCAGGCTGTTCTCGAACTCCTGGGCTCAAGCAATCCTCCCGCCTAAGCCTCCCAAAGTACTGGAATTACAGGTGTGAGCCACCATGCCCTGCATATTTTTAATTTTTGTGGGTACATAGTAGGTGTATATACTTATGGTCTACAGGACATATGTTGATACAGGCATATGATGCATAATAATCACATCACAGTAGCTGGGCATAGTGACTCACGCCTGTAATCTCAGCACGTTGGGAGGCCAAGGCGGGGGTGGATCACCTGGGGTCAGGAGTTCAAGACCAGCCTGACCAACATGGTGAAACCCTGTCTCTACTAAAAATATAAAAATTAGCCCGGCGTGGTGGTGGTTGCCTGTAATCCCAATTACTCGGGAGGCTGAGGCAGGAGAATCGCTGCAACCTGGGAGAAGGAGGTTGCAGTGAGCCGAGATCGTGCCACTGCACTCCAGCCTGGGCAACAGAATGAGGCTCCATGTCAACGACAACAAAAACAAAAATTTTGCTGAGAGAGTAGATCTCACATTAAGTGTGCTTTGGTTTTTTGTTTTTGTTTAAGACAGGGGTCTCCAGCCCCTGGGCCGTAGACTGGTACCTGTCTGTGGCCTGTTAGGAACTGGGCCGCAGAGCAGGAGGTGAGCAGGCAGGCAGCGAAGCTTCATCTGTATCTACAGCCGCTCCCCATCATTTGAGCCTCCTGTAAGATCAGCAGTGGCATTAGATTCTCATAGGAATGCAAACTGTTAGGAATAGCACTTAAAATTTTAAGGAAATTGAACACTTGAACAAAAGATTTTTAGCAAAGTAATTTTATTTTTGTGCAGGGGGTGTTTTTTTGGCCAGTTGTTATGAGTATACTTGAACAAAGGGGCACGAGAGCCTTTATTTTTGACACAAGTTTTGTTTTTGTACCCTTTTTTTATTGGCCAGGGTCGGGTTGTATAATTTAAACTAATTTTGGTTGGCTAAACGTTTTATCTTTTTTAGATAAGGTGGGCTTGTAAAAGAAAGTGGAGAGGAAAGGCGTAGGGGTGTCTGTAATCAGCTAGAAATTTAGGCTTTTTTTTTAAATAAGGAAAGGAATGTGAGCTGGTACTGATAATTCCTGGTACTGTGGCATGCCTGGGCATCTAACAAAAGCAAAAAGGAAAAAAAGGAGAAAAAGGAAAAGGGGGGGGTACTATGAATTAAAGAATAAAAGATTGATCAGCTTATCTGAAGAGAAACCTTCTCATATCCCACAAAACCCTATTGTGAACCACACACGCAGGGATCAAGGTTGCGCACGCCCTGTGATCTGTCACTGTCTCCCATCACCCCCAGATGGGATCATCTAGTTGCAGGACAACTGAAAGGTTCTTGTAATCAGTTCGAACCCCAAAAGCATGCCAACAGTCAACACGAGGCGGTGTGGAGCAATATGCTATTTTAATGAGCTCCTGGGTGCTGGGGGTGCTGAGGCCTAAAATGGCGTCAGCACCAAATGAAGACGGGGCAGGGGTTTTATAGTCTCCTGTAAACAGGAAGTGCCCCAGTCTGACGTAACTGCTACGTGGTACCCGGATGGCCTCTTTCTCCATCTTCAGGGATAGGCGTCTTCTGGCCAAGGTATGTGACTTCCAGCCAGGCTCTCTTCCTGCTTCTGCAGTCTTGCTGGCGCAACTGGCCTTGCACCTTGGGATTGGGCCTGAGAAAGGAGGAGTTCCTCATCCCTTCAAGCTTTCAGGCCCTGGGGACGCTCTTTCAAAAACAAGCTCAGGGTTCCCACTGATTGTACATGCTGGTGAGTTGTATAATTATTATATATTACAATGTGATAATAAATAGAAATAAAGTACACAATAAATGTAGTGTACTTGAATCATCCTGAAATTATCCTCCGCTTCCCCCTGCACCATCTGTGGAAAAGTTGTCTTCCACGAAACTGTTCCCTGATGCCAAAAGAGTTGGGGACCATTGGTTTAAAAGATGAGGTCTCAGTATCCTATTTACCGTGATGTGATTTTTTTTTTTTTTTTTGTGACAGAGTCTTGCTGTGTCACCCAGAATGCTCGGATTACAGGCGTGAGCCACTGTGCCTGGCCCTCTTAGCAAAATTTTTAAGTGCCCGGGATAGTATTGGTAACTACAAGCAAGATGTTATATAGCTGATCTGTAGAACGTATTCATCTTGCATATCTGAAACTTTTTTTGAGACAGAGCCTCACTCTGTCGTCAGGCTGGAGTGCAGTGGCGCGATCTCGGCTCATCGCAACCTCCGCCTCCCGGGTTCAAGCAATTCTCCTGCATCAGCTTCCCGAGTAGCTGGGACTGCAGGCACGCGCCGCCATGCCAAGCTAATTTTTGTATTTTTTAGTAGAGACGGGGTTTCACCATGTTGGCCGGGATGGTCTCGATCTCTTGACCTTGTGATCCGCCTGCCTCGGCCTCCCACAGTGCTGGGATTAAAGGCGTGAGCCACTGCACCTGCATATCTGAAACTTTACACCCATTAAACAGCAGCTTCTCACTCCCTAGCCCCTGGCCACTAACATTTTGCTCTGTGTTAAGCCATTAAGTTGTGGGGTAATTTGTCACATACCAGTAGATGAATAATATAAAGGGTCTTTCTGTGACCACCCAGAAGAAAATCTCACTCTTTCTGGATGAACACACTCCCAGGAACAGGCTTTCTGGACGCGTCTGCAGAGAGTGGCTGCTGACTTCATCATAGGCCTTGCCTGCACATTCCAATGCATGCTCCCCAGTATGTGGGTGGGAAGGTCCCCTGCAACCTGCCCCCACATACACAGGCAGCCTTGAAGGCAGGACTCCGCTAATCCAGGGGAACCAACCGTGTCCATCAGTCTGGGCTGCCGTAATTGCTGGGGTCTAAATGTGTGTGTTCTCCATCAAAATTTATATATTGAAACTTAGGCCGGGCGCCGGTGGCTCATGCCTGTAATCCCAGCACTTTGGGAGGCCGAGGCGGATGGATCACCTGAGGTCAGGAGTTCGAGACCAGCCTGGCCAACATGGTGAAACCCCATCAGTACTAAAAGTACAAAAATTAGCTGGGCGTGGTGGTGGGCACCTGTAGTCCCAGCTACTCGGGAGGCTGAGGCAGGAGAATTGCTTGAACCCAGGAGGTGGCAGTTGCAGTGAGTCAAGATCTCGCCTTTGCACTTGAGCCTAGGTGACAGAGCAAGACTCCATCTCAAAAAATAAAAATAAAAAATAAAAGAGGTGGGGCCTTTGGGAGATGACTAGGTCATAACGGCCCCTCATAAATGAGATTAATGCCTCATAAAAGAGACCCCAGAGACTGTATGCAGTGCCTCACACCTGTCATCCCAGCTACTTGGGAAGCTGAGGCAGGAGGATCACTTGAGGCCAGGAGTTGGAGGCCACCCTGAGCAACATAGAGAGACCCCAGCCTCTACAAAAGAGTTTAAAAATTAGCCAAGTGTGATGGTGCATCCCTGTGGTCCCAGCTACTCGGGAGGCTGAGGCTGGAGGATCCACTTGAGGCCAGAAGTTTAAAGCCGCAGTGACCTATGGTCATGCCACTGCACCCCAGCCTGGGCCACAGAAGGAAGACCCTGTCTCTAAAAAAGATAAAATACAAAGGGAAATACATGAAATCTGCCCTCTTCACCAATTTTTTTTTTTTCTGTGCTAAACTAACGCATGGATAATTTTTTTTTTTTTTTTTTTTTTGAGATGAAGTCTCAGTCAGTCACCCAGGCTGGAGTGCAGTGGCACGATCTCAGCTCACTGCAACCTCCACTCCTGGGTTCAAGTGATTCTCATGCTTCAGCCTCCTGAGTAGCTGGGACTACAGGCACGTGCCACCATGCTGGGCTAATTTTTGTATTTTTAGTAGAGACAGAGTTTCACCATCTTGGTCAGGCTGGTGTCGAATTCCTGACCTCAGGTGATCCACCTGCCTCAACCTCCCAAAGTGCTGGGATTACAGGCATGAGCCCAATTATTTATTTATTTATTTATTTATTTATTTAGAGACACAGTTTCACTCTGTTGCCCAGGCTGGAGTGTACTGGTACAATCTCAGCTCACTGCAGCCTCTGCCTCACAGGCTGAGGCAGGAGAATCTGTCTCAATTAGCTGTGATTACAGGCATGTGCCACCATGCCTGGCTACTCTTCACCAATTTCTTTCCTTTTCTTTTTTTTTAAATAGATAGGGTCTCGCTGTCGCTCAGTCTGGAGTACAGTGGTGCTGTATT
Organism: Hylobates moloch; assembly: GCF_009828535.3. Lineage (NCBI taxonomy): Eukaryota > Metazoa > Chordata > Mammalia > Primates > Hylobatidae > Hylobates > Hylobates moloch. The sequence goes on along the minus strand of NW_026652287.1, from coordinate 40,999,524 downwards.
GGCTCACTGCAACCTCCACCTCCCGGGTTCAAGCAATTCTCCTGCCTCAGCTTCCCGAATAGCTGGGACTACAAGAGTGCAGCACACCTGGCTAATTTTTGTATTTTTAGTAGAGATGGGGTTTCACCATGTTGGCCAGGCTGGTCTCGAACTCCTGACTTCAAGTGTTCTACCCGCCTCACCCTCCCAAAGTGCTGGAATTACAGGCGTGCGCCACTGCGCCCAGCCTCTTCACCAAATTTTGAATGTACAGTGCCGCATTAACTACGTGTACACTGTTGTAAAGATCTGAATGCTTTACAAATGTACACATCATCCTTGGCCAAGGACCATGCTAAGTTTTTCACTCTTGTTCCAATTTCAGCATGTGCACTGTCCAGGCAAGTACCCAGCCAGATTTCTGGCCTAGTGCAAGATGATAAATGGGTGTTGTTTTGAGCCTCTAAGTTTGTGGTAGTTTGTTACACAGAAATAGAAAAATTAATACTCTACCCACCTAAGATTGTTGGAAGAATGTTTATTTGTTTTTTGTCATTTTGGAGACAGGGCCTCACTCTCGCTGTGTCACCCAGGGTGGAGTGCAGGAGCACGATCATAGCTCACTTGTAGCCTTGACCTCCTGGGCTCAAGTGATTCTCCTGCCTCAGCCTCCCAAGTAGCTGAGATTGTTGGAAGATTTAAGAGATGACACATGGATAGCATTTCGTACAGAACCTGGTGCCTAGGCAGTGCTAATAAATGTTTTTTGTTTTGTTTTGTTTTGTTTTGTATTGTTTGAGTCAGAGTTTCGCTCTTGTTGCCCAGGCTGGGGTGCAATGGCGCAATCTCGGCTCACCGCAACCTCCGCCTCCCGGGTTCAAGCAATTCTCCTGCCTCAGCCTCCCGAGTAGCTGGGATTACAGGCATGCGCCACCATGCCCGACTAATTTTGTGTTTTCAGTAGAGACGGGGTTTCTCCATGTTGGTCAGTCTGGTCTCGAACTTCCGACCTCAGGTGATACGCCCGTCTCGGCCTCCCAAAGTGCTGGGATTACAGGTGTGAGCCACCACGCCCGTTGCTCGTGTTTGCTGGTGTTGTTATCATTCAACAGAGACAGGGTCTTACTTTGTCACCCAGGCTGGAATGCAGTGGCACAATCATAGCTCACTGCAGCCTCAACCTCCTGGGCTGAAGCTATTCTCCTGCTTTAGCCGCCCAAGTAGCTGGGACTATGGGTAGGCATGCACTATCACACCCAGCTAACTTTATTTTTAAATTTTTTTTTTTTTTGTAGAGATGTCTCACTATGTCACCTAGGCAGGTCTCGAACTCCTGGCCTCAAGTGATCCTCCAGCCTCAGCCTCCCAAAAGTGCAGGAATTACAGGAGTAAGCTACTGTGCCAGCAGAGGCCCTTTCATTCATTTTGAGTACCTACGTGCCAGGCACTATCCTCAGTATCAAGACATGATAGCCAGGCGTGGTGGCTCACGCCTGTTATTCCAGCACTTTGGAAGGTCGAGGCAGATGGATCAGCTGAGGTCAGGAGTTCAAGACCAGCCTGGGCAACATGGCAAAACCCTGTCTCTACTGAAAATACAAAAATTAGGCCGAGCACGGTGGCTCACTCTTGTAATCCCAGCACTTTGGGAGACTGAGGTGGGTGGATCAGCTGAGGTCAGGAGTTCAAGACCATCCTGGCCAACATGGCAAAACCCCATCTCTACTAAAAATACAAAAACTGGCCGGGCGTGCTGGCAGACGCCTGTAATCCCAGCTACTTTGGAGGCTGAGACAGGAGAATCACTTGAACCCAGGAGGTGGAGGTTGCAGTGAGTTGAGTTCATGCTGCTGCACTCCAGCCTGGGCAACAAGGCAAGACTCCATCTCAAAAACAAACAAACAAACAAACAAAATTAGCCGGGCGTGGTGGTGGGCAACTCTAATTCCAGCTACTCAGGAGGCTGAGGCAGGAGAATCGCTTGAACTGGGGAAGTGGAGGTTGCAGTGAGCCGAGATCACGCCACTGCACTTCAGCCTGGGCAACAGAGCGAGACTCCATCTCAAAACAAAACAAAACAAAAAAACATGATGGTCAGGTCCCCAAGTGATTGCCTGGGGCTCCCAGAAAAGCATCCTCCTGCCTGCATCAGGCCCCTGCCCTGCCCCTTCCCACAGGGCTTGGGTTCTCTCCCCACCCTCTCCTCCCAGGCCGGAACAAAGCAGAAAGTGAAATGCACACTCCTTCTACATCCTTACCGGCCAGGAGCAAACTTCCCAGCCACTGCCCTCTTCTCTCTCCACTCCCTCCCAGAGAAACAGGCATGGACGCACTGCTCCCTGGGGCACCCCAACCCTATTCCATCTCCTCTACTCCCTCCTCTCCACCAGCTCAGCATGAAAACACGCTCGGGCTTCTGCAGTTACAATCAACTCCTGGCTGGGCACGGTGGTTCATGCTTGTAATCCCAGCACTTTGGAGGCTGAGGCAGTTGGATCACTTGAGGTCAGGAGTTCGAGACCAGCGTGACCAGCATGGGAAAGCCGACCTCTACTAAAAATATAAAAATTAGCCGGGAGTGGTGGTGCACACCTGTAATCCCCGATACTTGGGAGGCTGAGGCAGGAGAATCACTTGAACCCGGGAGATGGAGGTTGCAGTGGGCCGAGATTGTGCCACTGCACTGTAGCCTGGGTGACAGAGCGAGACAACGTCTCAAAAATAAAAATAAATAAAAATAACAAACAAACAAACAAAAATCAACTCCTGGCCAGGCGCAGTGGCTCACGCCTGTAATCCCTGTACTTTGGGAGGCTGAGGCGGGCGGATCACTTGAGGCCAGCATTTTCAGACCAGCCGGGGCAACATGGCGAAACCCCATCTCTACAAAAAATACGAAAATTAGGCCAGGCACAGTGCGTATACCTGTAATCCCAGCACTTTGGGAAGCCAAGGCAGGAGGATCCCTTGAGTCCAGGAGTTTGAGACCAGCCTGGGAAACATGGTGAGACCCAGTTTCTACAAAAAAAAATACATAAATTAGCCAGGCCATAGTGGCGTGTGCCTGTGGTCCCAGCTACTTGGGAGGCTGAGGTGGGAGGATTGCTTGAGCCCTGGAGGCAGAGGTTGCAGTGAGCCGAGATCAAGCCACTGCACTCCAGCTTGGGTGACAGAGTGATACCTAGTCTGCAAAATTAATTAATTAAATTAAAAATTAATTGGGCTTGGGGCACATGCCTGTGGTCCCAGCTACTTGGGAGGCTGAGGCAGGAGGATCACTTGAGCCCAGGAAGTTGAGGCTGCAGTGAGCTATGATCATACCACTGCACTCCAGCCTTGGTGACAGAGCAAGACTCTGTTAAATATATATATATATATGAAGGAGACTTCTGCAGATCAAAGGCGACTGTAAGAGATATGACAACCAAATGCAATAAGTGAAAATGCATTATATCCTAGATTTTTTATTTTTAGTTTTTTAATAATATTTGAATTTTTTTTTTTTTTTTGAGACGAAGTCTTGCTCTGTCTCCCAGGCTGGAGTACAGTGGCGCAATCTCGGCTCACTGCAAGCTCTGCCTCCTGGGTTCACGCCATTCTCCTGCCTCAGCCTCCTGAGTAGCTGGGACTACAGGCGCCCACCACCACACCCGGCTAATTTTTGTATTTTTAGTAGAGACGGGGTTTCACCGTGTTAGCCAGAATGGTCTCGATCTCCTGACCTCATGATCTGCCTGCCTTGGCCTCCCAAAGTGCTAGGATTACAGACATGAGCCACTGTGCCTGGCCAATATTTTAAAAATTTTTTTGAGATGGAGTCTCACTCTGTCACCTAGGCTGGAGAAGAGTGGCACGATCCTGGGTCACTGCAACCTCCACCTCCTGGGCTCAAGTGATTCTTCTGCCTCAGCCTCCCGAGTGGCTGGGTTACAGATGTGTGCCACCATGCCCGGCTAATTTTTGTATTTTTTTTTTTTTTTTTTGTAGAGACGCAGTTTCACCGTGTTGGCTAGGCTGGTCTCGAACTCCTGACCACAGATGATCCACCCACATCGGCTTCCCAAAATGCAGAGATTACAGGTGTGAGCCACTGCGCCCAGCCCTGTATACTATTCTTGAGATTTTCTTTTTTTTTTTTTTGTAGCTTTGAAATTTTGCAAAATAAAAAGTTAGGGAAAACAAAGCACTCTCACTCCTTCCCATATGTTCTTCCAGCTGCCATCATTTCACCTTCTGTGCACAGTGAATATTCCTGGGAAGAGTCTGTGTTCTGTGTCCCTGTATTCTCAACCACCGCTGTGCTGGTGAAATGTTTAATAACTGGCTCACCAGAGAAACAAACCAACCAAAGAGCTCCTGACTTGGAATGTTTGCCAATTCCTCTGGTGTAAATATTCCCACCACTTGTGGCTGATCTGCTTGTAGGTGATTTCAAGCTACAAAGATGGCATCATCAAACAGAACTGGTACACAATGCAGTGACTGACATAGTATCTCCAGCACGCAGACATCACATATGTAAACAACCCCAAGATCAGCAGGTGCAGTGACTCATGCCTGTAACCCCAGCACTTTGGGAGGCCGAGGTGGGAGGATCGAGTGAGCCCAGGAGTTTGAGACCAGCCTAGGCAACAAAGCAAGACTCTGTCTCTACAAAAAGATTATTTATTTATTTATTTATTTATTTATTTATTTATTTATTTATTTATTTATGTGAGACAGAGTCTCGCTCTGTCACACAGGCTAGAATGCAGTGGTGCAATCTTGGCTCACTGCAACCTCCGCCTCCCAGGTTCAAGCAATTCTCCTGCCTCAGCCTCCTTTCTGAGTAGCTGGGATTACAGGCATGCACCACCACATCTGGCTAATTATTGTATTTTTAATAGAGACGGGGTTTCACCATATTGGCTGGGCTGGTCTCAAACTCCTGGCCTAAAGTGATCCACCCACCTCGGCCTCCCAAAGTGCTGGGATCATAGGTGTGAGCCACTGTGCCCAGCCTGCCTCTGCAAAAAATTTTAAAAAGTAGCCAGGCTCTGTGGCTTGTGCTGGTCATCCCAGCACTTTGGGAGGTCAAGGTGGGAGGATCACTTGAGCCCAGGAGTTCGAGACTAGCCCGTGCAACATAGAGAGACCCTGTCTCTACAAAAAAATACAAAAATCAGCCGGGCGTGATGGTGCATGTCTGTAGTCCCAGCTACTTGGGAGGCTGAGGTGGGAGGATCACTTGAGCCTGGAAGGTCGAGGCTACAGTGAGCCGTGCTGGCGCCACTGCACTCCTACCTGGGCGATAGAGTGAGACTCTGTCTCAAAACAAAAACAAAAACCCTCAAGAGCACAGATAGTAGTAATATGTAGCAGCATAATTAGGAAGTGATGAATTTTGCGTATTTATTACTTTTGTTCTAATATAATCTATTTGATCTTAAGTTTATACAATTAATTGTTTACACATTGGCCATGTTTAACGAGAGGCTTTGAATTCTTGAAGATGTGCCGTCTGGCTCTTGCGAGTCAGTGCACGCTGGCTCCAGCACGCCTCTGTAAAACCATCTCCACTCATTGAGGTCTGGCTCCCAGGCCCACCACTCAACCAAAACCCCCCTTGCTTATCTCACCAATGACCCCCATATTGCAAAATGCAATGGCGCGGCTACATTTCTGTCCTTGCCTTGCCTGAACTGTGCAGCACTCACCTCTGCTGTTTCCATTTGCCTTCTCCAAGTTCCTCCAGATTGTCTTCCTTTTTTTTTTTTTTTTTTTTTTTGATGGAGTCTTGCTCTGTCGCCCCGGCTGGAGTGCAGTGGTGCGATCTCAGCTCACCGTAACCTCTGCCTCCTGGGTCCAAGCGATTCTCCTGCCTCAGCTTCCCAAGTAGTTGGGACTACAGGCACATGCCACCACGCCCGGCTAATTTTTTGTATTTTTAGTAGAGACTGGGGTTCACCATGTTAGCCAGGATGGCCTCGATCCCCTGACCTGATGATTTGCCCATCTCAGCCTCCCACAGTGCTGGGCACAGTGGCACACGCCTGTAATCCCAGCACTTTGGGAGGCCAAGGCTGGTGGATCACGAGGTCAGGACTCGAGACCAGCACGGCCAAGATGGTGAAACCCCGTCTCTACTAAAAATACAAAAATTAGCCGGGCATGGTGGCGGGCGCCTGCAGTCCCAGCTACTCGGGAGGCTGAGGCAGGAGAATGGCGTGAACCTGGGAGACAGAGCTTGCAGTGAGCCGAGATCGCACCACTGCACTCCAGCCTGGGCGACAGAGTGAGACTCAGTCTCAAAACAACAACAACAACAACAAATATTGTTTTTTAGAGATGGAGGTCTCGAGTGGGCACAGTGGCTCACGCCTGTAATCCCAGCACTTTGGGAGGCTGAGGCGGGAGGATCACCTGAGGTTCGGGAGTTCGAGACCAGCCTGACCAATATGGAGAAACCCCGTCCCTACTAAAAACACAAAATTAGCTGGGCGTGGTGGCGCATGCCTGTAATCCCAGCTACTCGGGAGGCTGAGGCAGGAGAATCACTTGAACCCAAGAAGCAGAGGCTGCGGTGAGCCAAGATCACACCATTGCACTCCAGCCTGCACAACAAGAGCGAAACTCTGTCTCCAAAAAAAAAAAAAAAGGCCGGGTGTGGTGGCTCATGCCTGTAATCCCAGCACTTTGGGAGGTAGAGGCAAGCGGATCACGAGGTCAGGAGATCGAGACCATCCTGGCTAACATGGTGAAACCCTGTCTCTACTAAAAATACAAAAAATTAGCCAGGTGTGGTGGCGGGCACGTGTAGTCCCAGCTGCTCGGGAGGCTAAGGCAGGAGAATGGCGTGAACCTGGGAGGCGGAGCTTGCAGTGAGCTGAGATCATGCCACTGCACTCCAGCCTGGGCGACAAAGCAAGACTGTCTCAAAACAACAACAACAAAAAAGAGATGGAGGTCTCATGCTGTCACCCAGGGTGGAGTGCAGTGACGCAATCATAGCTCACTGCAGCCTCTAACTAATGGGCTCAAGTGATCCTCCCACCTGAGCCTCCTGAGTAGCTGGGATTCCAGGCGAGAGACACCATGCTTGGCTTATTTTTTTATTTTTGTAGAGATGGGGTCTTGTTATTTTACCCATACTGGTCTGTAACTCCTGGGCTCAAATGATGCTCCTGCCTCAGGCTCCTGAGTTGCTGGGATAATAGGACTGAGCCACGGATCCTGGCTTAAAGGACTCTTCTATCTCCACTTTATCTTTGGGTCTTTGACATGCTCATATGACACACTGCCTCTGGGTGTCCAATGCTGTAGTTTTCTTTCTTTCCTTTCTTTCTTTCTTCTTTTTTTTCTTTCTTTTTTTTTTGACACAAGATCTCTCTCTGTTGCCAGGTAGTGTAGTGTAGTGTAGTGTAGTGTAGTGTAGTGTAGTGTAGTGTAGTGTGTAGTGTAGTGTAGTGTAGTGTAGTGTAGTGTAGTGTAGTGTAGTGGCACGATCACGGCTCACTACAGCCTTAACTTCCCGGGCCTCAACGATCCTCCCATCTCAGCCTCCTGAGCAGCTGGGACTACAAGCACCTGCTACCACGCCAAGCTAATGTTTTGTATTTGTTGTAAGGAAGAGGTCTCACTATGTTGCCCAGGCTGGTCTCAAACTCTTGGGCTGGAGAGATCCTCCGGCCTCAGTGTCCCAAAGTGCTGGGATTATAGGCATGAGCCACCGTGCCCGGCCAAACTCTGTACTTTCAACCACAACTAAGAATCCATATTTGTAGCCCAGACCTTATTCTCAGCAACACACCTGTGTACACAAACCGCTTAACTAGTTTGCTCCTCTTGGCATCAAGACATCTCGAACAAAGCCAGAGTGGAAGCCCTCATCTCTTACCCCCACCTCGAGGGGGAGCTCCTGAGATGGAGAACACAAGTCTGTCCAGCGCAGAAGCCAGGAATGCATGCTCTCCGGGGCCAAGCTGCCTCCCTTTGAAATAATGAAGTCCCATAAACCCATATCACAGGTTAATAATGCAAAAAGACCGGGTGCGGTAGCTCACGCCTGTAATCCCAGTGACTCAGAGGCTGAGGCAGGAGGATCACTTGAGCTTGGGAATTGGAGGCCGCAGTGAGCTAGATCACGACACTGCACTCTAGCCTGGGTGACAGAGCAAGGCTCTGGCTCTAAAAAAAAAAAAAAAAAAAAAAAAGGATCCAATAAGACAAACAGCAACATACATTAGCTCCCCCAGGGGACCAACCCTCCTCCTCATCCCCGGATTTCATGGCCATGTTAAAATACTTTATTGCAGCACTATTCACAATAGCAAAGATTTGGAACCAACCCAAATGTCCAACAACGATAGACTGGATTAAGAAAATGTGGCACATATACACCATGGAATACTATGCAGCCATAAAAAATGATGAGTTCGTGTCCTTTGTAGGGACATGGATGAAACTGGAAAACATCATTCTCAGTAAACTATCGCAAGGACAAAAAACCAAACACCGCATGTTCTCACTCATAGGTGGGAATTGAACAATGAGAACTCATGGACACAGGAAGGGGAACATCACACTCCCGGGACTGTTGTGGGGTGGGGGGAGGGGGGAGGGACAGCATTAGGAGATACACCTAATGCTAAATGACGAGTTAATGGGTGCAGGAAATCAACATGGCACATGGATACATATGTAACAAACCTGCACATTGTGCACATGTACCCTAAAACCCTAAAGTATAATTAAAAAAAAAAAAAAATACCGCCACTTGGTGGCGGCATTCTTCGAATGGAAAATAGCATCTGGGGTGCTGAAATGACAAAGGCCTGGGCTTCTTCAGGTCAGAGTGTCAATTCACACTGAATCGAAGTAGGACTGGACCACAGTCAGTCTGCTCTCAGCTTCCCCTTCTTATTCGGGGTCAAAACCAACAGGCGTCTTCTCAAAGCGCCGCACAAGAGTGGGCTCCTTCGCTTTCTCGGAGCGACTCACTTGCTGGTCTCTTAGCCATTGTCAATCAATCATTGCAGGGACAGCCATAGACAATTACTCTGGAGCTGGTCCGCCGGTCAATCAGAATCCAATCGAATCCGTCCTTGTGGTCGGTGGATCCACGTGCCTGTACCACCTGCCACCAGCGCCCGGTGCGTTCTGTAGCCAAATCACCGCAGGTGACGGAATCCACGCCCCTGGGCTCCGCCCCCTCGAAGTCGCGCCCAATCACAGATCTGACCCTCTCAGGAGGGCCCTCCCCCGGGCCACATCCAGTCACGGGCCCCGTCCTTCCAAAACATTGCCCTATCAGAGGTCAAGCTCTCTAGGAATTCCCTACCCTTTTAATGTCCCGCCCCTATGACGGACCCAATCGGAGGGCTCTCCCTCCCCGAAACCCCGCTCCCGGACCGGCTTTTCTCAGGCTTGCGCCGCTGTAGGCCGAAGCGGCGGATGACGCAACCGGGCCGCGCCGCGAGAAGGTCACACGATTCTCCAACATGGCGGCGGCGGCGCTGCGGAGTGGCTGGTGCCGCTGTCCACGGGTGAGCGGCGGTGCGGCGCTGGCAGGGCGAGCTTAGGGGTCTTCTGGGCCTTCGGCCACCAAGGCTTTCTTCTCAGACCCTTGGCCTTCGCGACCCTTGCTTGGGCTCCGTAGAAAGCTTGGGGTTGGATCTTTGGATAGCAGAGGCCAGGACAGGGGGCACAGAGCGTGGCCTGAGGGCGGGGACCGAGCTCACCGGGCAGGGGGCGGCGATGCGCGGAGCCTGGGAGGGAGCTGATCACCCTTCGCCCTCTGATCAGACTCCACGTATACAGGAGAGTGAATGGTAGCCGTGGCGGTGGCGTCCCGTGGAAAAAAGTAGAGGGGAAGGCAAAAAAAAACCGTGAAATTCACAGCTCGCGGTTAAATGCCATGTTCTCTATCGAGAGCATTTCTTGTCTCGTTTCTTCTAACGTTCATTGTGGATGTGCGAGAGGTGGTTCGCGCCCTGGCAGGCTCTTGGGTCCACAGGGCAGTGGGAGTCAAGACGTGTAAGGCGCACTTAGAAAGTAGTACTTTATATTGCTCGTGCTCTTCGTTTTTTCTTTTTTCTTTTTCTTTGAGACAGTTTCGCTCTTGTCGCCCAGTCTGGAGTGCAGTGGCGCGATCTCGGCTCACTGCAACTTCTGCCTCCCGAGTTCAAGCGATTCTCCTGCTTCAGCCTCAGGTAGATCACCTGAGGTCAGGAGTTCGAGATCAACTGGCCAACATGGTGAAATCCCGTCTCTACTAAAACCTCATCTGTACTAAAAATACAAAAAAATTAGCCGGGCATGGTGGCGCGCTCCTGTAATCCCAACTACTTGGGAGGCTGAGGCAGGAGAATCACTTGAACCCGGGAGGCGGAGGTTGCAGTGAGCCGAGATCCTGCCACTTTACTCCAGCCTGGGCGACAGGGGGAGACTCCGTCTCAAAAAAAAAAAAAAAAAAAAGTTATCCTCAAGTAAATACAGGAGATAGTAGGCACCTGTGTAAGTTTGGGATGTTGCATAGGGTTCTCAGAGGTAGGAGGCAGAGAACAGAGAGAAAAACGGCCCAGGAAATGTGGAAATGGTGGAGAAGTTGTACCTGGTCTTTTGACATCAACACGCCAGGTTCTGTGCTGGGTGACAGGGTGCCGAGTTGAACAGGACCTGCACAGAGCTTTTTTTTTTTTCGCCCCAATTTTTTGTGGAGACAGGGTCTAGCTGTGTTGCCCAGGCTGGTCTCAAACTCCTCAGCTCAAACAATCCTTCCGCCTCAGCCTCCCAAAGTATCGGGATTACAGGCATGAGCCGCCAGCTCAGTGCCTGCACAGAACTTAAAGTTCATTATTTGATAGGAGAATAAAGTGCCTTTTATTTTTATTTGATTTTTTTTTTTTCTGAGACAGAGTCTTGTTGTGTCGCCCAGGCTGGAGTGCAGTGGCACAATCTCGGCTCACTGCACCCTCCACCTCCTGGGTTTAAGCAATACTCCTGCCACAGCCTCCTGAGTAGCTGGGACTACAGGCTTGTGCCACCACGCCCGGCTAATTTTGGTATTTTTGGTAGAGACAGGATTTCACCATTTTGGCCAGGCTGATCTCGAACTCCTGACCGGGTGATCCTCCCGCCTCAGCCTCCCAACGTGTTGGGATTACAGGCGTGAGCCACCGCACCCAGCCAGCAAGTGCTTTTACATGAGGTCAGCCCAGTCTTTGCCCAGAGCAACTCCCCTAAATTACTCTGTTTATAGCCCAATGCTTGAGGGGGACATTGTAAGTTTATTTCAGAGTTGTCCCTGGAGCAACACATTATCGATGTTTGTGTCTGAAAATCCAGTTCTCTCACCTTTGGAGGCTGGCAGAAATGGGGTGGGCTCGCAAGAGAAGACTGCTTGCCACTAGCGTAGAAGCTTAGAGTGCCTACTTTCAGACTAAGGGATTAAATTGTACTGGTACATTTAGCCTTCTTCCCCCCATGGGTTGGCATTTCCTGGGACCTGTCCGTTTTCCCCCAGTTTCAGGGGCACAAGGATAGATGTAGGCCCTGGAGGTACAGACACAGCATTTTCTCTTTCCACCAGCTTCTACTTGCTTCTCAGACTTTGGGAAGATTACAGAGTGCCCAGCATGCATCAGGCATAAGATAAAAATTGGCCAATGAGGCCAGGTGCGGTGGCTCATGCCTGTAATCCCAGCACTTTGGAAAACCAGGGGAGGGGTGGATCACTTGAGGTCAGGAGTTTGAGACCAGCCTGGCCAACATGGCAAAACCCCTTCTCTCCTAAAAATACAAATATTAGCCGGATGTGATGGCGCATACCTGTAATTCCAGCTACTCAGGAGACTGAGGCAGGAGAATCGCTTGAACCCGGGAGGCAGAGGTTGCAGTGAGCTGAGATCGCACAACTGCACTCCAGCCTGAGACTCTGTCTCAAAAAAAAAAATGGCCAGTGAGTCGCAGGTGACCCTGCTGTTTTGTGTGTGGTCTGCTTACTTCTCAGTCAACCTCTTGTTAGAATGGATCTTTCTCTTCTCTTCCCCCAATTAGAGATGCCTCGGCAGTGGAATCCAATTTCTTTCCAGCCACAACCTACCCCATGGGTCGACCTATCAGATGTGCCGGCCGGGTGGAGAGCTGCCACTGGTGAGTGACTCAGGATGCTCAGGCCAGCAGACACAGGGGAGGCCTGAAAATTCAGATCCCATTGGCAGGAGGAAGGGATGGGGCTGTGGAGGTGGCTCACACCATCTCAGTGGTGGGCCTTCTGTGTCCGGGGCCTTCAGAATGACAGATGCCAGCGTGCCTGACCTTCTTGGTCCCAGAAACACTTGACCTGCCTCTTGCTTGATGTCGTAAGGGGATAAGGTGCTGTCACTATAGCCCTTTATGTTGGTTCTAATGCTTGGAAGAGACCCCTGTACTGAACTGAATTCTACTTCCCTATGACCTCTGCCCGTGGGTACCTCACCAAGCATGGCTATTTCCTTTTCTGGAAGATAGCCCTTTGATCATTGGTACAGAGTCACCTTGTCACAACCAGACCTCAGGTTCTCCTGGTCATTATTCTTCAACTGTGCTTCTGTTGGTGTCTCAGAATCGTGAAGACAGAAGCCCAAAACCTGACTCCCTTTCCCAGACCTGTACATTTGGGCAGCGCATACATTCTGTCTCCCTCTCTCTCTCTATCTCTCGGCGCCCAGAGCCCCAGCTCAGCTGCCTCCTTGCAGGCAGCTACCTACCTCTCCAGTCCTGTCCTGGGGCCATCGTGGGTGTGGGACAGGACCTGTGACTCTTTCCCTTACTTGTCTAGTCCCCCGCCACACACTCACTCCCATGGTTTGTAGCCCGAGTCTCTGGTAGGTCTGCCATAAGCTTGTGTGATCCTGGATGATCTTACTTAGAACCTGGGCTTCCCCTGGAGAAAGGCTGGCCGGAGTGGCATCTGAATGGGACTGCAGCCTGCTGACAGGGGACCTGGCCACCTGTCCTGGGGAGCAGCACTGGGCTTTTTTTTTTTTTAAGATAGGGTCTCACTCTGTAGCCCAGGCTGGGGTGCAGTGGCGCTATCATGGCTCACTGCAGCCTTGAACTCCTGGGCTTAAGCGATCCTTCCACCTCAGTCTTCTGAGTAGCTGGGACCACAGGTGTGTGACTCCACAGGGCCTGAGCACCAGGCTGGATGCAGCTGTCTCTTGTAGCTTGACAGGAGCCAGGGAGGGGGATCCCACCTGGAGCTGGTATACCCAACACAGCTGTGGAAAAGTTGACCACAGGTGGCCCCTTCCCCGATTGGATTATTGTATGATCATTTGTATGATCATTCATTAAACTGTTTCTCTGTTGTTGTTTTTTTTGAAACAGAGTCTCACTCTGTCGCCTAGGCTGGAGTGCAGGGGTGAGATACCGCTCACTGCAACCTCCATCTCCCGAGTTCAAGCAATTCTCCTGCCTCTGCCTCCTCAATAGCTGGGACTACAGTCATGCGCCACCACACCTGGCTAATTTTTGTATTTTTAGTAGAGGACAAGGTTTCACCATGTTGGCCAGGCTTGTCTCAGACTCCTGGCCTCAAGTGATCCGCCCACCTCGGTTTCCCAAAGTGCTAGGATTACAGATTATGAGCCACTGTGCCCAGCCTTTTGTTTTTTTTGTTTATTTGTTTGTTTTTTGAGATGGAGTCTCATTCCATCACCCAGGCTGAAGTGCAGTGGCATGATCTTGGCTCACTGCAACCTCCAGCTCCTGGGTTCAAGTGATTCTCCTGCCTCAGCCTCCTGAGTAGCTAGCATTACAGGCACCCACCACCACACCCAGCTAATTTTTGTATTTTTAGTAGAGACGGGGTTTCACTATGTTGGTCAGGCTGGTCTGGAACTCCTGACCTCAAGTGATCCGCCCACCTCGGCCTCCCAAAGTGCTGGGATTACAGGTGTGAGCCACCACACCCAGCCTTGTTTTGCTTTTACAAGGCTTTATCTTTTTGAGCAGTTTTAGGTTTACAGAAAAATCCAACAGAATGTACAAAGAGTTGCCATGCCCCTCCTCTCCCATCCGGCACACAGTTTTCTATTCTTCACGTCCTGCATTAGTGTGGCGCATCTGTTACAATTGAGTGGATGTTGATACATTATTATTAACAAATGCATGGTGTACCTTCCGGTTCCCTCTTGGTGGTGTACATTCTCTGTGATTACAGTATCATAAGAGTAGTTTCACTGCCCTAACATTTTTCTGTGTTCCCCCTACTCAACTCACCCTCTTCCTAACAACCTCTGGCAACCACTGATCTTTTTTTTTTTGGTTGTTGTTTGAGACGGAGTCTCACTGTGGCCCAGGCTGGAGTGCAGTGGCGCAATCTTGGCTCACTGCAGGCTCCGCCCCCTGGGGTTCACGCCATTCTCTTGCCTCGGCCTCCCGAGTAGCTGGGACTACAGGCGCCCGCCACCTCACCCGGCTAATTTTTTGTATTTTTAGTAGAGACGGGGTTTCACCGTGTTATCCAGGATGGTCTTGATCTCCTGACCTCGTGATCTGCCCACCTCGGCCTCCCAAAGTGCTGGGATTACAGGCGTGAGCCACCATGCCCGGCCTACCACTGATCTTTTACTGTCCCCTTAGTTTTGCCTTTTCCAGAATGTTCTATAGTTGGAATCAGGCAGTATGTAGCCTTTTCAGAGTGGCTTCTTTCACTTAGTGTGATATACATTTAAGGTTCCTCTATGTCTTTTGACAGCTTGAAAGCGTATTTCTTGTTTGTTTTTTAAATTATTTTATTTTATTTTATTTGAGATGGAGCCTCACTCTGTCACCCAGACTGGAGTGCAGTGGCATAATTTTGGCGCACTGTAGCCTCTTCCTCCCGGGTTCAAGCAATTCTTGTGCCTCAGCCTTCTGAGTAGCTGGAACTAAAGGCACACACCACTATGCCCGGCTAACTTTTGCATTTTTAGTAGAGACGAGGTTTCACCATTTTGGCCAGGCTGGTCTCAAACTCCTGACCTCAGGTGATCTGCCCGCCTCAGCCTCCCAAAGTACTGGGATTACAGGCGTGAACAACCGCGCCCGGCCTGTTTTTTTAAATAGGGTGCTATGTTGCCCAGGTTGGTCTCAAAACTCATGGCCTCAAGCAATCCTTCCTCCTCAGCCTCCTAAAGTGGCTGAGAGCTCATTTTTTTTCAGCACTGAATAATATTCTGTTGTCCGGATATACTACACTTATCACCTGCTGTTTCTTTGTCTTTTATTATTATTATAAAAGAGATAGCTAATAATCATTAAATGTATATCAACAGAAAAGAGAACATTTAAAAAAATCTCTCAGAGTCCCTCTGTGGGGCATTTCATTCTGTGTTCTACTATGTTCTTTAAATTTTTTTTCTTGTACATTCTTTCTAGTCCAAATCATATTCTTCTGGAAACAGAAAAGGCTTTCTGTCCGGCTTGCTAGATAATGTCAAACAAGAATTAGCCAAAAACAAAGAAATGAAAGAAAGTATAAAAAAATTCCGTGATGAGGCCAGAAGGCTAGAAGAATCAGACGTGCTCCAGGAGGCCAGAAGGAAATACGTGAGTTTCTTTGCTGCTTTTTTTTTCCCCACCCAGGCTGGAGTATAGTGGCGCGATCTTGGCTCACTGCAACCTCTGCCTCCCAGGTTCAAGTGATTCCCCTGCCTCAGCCTCCCGAGTAGCTGGGCTTACAGGCACGTGCCACCACACCCAGCTAATTTTTGTATTTTTAGTAGAGACGAGGTTTCACCATGTTGGCCAGGCTGGTCTCGAACTCCTGACCTCAAGTGATCTGCCCGCCTCAGCCTTCCAAAGTGCTGGGATTACAAGTGTGAGCCACCGCGTTGGGCCCCTTTGCTTCTTACCTTTCTTGGTTGACATGTTTGTTTCCAGGACCAGGGTTTCTCCAGGCCAGGGACAGCCAGAGGAGCTCAGGGCTGGACGGTTGGGGGCAGGGTGGCTCGTGAGGAAGTGAGGTAACTGCTCTGATGCACTAATGAGAGGGAGCCAGGGGACAGGTGCGGGTCTCCAGGCCTCTGGGTTCTGCCATGAGACCATGCAGCGTTCTGTGCAGCTTGAAGCATGGTCCCCAGAGCAGCAGCAGTGGCTATTCCTGGGAGTGGATGAGCAATGCAGAGGCTCACACCCTCCCAAACTGCCAGGCCAGCGCCCGCATCTTCACAGGCCCCCAGGCAACACATGCACACCAGCTATGGGATATAGCCCTCTGAGTGGAGCCTGGTGGAAACGAGGTGATGGTGCTGGTTTTATTTTTTATTTTATTTTATTTTATATTTTATATTATTTTATTTATTTTATTTTATATTATATTTTATATGTTATTTTATTTTATGAGATGGAGTCTTGCTCTGTCACCCAGGCTGGAGTGCAGTGGTGCGATCTTGGCTCACTGCAACCTCCAACTCCTGGGTTCAAGTGATTCTCCTGCCTCAGCCTCCCAGATAGCTGGGATTACAGGTGCCCGCCACCACACCCAGCTGATTTTTTGTTGTTGTTATTGTTTTTTGAAGCAGAGTCTTACTCTGTTGCCCAGGCTGGAGTGCAGTGGTACGATTTAGGCTCAACACAACCTCTGCCTCCTAGGCTCAAGCGATTCTCCTGCCTCAGCCTCCCGAGTAGCTGGGATTACAGACACACACCACTACTGCCCAGCTCATTTTTGTATTTTTAGTAAAGACAGGATTTCACCATGTTGGCCAGGCTGACCTTGAACTCCTGACCTCAAATTATCCACCTCCCTTGGCCTCCCAAAGTGCTGAGATTACAGGCATAAGCCACTGCGCCCATCCCTGTATTTCTTTTTGTAGGGACAGGGTTTCACCATGTTGGCCAGGCTGGTCTCAAACTCCTGGCCTCAAGTGATCTGCCCATCTCAGCTTCCCAAAGTGCTGGGATTACAGGTGTGAGCCACTGCTCCCAGCCTGCGATAATATTAATTGTCACTTCTCTTTTTGAGCAGCTGCCAAGCCCTGGCTTCTGGGAATGGCTCTGCATTCCTTTATTTGTAAGGGCCCTGCGAGGCAGGTCCAGTGTCCCCATCTTACCAATGAGCAGCTGAGCCTCAGAGATGCAGGCACCTGCCACGGGTCCCTTGGATTTTGGTTTGGTTTGGTTTGATTTGTGGTTTTTTTTGTTTGTTCATTTTTTGTTTTTCTCTTTTGCGATGGAGTCTTGCTCTGTCAGCCAGGCTGGAGTGCAGTGATGCGATCGTGGCTCACTGCAACCTCCACCTCCCTGGGTTCAAGCGATTCGCCTGCCTTAGCCTCCCGAATAGCTGGAATTACAGGCGCCTGCCACCATGCCGGGCTAATTTTTGTATTTTTAGTAGAGATGGGGTTTCATCACTTTGGCCAGGCTAGTGTTGAACTCCTGACCTCAGGTGATCCATCCGCCTTGGCCTCCCAGAGTGCTGGGATTACAGGCATGAGCCACGGTGCCCAGCCTAGTTTGGTTTTTTGAGACAGGGTCTTGCTCTGTCACCCTGGCTGGAGTGCAGTGGTGTGATCACAGCTCACTGCAGTCTTGACCTTCCCATGTTCAGGTGATTCTCCCACCTCAGCCTCCTGAGTAGCTGTGACTAAAGGCATGGGATACCACGCCTGGCTAATTTTTTTATGTTTCTAGAGACAGGGTCTCGCCATGTTGCCTGTGCTGGTCTTGAACTCTCTGGGCTCAAGCAATCCTCCCATCTCAGCTTCCCAAAGACCTGGGACTACAGCTCACATGCCCAGCCCCTCTTTATCATTAATGCAGGGGTCATCTGAAGACAGAGCAGGCTGAGTTTGGAGTGGGATGGATGGGGCGGGAGACATAAGACCAAATTGTGGTGGCTGGAGGCTGGATGAGGGGCACAGTAAAGACAGGCAAGGCCACCTCCTACCACCTGGTGAAAGGTGAAGGCTAGGCCTCCTGTTCTCAGGAAGTAGCTGCCAAGCGGGGGCCCGAGTCTGCCGGCCTTCTGGGCAAGGAGATCACCGCTGCTGAGACCCTCAATCCAAGCCATGTGGGCAGCCAGGGGCCCTGGAGGCAGCGCATGCTGGCAGGTGCGGGGAGGGAGGCGCTGCGGAGAAAATGCTTCTTGGACCTTTGGCTGTAAGAGAAGTGTCACTGCCGTGTCAGAACATACAGACTTAAAGACACAACGCTTGGCCGGGCACAGTGGCTTACGCCTGTAATCCCAGCACTTTGGGAGGCCAAGGCGGGTGGATCACTTGAGGTCAGAAGTTTGAGACCAGCCTGGCCAACGTGGTAAAACCCTGTCTCTACTGAAAATACAAAAATTAGCCAAGCATGGTGGTGGGCCCTGTAATCCCAGCTACTCAGGAGGCTGGGGCAGGAAAATCGCTTGAACCTGGGAGGAAGAAGTTGCAGTGAGCTGAGATCGTGCCACTGCACTCTAGCCTGGGCAACGGAGTGAGACGTCGTCTCAAAAAAAAAAAAAAAAAAAAAGGACATAATGCTCTTTACCTAGAAAACCATCGAGTCAGAAACCGTGCGGACGAGCGAGGTGCTACGGAAGAAGCTTGGGGAGCTGACGGGCACCGTGAAGGAGGTAACAGTCCCACGCCCGCCTGGAGCCGCTGGAGCTATCGAAGTCCCCTGGCCGCTGGAGGCTGGAGGAAGAGTTGGCTCCTGGGTGGGGGTGGCTTGGCAGCAGTGGGTGGCATGGGGCATGCTGCCACCCTCGGGAAGGTTTCAGGAGTTCCTGACACAGGCAGGGTGAGGTCAGACTGGCAACCTTGCATGACAGTTGACCCAGTAAGTTGGCAGCAGTAAGTGCTGCTAGCCAGGCCTTGAGGAGAACATGAAAATGTTTTTCCTGCCTAAAAATAGGGGAGGGGCCGCTTCCACCCCCTCCCGAGGGTAGAGGCGGGAGTGAGGATTCCTGGGGTGCTGCGGGCTCTCCTCGGTTGCCTGTTCTGTCCAGCTTTGCCCAGCATGGGGCACCCTCACCGCCCTTCTTTCCCCGGGGTCCCCTCCTTGGGAATCCTTGCTGCCAGGCAGTTCCCAGGTCTCCAGAGGACTCCTGCCCGTTTTGGAGAGGGACCAGTTGACCCAGCGTCTCACCCAGAGCCCAGGGGCCAGCATCCCGGAAGCCATGGCGGTGTTCTCATGGCTTTGGGGGTTCCGCGCACCACAGGAGCACAGAAGGCCTCTGCCGGCCTCGGGGAGCCAGATCTGCCCTTATCTCCAGCAGGAATTCATTCCTCCTGCTCCCCCGTCCTGCCCCTGGGGCCGGTGCCAACGCCCCCTCTCTGTGTCTGTCTCAGTAGAGCCTTCACGAAGTCAGTAAAAGTGATCTCGGCCGGAAAATAAAGGAGGGCGTGGAGGAAGCAGCCAAGACGGCCAAGCAGTCGGCCGAGTCAGTATCCAAAGGCGGGGAGAAGCTGGGCAGGACGGCGGCCTTCAGAGCCCTCTCCCAGGTGAGCCCAGGCCTGGGCCAGGGTGTGCAGCCCAGGGCGGCCGAACCCAGACACCCACCCCAGCCCTGCTGTGCCTCGCTCGCAGGGGGTGGAATCCGTGAAGAAGGAAATTGACGACAGCGTCCTGGGACAGACCGGGCCCTACCGGAGGCCCCAGCAACTCCGGAAGAGAACGGAGTTTGCGGGAGATAAGTTCAAGGAGGAGAAAGTGTTTGAGCCAAACGAGTAGGTGCCAGCCCGTGGCCCTCGCTGCCCCCATTTTGTGCAGCTTTTACTGCTATTTCTGGGGCCCACCAATGGTTCCCTCCTGAGTCAGTTTCTTGAGTTTGCCTTCTGCCCAAGGTTCCTGGCTCCCTCGAATTTGAGGGTGAGAGGTGAGGGCGGGGTCCTCAGAGCCCCTAGGTTTGAGGTGTCAGCTGCCCGCTGTCCTCTGCTGCCCCTCCCTGAAGCCGCAGGAGGGCACAGGGTGGCCCCGGTGCTGCCGCTCACCCCAGGGCCCACCCTCTTCCCCAGGGAGGCCCTGGGGGTCGTGCTGCACAAGGACTCCAAGTGGTACCAGCAGTGGAAGGACTTCAAGGAGAACAACGTGGTGTTTAACCGTGAGTGAGGGTGTTTCGGAGGGCAGGTGACCGTGTCCCAGGCAGTCGGTGGACCGCAGGGTGATCCTCCTGCCTTAGGCACAAGACAGAGCCCCGTTTTGCAGAGGAGGAGATCGGGGTCAGAGTGGGCCGGTCACTTCTTTGCGGTCACCTGATGGTGCAGCTGTAGATTCTGCCGCCAGAAGCCAGGTGCTCCCTCATAAGCACGGCCAAGGCCCCGAAACGAGCCGCAGGCCCCTGTCACTTGTCCTGTGAGGAGGACTGCTAGAGGCCTGTGTTTCCTTTGTAGTGAAAGCAACAGCCAGCGGGGTGGCGGCCCATAACTTATACAGCCCCGCTAGGGCCGCAGCTGAGGGGCCTCTGCGCCTGGCCAGGTAGGTGGGCAGGCAGCGGTCCCCAAGCACAGATGAGGATGCAGGTCCACAGCCGTCCCCTCCCTGACCCCACCCGTGTCAGGATGGATCCCACAGTGGCCACAGGGAGTCCCTGGAAGCTGTGAGGGAGGGTTGTGTTTCTGGAAGGGGCCCCTTCTCCTCCAGCATCTGCCCTGTCTTCCACAGGGTTCTTTGAGATGAAGATGAAGTATGACGAAAGCGACAACGCATTCATCCGGGCATCCCGGGCCCTTACGGACAAGGTCACCGACTTGCTGGGTGAGTGAGTCATCCCCGGACCTCGCAGGCTGGTGGTGGGGCGGGGTCCCCGGCCCTCCCCGAACTCCCGGCTCTGCTCCCTGCAGGGGGTCTGTTCTCCAAGACAGAGATGTCGGAGGTGCTCACGGAGATCCTCCGGGTGGACCCGGCCTTTGATAAGGACCGGTTTCTGAAGCAGTGCGAGAACGACATCATCCCCAATGTCCTGGAGGTGGGTGCTGCGCCCCCAGGTCCCCTCCCAGGCAGCAGGTCCTGGCTCCACCACCTCCCCCACCCCAGCCGGCACCCTGGGTGCTGCCAGGGAGCTCCGCTGCCGAGGCTATTTTCTGAGGAGGCTGGTTGCACACGGGCTCCTGCCCGGCTGCAGCTGCCCCGTGAGCTATGGCCCGAAGCCCTTCCTGGGCCTTAACGGCACCTCTGGTGCCCCCAGGTGCCGTTTCCCTCACTCCTGCTGCCTGAGGCTGTTCTCTGAGGTTGCTGGGAGCAGCTGCTGGAGGCCAGGGATTGTCTCAGGTGCCTGGAGCCCCTCACCCCTTGGGAGAAGTGGGCATCTGTCCTCAGACATCAGAGCTGGCCCCAGGCCACGTCTGACCTAGAGCTGCAGCTGAGGGGGTTCCCTCACGGTGCTGTCCCTGGCAACCAGACCCTCGCTGGGCTTATAGATGAGGGTATCTTGCTCAAGGTCATGCTGCAGCCTGCCCCCTACAAGCCTCTCCCTGAGGTTGGTGGCCTCTTGTCTTCCCTGCTGCCTCTGCCTCTCTGCAGCCCCCAGGATGCAGGAGGAGCCTGGATACCTTTGGCCCAGTCGGGCCAGGCCTCTGGAAGGCCCTTCATGGGACTCTCCATCCTTGGCCCCGCCGGCCTCTGCCCAACGTCCTCTTCCTCCTCCAGTTTCCCGTATCCTTCCCGCCACTTCGGGCAGGGCTGGGAGGCGGTGCGGATGGGCGCCATGCCCCAAAACAGCAGCCTGAGCACCGCAGTGCCTTCCAGGATGGGTGATGGGTGCCGAGTGTTCTGGCCACCCGCCCCCTACCGCTCACAGCTTTCACCACCAGCATCCGGCTCCTTCCCGCTCTTCTCCCCGCTGCAGGCGCCTTCCTCCCCCTCATCGGATCTGGCCCAGGCTCCGGGATCCTGTGGAAGCAGCTCCCAGCCCAGGCATGCCCCCTGCAGCCCACCCCTCCCTCTCGCTGCCCCCAGTAGTTAGGAGGCAGCCGGTCCCATGGTGGGCCTTGCAGTCCGAAACGTGGTCCCCTGGGAGGACAGAGGACATGGGCTCACTGTGGGAGCCGGAGTGTGGGTCCTCATCTCCCTGGCTTGAATTCCTGACCAGGCTGAAAGCTGGGTCCCCAGCTGCCTTTCTCTTCCTCTACCAGGTTCCAGGGGGCTCCCCCTGTGGGGTGCCTCCTGGGTGGTCACCCACAGGCTGCCCTCTGCCTGTGCCCAGGCCAGAGCCAGGCACTGACACCAGCAGGGATGGGCCTGGGGAGGGACACTCAGTGCCACAGCTCCACCCGCGCCCCACAGGTGGCAGCCGGGGGTGTCTGAGGAAACTCCCCACCCCGCATCACTGGAGAATGTTCCCAGGACCTCGCCTGCTGCCTGAAAAGCCCACTCTCGTTCTGGTACTTATTTTCCCTTCCTTTTTAGGCCATGATTTCTGGAGAGCTTGACATTCTCAAAGACTGGTGCTATGAAGCTGTGAGTACTTCCTTTCTTTTTTTTTTAAGGCCTAAAAAATCACCATGGAGGATCACCATGGAGAAGTTCCACTTTGGTGGCTCCGTTGGGGTAGCTCCCAACAGGCAGGACCTGGGCTCCTGGTGGGGGGATCCTCACGTCTCACCCTCCGAGAGCCTGACATCCCCCCGCCCCCGACACCTTCCATTCCTCAGCGTGTGACACATCTGGGCTCTCAGGCTGGACACCGGGTCACCCGCCAGTCTTTTGCTCCCAGACTGTAAACTTTGTTAGGGAGAATCCTTCTCTGGGCTGGTGTCTAAGAGATGGCTGGTTGGGGGTGTCCCCTGGGCCCGTGAGAGATCACAAAGCTGCCAATTTTACTGGGCCTTTTTTTTCCCTCCAATCTTAAAATAATTTTGGTTAGGTCTGGGCGCAGTGGCCTATGCCTTCAATCCCAGCAGCCCAAGGCGGGAGATTGGTTGAGCCCAGGCATTCAAGACTAGCCTGGGAAACACAGCAAGATCCTGTCTCTACAAAAAAATTTAAAATGAGCCAAGTGGCAGGGCGCGGTGGCTGACACCTGTAATCCCAGCACTTTGGGATGCCAAGGCAGGCGATTGCCTGAGCTCAAGAGTTCGAGACCAGCCTGGGCAACATGGTGAAACCCCATCTCTACTAAAATAAAAAATTAGCCAGGCATGCTGGTGCACGTCTGTAATCCCAGCTACTGGGGAGGCTGAGGCAGTAGAATTGCTTAAATCCGGGAGGTGGAGGTTGCAGTGAGCCGAGGTCACGCCACTGCGCTTCAGCCTGGGCGACAGAGCAAGATTCTGTCTCCAAAAAAAAAAAAAAAAAAAGCCAAGCGTGGTGGCAGGCACCTGTTGTCCCAGCTATTAGGGAGGCTGAGGCAGGAGAATTGCTTGAACCCAGGAGGCAGAGGTTGCAGTGAGCCAAGATTGCGCCACTGCACTCCAGCCTGGGCAACAGAGCGAGACTGTCTTAAAAAAAAAAAAAAAAAAAAGAAAAAAAAGAAATAATGTAGGGAAGGAGAGTCCCAGGAGAGGTGAAGTAAAATGAGGTCTCTGGGGGGCCCGACTGCCCTATTTCAGGTGGCTGCAGTGGCCTGGGGTGCAGGCTGGGGCCGGGGGTCAGGGAGAGTGTGGGTCTCCCACATGACTGAGGGGGCTGGGAGCCAAGTGGGGTTTGAAGGTATCACCCACCCCACTTCCCAGGCCAGAGCACAGTCCCTGTGCTCACCTCCCAGGGGTTGTGAGAATGAAGTGTGATCACAGAAACCAGGGCAGTGCTGGCCCCAGGCCAGAGGGAACCCGTAGAGGTAACCCTGGTAACGAAACAGCCCCTGGAAGGGTAGGGGGAGCTTTCATCGGTGACCCAGGGCCACCACCTATGGGGCGCGGATGGGGTTGCGGCACTGGGTGCCCCTCCCCAGGCCCTGGGAGCCTCCAGGGCCTGCCGAGTTTCTTGGACCCATTAGCTGTCCTCACGACATGATCCTGAAACATAGATCCAAACAAAACATCGATAGTCTTTCCACACCAGGAAGGTGCTGGTCCGGGTGAGGCCTCAACTGCTTCTCAGAGTCAAGGCTTCGGGTTCGGGGGCCACCAGCAGCACCGCGTACCTGGGGTCTGGTCTAGCTGTCCGCCCCATCCCTGGCAGCCTCCCTGTCTCTGCCTGAGTCCATCCCTGTGGGGCTCCCAGCTCCCATCTCCTCAGGCCACCTCATCTCACCCTATTCGCTCCCCGACCTGTGTGTCTTTCCCCCGACTTCTTCATATTAAGCGATCCAGAATCTTTCTTGGCTAATTCTATTCTGCACCCAGCTCATAAACAACTTGGAAAAAGCAGAGGAGAAGATGTCAGATTTTCTTTTTAAATACTCCCCTGCATAGTGACTAATCCAGCAGGCATTTATGAGTTTCGATGTGGATTTTTTTTTTTTTTTTTTTTTTTTTTGGTTTTTTGTTTTGTTTTTACCTTGGGACCATTACGCCACAGCTGACTCGCTTTGCCAGGGAGCTGCTGGTGCCCTGGAAACACAGCCGAAGTTCCAGCCACGTCCACAGAAGTGTTTTTAAAATGTCACCTTTAAGAAACCGAACAAGTAGGATTGGCTCTGTGTGTGTTTTTCTCTCCCCTCCGCAGATCAGTCGTTTCCATAAAAAGTAGATGCTATCGGAACATCTTTTCTCTCATGGTTTCATGCCAAGCCCAGAGAAACCTCCAGTGAAAACGTGTCTCGGGGGCTGCTTCCTGTGCCCGGCACAGGCGCAGGGGCGTTGAGGGTGACACTGGGGGCTGGTCAGTGACAGAGGCAGCCTCGGGCTGAGGACAGATCCTAGAAGAGGCGTTTGATCTCAGGCCAAGATTCAGAGTGCAGTGAATATGGAAGTATGAAAGATCAGCCAAGGGGCCGCCAGCTTAGCCCTGGGAGTAGATTTGGGATTTTGTTCCAAGAGAATCACCCACTTTGCTGATGAATCCTGTTTTCATTGGGTCATCTGGGTAGAGTGTCGTTCCCAGGAGAGGGAAGTGTGTGATCTGGGCCAGTAAGTGAGTGACACCTGCCTCCCCACTTGGACCTGGGTTCTTGGCCTCTGCCATTGCTGGCTGGCGGCAGGGCACCCGGGCGCCAGGGTGTGTGGGCAGCAGCTCTGTGTGGCATGGTGCCCGCCCTGGGTGGCATCATGCAGGCGTGTCGGCCTCTCATTGCAGACTTACAGCCAGCTGGCCCACCCCATCCAGCAGGCCAAGGCGCTGGGTCTCCAGTTCCATTCTCGAATCCTAGACATTGACAACGTTGACGTAAGCACCTCTCGCAGTAGGGGCCCGGGCCACCATCGGGGGTGGGAACTATGGCCCAGACAGGGCCCAGGAGGTGGCCTTGCCAGAGGCTGGGGGCCATGTGCTGATCCAAGAGGTCTTGGGCTTGTCCAAGGGGAGGGTCTCGAGGGAGGCCTGGTCCTGGTCTGAGAGGCAAGGCCCACAGGGAGGGACCGGTGCTGAGCCTGGTGCTGGAGCCTTCTCCCAGCAGGGCCTAGGCACAGGGGTTTCACCTCCAGGGGAGTAGCTGGGCCGTCCTCTGAGGCCCACCCCCCTCTCTCGACCCCTCTGCAGCTGGCCATGGGCAAGATGATGGAGCAGGGGCCGGTGCTGATCATCACCTTCCAGGCACAGCTGGTGATGGTGGTCAGGAACCCCAAAGGCGAGGTGGTGGAGGGCGACCCGGTGAGTGAGGGAGTGGGATGGGGTGGGCACATGACACTGCCTGTCTCCAAGATCTGTGTGGCCACCTGGCAGGGACCCCAGCTCAGAGCCCTGAAGCTCTGGGACTGGGTGGGGATGCGGAGAAACCTCCGGGCCAGAGTTTGGGGTTGAGGGAGTCGGAGACCAGCAGACCTGTCTGTTTTTACCAAGGCCTGGGTGGTTCCTGAGTCTAGGCAATTGTGCTGGCCTCTGCTCCCAGCCCCTGGGGAAGTTGCTGGTGGCTCCTGCCCCGCAGAGCCTGGCCCCTCCCAGAGCTGCCTGGGTCGCCTCAACCCTCTCAACAGTGCCCTTCCCACCCCACCCTGCAGGACAAGGTGCTGCGGATGCTGTACGTATGGGCGCTCTGCCGAGACCAGGACGAGCTCAACCCCTACGCGGCCTGGCGGCTCCTGGACATCTCGGCCTCCAGCACAGAGCAGATCCTCTGAGTGTGGTGCCGCAGCCAGGGAGCCCCGGGCTGGGTCATCAGGCACAGAGGCACCGCAACACCACCTGCGGCAACTCCAGACCTCTGGGAATAAGACTGCGGGCTCTGCCCCCAGCTCTGCCAGGACGGCTGCAAGACCAGCTGGCCCGGGAGGGGACAACGGGCTGCTGCGGGTGCGCGGCAGCTGGAGACACCCCCCGCCAGGGCCAACCCCTGCCCTGTTGCTCTGCCTTGCAGGGGTCCCGGTGCCTGGTCACCTGGGGTGCACACAGGCCACACAGTGCCAAGAGGGCCCAGGGACTCCCCTCACAGCAGGGTGGGACCCGGGACCCGCGGCTCAGTGGCCCGCTAGCCACGTCAGCCAAGCCACTTTAGGTCCATTTTTTATTTTAACAGTGCTCTTCCATCTTGTGCATAAGCCTGAGATTTGGAAAGAATAAAACACCGAATTGCAGAAGAGCAGCTCCGGAGTCTGAAGTGCCTTCTCTGGCGCGGGAGTGGCTGGGGCGAGGGTGGGGGTGGGAGCGGGCGGCTGCTCTGGGAGGCGGTCAAGGTCGAGTGAGGAACTGCAGCCGCAGTGGGTGGACGCCTTGCCCAGGGCTGGACCCTGGGTTGGAAGACGAGGCCAGTGGCAGACAAAACTAGGGGGACTTACTCATCCCAGTGACCTGCCTGAGCTCTCTGAGGATTGAGGTCCCCAGGGCCGGGGGCGCTTGAGTGCCCATATGAGTGTTTTAGGGACCCTGAGTTCCCCCCACAAACGGAGTCTCGAGTGGGGTCCATCGCAGAGGAGAATGCAGGCTGGGGGGCCCGAAGTGCCAGTGGAGGTGGGAGTGGCAGCTGCT
Source organism: Hylobates moloch (assembly GCF_009828535.3). Lineage (NCBI taxonomy): Eukaryota > Metazoa > Chordata > Mammalia > Primates > Hylobatidae > Hylobates > Hylobates moloch. The sequence continues at coordinate 40,972,611 of NW_026652287.1, read as the reverse complement.
CACTCCCCCGCGAGGTCGTGGGTGCTCGCGGGTCCTCGGGGCTGGGGCTTCGTCCTCCCGCAGGCCCGGGCGGGGTCTCTGGCTCGCGCGCCGCTCCCTGCGCAGCCTCCGCCCCCTGCAGCCCCGCCCCCCGCGGCGGCCCCGCCCCCGTCGCCATGGGAACAGCCGCGGCGGCCCGGCTCGCGCGCTGCTTGCCTGCCTCGGTCTCCGCCGCTCCAGGGGCGGGTGGGGTGGGCTGAGCCGGAGCCCGGGCCGCCGCCGCCGCCGCCGGGGAGAGGCCGAACGCGGAGCCGGCGCGGGTCCCGGAGAGAGCGCAGCCGCCGGGCGGTCGGTCCCCGTCCGGGTCGAAGCTAGGGTGAGGGGCGCGCCGGGGCGGGGGCGGTGGGGGAGGGGGTCCCAGGCCGCCGAGAACAAAGGGAGCGGGGGGCAGGGGCCGCGGGGACCGTCCCCACGCCGCGCGCCCGGGCCGCGGCCGCGCGTTCGCACCTGTTGTGTGCGGCCCAGGCCGGGCGCGGCTCCGTTTCCCGGCTCTCAGCGCCCCCACCTGCGCGCACGGCCAGAGTTGGGTCCCCGCGTGGTGGTGGCGGCGATCCGGCGGGCCGGGCATGGGCGTAGCCCGGGGACCGAGGCGCGGGCGGGGGATGGGGTCGGGCACTGTAAGGGGGGCGGCGGCGGCGGCAGGAGGGGGCGAAGCGGAGGAGGCGCGAGAGGGAGGGCGCAGCCTCATCCCCGGCGCCCGGGGCGGGTCCCCTCCTCCGCAGGGCGCGCGGCGATGTGAGCCATGAGCGCGACGTGGACGCTGTCGCCGGAGCCCCTGCCGCCGTCGACGGGGCCCCCGGTGGGCGCGGGCCTGGACGCGGAGCAGCGCACGGTGTTCGCCTTCGTACTCTGCCTGCTCGTGGTGCTGGTGCTGTTGATGGTGCGCTGCGTGCGCATCCTGCTCGACCCCTACAGCCGCATGCCCGCCTCGTCCTGGACCGACCACAAGGAGGCGCTCGAGCGCGGGCAGTTCGACTACGCGTTGGTGTGAGGGGTGCGGCGCCCCCCAGCCGGCCCTGCGCGGGGTCTCCGAGGGTCGGCCCGGCGGGGGGCGCCGCGGGGCCAGGACTGCGCTCAGGATCCCACCCCGGAGCCCCCAGCCCGGGGGAGTGGGGGAGGGAGTTGGGAGAAACCCAGCCCCTCCCCCTCGAGACCCCTCCCATGTCCCTTCCTGGCCTGGCCGGAGCCCCACCTCGTGCCTTTATCCGCCTTGTCCCTTCCTCTCTGCGCATCTCACCCGCCTGGCTGGCCTCCCCCCGACTCTGAATCCCGGGTGGGAGGAGGACCCCTGCACCGCCCCCTCCCCAGCGTGTAAGTGGCTCTGCTATTGTGCGTCCCTGGAAGTGGGGACTCCCTTGTCCCTCCTCCCTCCCCTGTTGTCTGGCCGTCGTCAACCCCACCTTGACTGAGTGTTGAGCCCGTCCTTGGGCTCTGGCCCTGCGGGGCAGGCTCTCCCGGGCCCACGGGGCGGACGCTGCATACCAATTTGCCCTGCACCGCCTGTCCCGGAGACGGAGCCCGAAGGCCTGCTATGGCGGCTGTGTCGAGGATGCGTGGCGCCTGCCGTGGCGGGACAGCGTGGGCAGGCTCATTCCTGCCCCCAACCCGGGCCCCAGGACAGGTCAGCGCGCCCTGCCCCGGTGCCCACCGCTGCCCCCCATCCGCCCTCCTGCCACTTGCCCCTGACCCCCCTGCCATGCCTCCCGCAGCCCTCCCATGCCGTTCCACTCCTCCCTGCCTCTGAGCCGAACATGATAATAAAAGCTATTATTGAGCGCTTACTGCATGCCAAGCAGCGTGCTGAGTTGGCACCTCCTGTTTATAGCCTATCTCCTCTTCGGGATCGTGAGAATGAGCCAGGCCCTGTTAGCATCCCTATTCTACAGGCCAGGAGACTGAGGGCCAGGCAGCTCCAGTGACTTACTTGCCCACAGTCACATGGCTAGAGTCTGGTAGGGCTGGAAGTGGAACCCAGGTCTGGCTTTTGCATGTTTTTAAAGCGTCCCAGGGCTGCAAAGACACCAAGATCACAAGCACCTTTCACCAGCTTTGGGGGGGCTGATGTGTAACCCCCAGCTGCCTCTCCTCCACACACAATTCTGTTGACCTGGGGAGGCGCTGGGGGTGGTGAGACTCAGCCCTGTGGGGAACTGGGAGGAGCACCCTCCACCAGCCCGGGAGGGAGGCTCCGACGACCGTACCTGCAGCCTAAGCCTCCTCCCCCTGCCCACCACCATTGGCAGCGTTTGTGGGTCTGGTGCGGTGGGGCGGTGACCAGGGACGGAGTGGTCTGGCTGCGCTCCAAGGCCCTCCCAAGAGATGTGCACTCCAGGGGAGCCATGTGCAGTGTGTGGGGAGGAATGAGCGTTTCTATAAAAGGAAGGCTGGGTGAATGCACAGGCTCCGCGAGCAGAGAATTTACCGACTTGGATTACTAGCTGGGCGTGGGACGCGGTGCCGTGGGAGGACATCTGCTTCCCTCCCTCGGTCCCGACCCTCAGTCCACACCCACAGGGCAGGTGAAACTGATGGAAGGGGCCCCAAGCTGGGGCCCAGCACCCCCAGGGATTTGAGGTCAGCCTTGACTCCAGCGCCCCTCCCTCCCCGCCTTCTAGGGATCCTTCAGGTCCCAAAGCCACCCCAGGGGACACACTCCACTCCCGCTAGCCTCCTGCCACTCGGGGCAGCCCACCCCTATCTTCCTCTAACCCTCCAGCCTGGGGCTCGACTCCTTCCACCGGGTCACCCCCACTCTCTGCTGCCTTCTCCCCTCCACCTGTGCGATGTGACTTTGCCCTACTCTGAGACCCAACCCTGACACCCGCCCCCAAGGTGCCCTGCCGGCTCTCCCCATCCATACTTGTCAGCTCCACGTCACCAAGGGGCTCCTCACCCCAGGCCTCATCAGACCAATCAGGTGGCAGCTCTCCTCCCTGGCACACACCCCCAGCCCTGTGACCCCCAAGCTCTGACACTTCAGGGCCCCCACTTCCATTTTTAAGTCACAGGCGAAACAGAAAAGAGAATGAGAACTTTATTCATGGTCACAGAATACCCCCGGGAAGGGGAAGGACCTCGCGGCAGGGAGTATCCACGACTGGTCAGTTGAAGGTGAGGATGCTGGTCCCCAGGTACAGGAAGGGGGAACATGTGCGAGGGCCTTTACGGCGGGCAGTGCCAGCTATGGCCCCCAGCAGACAAGGCACAGTGGGGCTTGGGGACTGGGGGAGGCCAGCTCTGTCCACCTGTCTTTGACATCAGGAGGCTTGTGAGTGGAGTCCTGCAACCCCCACCCAACCCCTGTACAACGGGGGTTCCATTTCTGAGACCCCCAAAGTATGGGGCATCTTAGAGGCCCGCCCCACAGCTGAGCGTCATCTCAAGGACCTTCCCCCATGACGGGATCCTCAGAAAGAGCCAGGGCCAGCCAACGGGAACCGAGGGGCAGGGCAGGGGGCCTGGTGTGCCTCCTGCCCGCCATGCCCCTCACCTGGCAGGGGTGGCTGCCCGACCCAGAAGCTCCAGGGGCACCAGGAACGGGTTCAGGGGACAGATCCCAGCTGCTTGCCAAGGCGACTTCAGTTCGCTGTGCTCGGCCTTCTCGGTGGCTGGAGGGGTCTCCTCTGGTGCCTTGGAGCCAGCCCCGTCCCCTTCAGCCGCAGGCCCCAGGCTCCCTCCAGCGGGAATGGGCTGGGGGGCTGTCAGGCGTAGGTACGTCTCTGTCATATGCTCAACCAGGGCTGTGCAGGGCAGGAGTGGCAACTCCTCTGGAAGTGACATGAGCAGGTCGAGGACCACAGCGGACTCTAGTGATGGATGGAGGGGAGGGATAAGCGGACACCCCTGCCTGCCGCCAGGGACCCCTGATCCCTCTGCCCCTGCCCCCTCCCTCACCCTTCTCACCAGCTGCTGAGAGCTCGGGGCTGCGGCCACTTCGGGAGACAGAGGACAAGTACTTGTAGATCTTCTCAAAGTCCACAGCAAAGTCTTCTTCAGTGGAGGGGCCAGCCGAGGACTCAGAAGGTTTCTCAGGGGCAGGGTCAGAAGTCTTGGGTGCGGAGCTAGGTGCATCAGGGGCAGAGCTAGGTATCTCAGGGGCGGGGTCTTCCTGCCCTCCAGGGGCGCTCACGAGCAAAGGCTTTCCACGGGCCTGCGTGGGCTTGGGGGGCTTGGAGTGCAGGAGGGTGACCGGTTCCGTGGCCGCGATGGTGAGCACCTGGCAGGCAGAACAATCAGGGAGGAAGGGGAGCTGGGAAGTCTTCTCACCGTCTACACATTTCTCCATCCTCCCTGCCACCCTAAGATGCTCCTCAGAAGATGGCCCCAGAGCCAGGGACACTGAGGCTCGAAGTGTCCAGTGACTGATGGAGTCCAAAAAGCTGGCAAGAGGAAGGGTCCAGGACCCAGGTTCACATGATTTGGCCCATGTGACCCTGTCCTCTGGGACACCCCGACCTGCCTGGGGGAATGGCGGTACCTGCGAGAAAGCCACTGCCAGGGCTTCTTCCAGTGGCCCTGTTATCTTCTCAGCCAGATCTGTCCAGACCTGAGTGAAGCCAGAGGTACAAGGTCAGCCCAGGGATCAGCCTGCAAGGGGCCCCCAAGCCCTGCCCCTCCTGGGGATCCCCTAATCAGGTTATCCCCCCGCAACTCCCACCTACCCACCAGGGACCTGCCCTGGACAGCCTCACCCTGTTCATCTACCTCACCTCTATGGGGGCTGGGGGCTGTGCCTCCCGGCGCCTTGGTCCCTGAAGGCCACCCGGATGCACCTTCTGAATGGCCTCCCGGGCTACGCGGCCCTTGAGCTGCTGGAGGAAGACCCGGATCTAAAAAGGAAAGAGGAGGCGGCCGAATGAGGCTTTTATGAGCTCAGGGCTGCAGCAGAGAAGCCAAAGCCCGATCCCTTGCATGCTCTGGGCCCCGCTACTGCACCTTAGTCTCCTGCTGGCCCGGTGTTAGGAGTCCCAGTGACTGCCAAGGCCCCTACCCCACCCAGAATGTGACCAGCTACCTAAGGAAAGTGTAAAGCTCAGGCCAGTTCCGGCTCCTTCACGCAGCTAAGGCCCAACCCTATGCTGACTACTACCCGGTTCAACTTCCTTCTTCGTCCTCTCTTCTTTATTCCCTCTCACTTCAAGCTCGTATCCTGTCCAACAGCATGCGTTGCTTTTCGCCTGGCCTCGGCTGCATCTTACTCCCAGTTCATTCCGCCCGTTTAGCCCTCGCCCCACCCACGAATTACCCCGAGGCTCGCCCGGCCCTTAAGTCTTGCTCTTATCCCGCCCACGCCCCGCCCCCAGGCTCGTCCTGCCCCTCAAACTCACCCACCCTCTCCAACCCTCACCAGCACGCACGCCCCGCCCCCAGCATCGCCTCGCCCCTCCGCTTCACTTATACCCCGCCCACGTCGAGCTCCCAAGCTCGCCCCGCCCCTAGGTCTTCTCTTCCTGTCCACGCCCCGCCCCTCACCCCGCCCAGGCTCACCCACTAACGCCCCGCCACTCAGCTCCACGCCACGCCCCCGCTCGCTTACATTCCTGGCCCTGCCCCGCTGGCTCCTGCCGCAGCCCCGCCCACTCTCCGCCCCACCCTAGCCCCGCCTCCAGCCTGGCTCCGGTCCCGAGAACCGCATCTCACCTCAGCCTCGCTCCGGCCCCGCAGCTCCCGGGCCAGCTCGGCGGCGTCCGGCTCCGGCTGGCCCTGCCGCGCCTGCAGGAGTCGCAATAGCTGCCGCTTCTCGCGAGCGCTCCAGGTCGCGGGACCGGTCACCTCGCCCAGATAGCGCGCCGGGGCCGCTCGCCGCCTGGGAGGTGGCTTCATGCCGGTCAGAAAGACGCAGGCGCTGTAAGGTCTCTTCTCCGATGGGCGGAGCTACGGGGGCCGCCGAGGTCCGAAAACACCGCGCGGAGGCGGACGCACGTGGGGGCGTGGCTTCGCGTTTGGAGGCCTGGGGACCCGCCCCAATGGAAGTGAAGGGGAGATCGGCACCGGAACTGGGGCGGGGCGAAGGAGACCCTCAGCCTGCACTTTATCTCATTCATGAAGTGGAGACGACACCTTGGATCCCATGCCCTCCCTCTGTTGCTGGACTAACTCATGAAGCTACTAATGTGTGCTTTGCTTCTCGCAGAGGGGTGGGTTCTGGCCGAAAGGTCAAGTCCGAAGATCCAGTCGTGGTCAAGAGCCTGGGCTCTGGGGTCAGACAGGCCTGGGACTTTGGGCAAGTGATTTAGCCTTGCCGAGCCTCAGTTTCCTCCTCTGTAGACTGGGGCTGATAGTCCCACTCTTGTCTGTGTAAGGTAGAGTGGAGCTCGGGCAGGAGGGATTTAAGGAGCTCTAGACTGACAATCTAAGAGGAGGGCGAAGTCCAGACCAGGAGGGAACTGGTGCAGAGGCAGAAGGTCGAGGCCGAGCGAGGGCAGGGTCCGGGCGGGGGTAGTGGAGAGCGGAGAAGGCCTGGCTTGAGAAAGATCGCAGGAGGCAGATGGGCAGGTGTCCGGGTAAGGAGAGGACGGAGGGGGAGGGTTTATTTTAAACTTACGCTTGTGGGGTTGGGTGCTGCTTTTTTTTTTTTTTTTTTAAGACAGATTTTTGCTCTTGTTGACCAGGCTGCAGTGCAATGGCGCGATCTCGGCTCACTGCAACCTCCGCCTCTTGGGTTCAAGCGATTCTCCTGCCTCAGCCTCCCAAGCAGCTGGGATTATAAGCAGGCGCCACTACGCCCTGCTAATTCTTTTTTTGTATTTTTTTAATAGGACGGGGTTTCACCATGTCGGCCAGGCTGGTCTGGAACTCCTGACCTCAAGTGATCCACCCACCTCGGCCTCCCAGTGTGCTGACGGCGCCCGGCCGGGTGTCGCTTTCTGTTTGAGACAAAACGCCCTACAGTCTCCCATGGCCCGGGAGTGCACACGGGTATATGGGTATATGGGCATATGGGCCCCGTCCCCAGGCTCCACCTCTCTAAGTCAGGATTTCTCAGGAATACCCCCCAAGTCCTGCTCTCAGTGTTCTCCCCGAGCCTCCCCACCTATCCCCCACCCCGCACCTTGCGCGCTCACTGACTGCACCAGAACTTAGCCGGTCAGTCCAGAGGTTTATTTTGAGCACAGGTGGGAGGGACAGGGGGAGGAGAGAAGCGCAGGGGTCGTGGCCCCATCAGGTCCGAGGTCCAGGGAGGCGGGTCCGGTCCTGTTGGTCCTGGTCCCAAAGCGGTAGCTGGGTGTGTCTCCGGAGCACGTTGGGGGCGCATCATCCCTGGGAGGGGTGGCTGAGGCTCAGCGAGGGAGGGGACGCTACACGGGCCACCTCCCTTCCCAGCAGACCACTGGCCTCTTCCATCGGTCTGTATGCCGGGGTGAGAGTGGGAGCCAGGTCTGAATGCTGAGTTCTCCTCGCCTAATGCCTCTCCTCGCCTAATGCCTCTCCTCACCTAATGCCTCTGGCTCGACCCAGAGCCCGCGCCTGCCGCGGGTGACCCACTGCCTGAGTTCGAATCCAAGCTCCACCCAGTATTGTGACTTTTGACAAGTTACCTAATTCAGAGAATGCCTCATCATTCTCGTCTCTAAAATGGGGATTATAATAGTGTCCGCCTGGAGTAAGGGGATTAAGTTAGTTCATAGGCATAAAACATTTACAACAGTGCCTGGAGGCCGGGCGCAGTGGCTCACGCCTGTAATCTCAGCACTTTGAGAGGCCGAAGCGGTAGGATCACCTGAGGTCGGGCGTGCGAGACCAGCCTGACCGACATGGAGAAACCCCGTCTCTACTAAAAATACAAAATTAGCCGGGTGTGGTGACGCATGCGTGTAATCCCAGCTACTCAGGCTGAGGCAGGAGAATCGCTTGAACCCGGGAGGCAGAGGTTGCGGTGAGCCGAGATCGCGCCATTGCACTCCCGCCTGCGCAACAAAAGCGAAACTCCGTCTCAAAAAAAACAAAACAAAACACCACAGTGCCTGGCACGAACTAAGCGGTGTCAGATCCCCTTCCTCACCCAGCTCCCTCCACCTCCATACCTGCCTTCCTCACTGGGGCGTCCTGGGCTGGGGACCGCTGGGCGAGGCTCTTGCGGGCGGGCCAGGGGCCTGGGGAGCTGGAAGGGAGAGGCGAGCTGCAGAAGGGCTGCTGCTCGCCACGCCAGGCTAAGGGCGGCCCCTGGGGGCTGCTGCGGGCATCGCGGAGGCAGGCCTAGCTAGGGCTGATCAGGCCCGGCAGGCGGGATCGCGGCCGCCCCGGATCCCTACGCGCGGGATTAGACTAAGGGGCCCGGCTTGGCGGAGGTCGGTACCTGAGTGCGCACAGACGAGGCCCAGCCCGGCGGCCAGCGCGGCGCCCAGCACGAAGGCTGCCAACACCAGCGCCACCACCGGCGCGGGTTCCAGGGCCGCGGGGGCCGGCGCGGGAGGCTCAGGGCGCACGGCGCGGCCGGGGACACTCTTGGGCGGCCCTGTGGGAAGTGCCACGCTGAGACTGGGTCCAGCTCCCAGGCGTCCTTCCCACCCGCTGTGCCGCCCCACGGCTCCCTGCGGAGGAGGACTGCGTGCTCACTGGGGGGCGGCCGCGGCACGGTGACCACGATAGGCTGCGTCAGCGTGTGCAGGTGGGGGCCGTCGGCAGCCAGGCCCTCGGCGCTGCCACTCCCATTGCCAGCGCACGCCTCGTCCTGAGGCAGACACTGGGGGAGAGGAAGGTGGGGAAGAGACGGGGACATCAGGGCACCGGGATCGTGGCTCTGGTCCCCAGGGCCCCCATGAGAGACCTGAGTCCAGCTCTCCGCCACAGCCAAGATGGGACCCCTGGAAATCCGGCCCCTTAGGGGTCCCTGAGCCCAGCCCCTACGCATACCAGTGGCTAGCCGCCCAGCCCCTAAGGACCCCAAATCCCAGCCCCACAAGATCGCATGGTCCGCGTCTCCCAGCACCTAGCATGTGAGGCCCAGCACCAGGTTCCCAGAAATGTGTCCTCTTAGTGGCCTTCTGCATCCAACCCCCAGCCCTGAAGGATTCCAGAGCTGTCCATGGGGGAACCCAGTGTCCACACTGTCCCCGGAGAAACTCTGTCGGCAGAGATGGGCTCCTGCGCCCCACCTCCCCCAACCCCCAGATCCTCAGACCCCGAGAGTATCCTTTTTCCACTGCCAGAGTCGCTCGTGCCCAGCCCCCGAAGGGCCCCGGCGCCCGGATTCCAGGCTCTGCGCCCGCGCACCCGCGATGGCGGCGGCGGCGTCAGAGGCGCAGGCGCCCGGCGGACTCCCCGGAGGCGGCGGCGGCAGCGGCTCAGCTGGCAGTGCAGGAACTGCACCGAGGCGTTGAAGACCGGGCGCAGGAGGAAGCTGAAACGCGCGGGGCGGGTGGCACCCGGGCTCGGTGGCGGCGGTGGCGGGAAGGCGACAGAGGTGTCGGCGGGGCAGCCCTCGCGCAGCAGAGCCAGGGCGGGCCCCGGGGCCGGCCGTGAGGACGGCGTCACTGAGCAGCGGTGCAGGGCCAGGCCCCAGCGCGGGGAGGGACGAGCCAAGGCCGCCTGGGGGACGGAGGCGCCATCAGGGATCGCCCGTCCCCACCGGCCCCCATCCGCCCCTGGTGTCCCGGGGGTCCCCACCTGCACGAACACGCGGCTGTCGGCCGGGACCTCGAGCGGCCCCGCGCGGCGCGGAAAGACATCCTCTGTGTCGGACAGCTTCAGACTGAAGAGGGGTCTGCGCAGCCAGGGGCCGGGCGCCGCGGGGAACGGGGGAGCTGGCGGGGCTGGGAAGGGCGGCCCAGAGGAGAGAAAACGCGCGCTGCCCCTTAGGCCTCCAGGAAAAGTGACCCGACCACCTCGCCCCCCGCCGCCGCCTTTGGAAAAGGGATGCGGTTGCGGCGGCTTATTCACCCATGATGGGCTCCGCGCCACGTTCCCCCCTGACGGTGATGTGCCCCCTGGCGACCCCTGGGAGCCGCACAGCCCAGCAGCTGAGCCGGTTGCAGAGCCATGCGCCCCTAGAGAAGCCTCCGAAGCTGGCGAAGGCCTCCCTGGGGCGGAAGAGAAGCGGTGAGGAGCACCCGATGGTGGGGTCCGGCTGGGTGAAGTCAGAGCTCCCCCACCTTCCCCAGGGCTGCTCTTGGGGACGCAGCAGGACCGGCGGCTCCCCTTTCTAAGGGGAGATAGGTGCTGTCACCAACGAGGAAGGGAAGTGAAGAGGATACCCTCCCTAGAGGCTCTCCTGGGCACAGCCAAAGCCCAGCCAGGCCACCAAGATCTGAGACGCTTCCACTTGTCCAGGCTGAGGCAGCCCCTCTCCGTGCCCCTAAACACACGCTGATGTCTGCCTTCAGGAGGTGCTCAGCAGAGTCCTGGTAAAATGGACAATCTCCAAATACGAAAGATTGTCTGCACATCCGTTTTTCTTGTTTTCTGAGACAGGGTCTCCCTCTGTCGCCCAGGCTGGAGTGCGGTGGTGCGAATACAGCTCACTGCAACCTCCACCTCCTGGGTCCCAGCCATCCTCCTGCTTCAGCCTCTCGAGTAGCTATGACCACAGCCACTCGCCACCACAGCCATACGGGGTCTATGCTGCCCAGGCTGGTCTGGAACTCCTGGCCTCAAGCGATCCTCTCACCTCAGCCTAAGTGCTGGGATTACAGGCATGAGCCCCCTTGTCCATCCCCACACCACACCCACTTCTGAAGAGCGCCTGGGTAGACTGGCCCCTTCCCACAACTCTGGCCCTCTCCGTGGCTGCAGGGAGCTTTGCCGAAGTGGGGATGTGGGCCACCCTTGGGATGGGGGACAGAGACCTCACCCCACTCCCCTGCCCTGTCCCCACACCCGTGAGGAGGACCACCAAAGGTCTAGCTGAAAAAGAGTGACATCGGCAGGGCGCGATGGCTCACACCTGTAATCCCAGCACTTTGGGAGGTTTGAGGCCGGCGGATTGCCTGAGGTCAGGAGTTCGAGACCAGCCTGGCCAACATGAGGAAACGCTGTCTCTACTAAAAATACAATTAGCCAGGCGTGGTGGTGCACACCTGTAGTCCCAGCTACTCAGAAGGCTGAGGCAGGAGAATCGCTTGAACTGGGGAGGCGGAGGTTGCGGTGAGCTGAGATTGCACCACTGCACTCCACCCTGCGTGGCAGAGCAAGACTCCATCTCAAAAAAAATAAAGTGGGTGACACAGGGATAGAAGCATGACAGACCCATCACCTCCCTGTCCATACATACCAGGTGGCCCGCTGGGCAAGGTGGTGATCCCTGGGAGCAGGGCCAGCAGCAGCACGGTGCCCAGCATGCTGGACCAGCTGAGGTCGGAGTGTTCGGGGCCAGAGCAGACACCAACTAGGCTGCACCCAGGTCCCGCACGTGGGCAGGCGGCCCTGTCCTTGGCCAGGAGAGAGGCAGGGAGCGGGGGTGGCAGACTGAGGGGCTGACACCAGAGCCAATGCCCAAGGCCTGGGGGGATTAAGGAATCCTCTGCTGCCCGACCTGTGGCCAGTGGGGGCAGGGGGGTCCCTCACACCAGCTGCTCGATATCCATCGGCAAGTCAGTACAAACACCTCCCGTCCAGCTCCCAAACCTGCCTCAGTCTCTCCTCAATGCAGAGACCTCCCCCCGCACCCACACCGTTCCCACCTCAGCCTGCCAGGCCCGTGACACACCACAGACTCGGTGGAAGAAAAGGGAGGAGTTTATTCTCAAGCATCTAAGGGTTTACAAACGAGGGCATTTTGTTTTAAAAAGGGGCAGGGCGACACTGGCGGCCTGAGGACGGGCCCATCAGCTGGTGGGCTGGCCTGAGCCACCCTCAGGCCCCTGCCCGCCCAGTCTGCCCTCTGCCTGGTCCAGAGGGATGGCTGGTGACAAGGGGGGAGGTCTTGGGAGAGGCTGGGAGGCAGGAGAGACTCCCCCAGGGCTCCCCACTTAACACTGAAGGGGGTGGGGGTGGGTGGACACACACTCATAAAACAGAAAATAAAGTTAAATAAAAATAAAACCAGGCAGCCCGGCCTCGGGCCTGTGCTGGCCCTGGGACCAGCCATGCAACCTTCTGGCAATCCGCAGAGGCCCCCATGGCTGGACGCAGGGGAGGAAAGGGCCAGGCCTGTTGGCACCCCCACCCAGCAGACCCCTGGCCCCGACAAAGGGGCCAAGGGGCAAGAGAAGGTGGCTTTCCTCCCTGGGGGCAGAGAGAAGATGACGTCTATGACTTTTTAAACATGCGGCGTTTTGCGAATATCATAATAATAACAAGAGTCAACAGGCTAGGTGAGAGGAGAGGGATGCTACGCCTACGCTGCCCCCGCCACGGCCAGCCGGCTTCTGCGCCTTTGGTGTTGGTTTTTCTTTGTGATTTTTATGGGGTTTTGTGGTTTTTTTTCTCGTTTTTTGTTTTGTTATTTTTTCTTGTCCACTTGATTTGCATGCAACACCCACAAAAACGAAACACACTCCCTCCTGCTCTGGCCACCCCAGCAGGCTCCGGGGGGCACCTGGCCTGGGCCCCTGGTGCACTCACCCGGTCCTTCCCAGTCCTGGACCTCAACGTGGGCTGGGCCAGGTGTGGGTGAGTGGAGGGATGGCCAGGGGCACGATGGGAGTGACTGCCTCGCACCCCCACCCTCAGCCCGGCCCCCACCCCTGCTGGAACTTGTCACACGTCCTCAAACCCCCACATCCACTCCCTCTGCCCTCCATCCCTGACTCCCTCCGGACCCCTCCCTTGGCCCCGCTCTGTCACCAATTCCCTCCGGTCACCTGCTCTGCACCATGCACCAAGCCCACCTTCCCTGAAGGCCATCCTGTGTGGCCAGGGCCCCGCAGACCCCTCTGCACCCCCTGAGGTCTTCAACTCACCCCAAGCTGTGGCCCCCGGAGACCCCAGAGCAGTGGCCCCAGCCCAGCCCCCCAGTGCCCAAGGGCGGTTGGGGCCCCACAACAAGCAGCTAATCGTGACTTTGGTAAAAGTTTCTGAAGGTACCGACAACCCCATGATAACAAGCTCTCCTCCGCCCCCACCCCAAACACCCCACCAAGTACAATAAAATACAATAAACTCCAAAAAGGACCCCCTGAGATCAAAGAGAAAGAGAAAGAGAGAGAGAGAGAGAGAGAACGCGCAGCTCCGTCCGGCCGCAGTGGCAATGCCCACACCGCCTGGCTGGGGGCCACTGACTCATTGCGCCATGGGAGACCTATGCAGACCCAGGGGACCCGTCAGGAGGTGGCTGGGCCCAGGCTCAGGTCAGGAGAGACAGAGGCAGGGAGGGTGATGGGAGAGCCAGACAAGGACAGAGAGGTAGAGCGGGGGACAGAGGGCGACGGAAGAGGAATGGGCGCGTGGGAGTGGCGAAGGGCACAGCACGCTGGGGGCGTGCATGGTGGCTGCGGGACTCTGGGGCTCTCTCCTGGCCCCTGGGGGCCGCCCCGGCCCAGAGGCTGCAGCTGAATGAACAGCGACTCCACTCGCGGCCTGCTGTCTTCCGTTCACAGTGTCTGTCGGGGGACGCACACAGCCGGCTGACCCCGGGGTGGGAAGGGCAGGGGCCTGGTAGGCCCAGGGCGGGGGGTGGGTGGGCACCCCCCACTCTCTGTCCTCAGCCCTCGGTGGCCGTCCAGGTCCCAGGTCTCCCCTGGCAGGCAGCTGGGTGGCCAAGTGGGGAGGTGGGCCTGTGGCCATGCCCCTGGCCCCCTGTGGGGCTGGCCGCCGCCAAGCAGCTACCTGAAGAAGGGCAGGTGGGGCTGGCTCAGGACGCCGCTAGTCCGCGGTGACTCAGTCTTCGCCATGACGTCCTTGAACCAGGACGCCACGTCCACCTCCACCGTCTCGTATCGCTTGATGAAGCTGTGTTCCTGTGGGCCCGAGGGGGTGGGGCTTAGGAGGAGAGGGTCTTCCCTCCTGGCCTCGCGCCTCCGCAGGGACAGGAAGGGGACTGGGTGGGCCCAGGTACTCACAAGTAGCTTATTATACTTTGGTCTCTTCCTGTGATCTTTAGTAAGGCTAGAGCAAGAGAAGGGAAGACAGATGTGAGAGTGAGGGAGGAGGGGATGCCGGCCCCACCCGTGCTCAGGCCCTCCCCAAGGAGCCAGGGGTCCCCAAGATGTGTGTGGAGGAAGGAGCTGTGGATGTCCTCAGGACGCCGGCTGACAGCTGGGAGCAACTGTGAGTCCCGGAGCCTCCTGGCCTGGGGCCAGGTGGCAAGGGCCTGGCTTGGGGGGCCAGAGCTGGCTGAGGTCCCCCAGAAAGGTGGGTGGGGCTCCCCTGAGAGAATCAAACATGGCCCTCCCGAACTTGTAGCTGTGCTTGTTGCAGAAGCGTGCTCACAATCTCCAACAGCCACCCTGCCAAACGCCACAGGGCTGGCTGTCCCTCAGGCTAGGTCCAAACCCAGCTCGTGGCTCCCCAGGCACCAGCTCCAGCTCCTGTCTGCAGCCCGCCCACAGCCGCATCCGCCCATCCCAGGGTGCTGCCTCCATTCCCCTCCTGCCGTTGCCTCCCCAGCTGCCCAGAGAAGCGGGCTGTCCCTGACCTCCCAAGCAGAGGGAGGTTCTCACCAGTCTTTGACGAAGGACTGGAAGTCCCCCGAGAAGCCCATGTGTCCGGGCAGAAGCGGGGGCTCTTCCTGTAGGACTTTGGTGAGGACCTCAAAGTCCGTCTTGCAGTTCTTGTAGGGAAACTGTCCTGTTGCCAGCTCCACCTGGGAGAGAGACGGGCAGGGCTGGACTGGCCGGGACAGGTTTGTGTTATCCTCCCTCCGAGTCCCCCAGCAGCCCTCACTGCTGGCTGGAGGACAGGGGCAGGGCCCCAACTCACCAACGAGATGCCCAGGCTCCATACGTCGGCCCGGATGTCATAATCCGGCTTGGTGGGGTCTGGGGGGTCAATGCGCTCGGGCTGCAGGGGCAGGAGGGGAAGATGTTATCTCCAAGGCTGGGGCCGGCCTCCCAGCCCCCAACCCCTCCCCCGCTGGAGGGCCCCCACTCACCGCCATGTAGGCGGCGCAGCCGGCGCTCCGCGTCTTGGCTTTGGAGTCCACCAGGCGGCCGCTGATGCCGAAGTCGCAGAGCTTGATCTGGCCCCGCTCGTCCAGCAGGATGTTGGAGGGCTTGACGTCGCGGTGGATGACACCGTGCTTCTCCTTCAGGTAGTACAGCGCCTTCACAATCTGCAGGCAGGCAGAGGGCGGTGCATGTGGCAGGGGGCACAGGCCCAAGGCCAACTGCCCGGTGCACGCCCCACCTGGCCACTCACCACCACTGTCATCTTGCCTAGTGCACGCCCCGCCTGGCCACTCACCGCCACTGTCATCTTGCCCAGGATGCGCTCGGGGATGGGGCCCTGCATCCGCTTCTTGAGCTTTTCAGCGCAGGTGCCCATAAGCTCCATGGCGATGAAGACGTCCGTCTGCAGGGAGAGGGGGCACCCGGAGGAGCTGTGTCTTCCGGCCCACCCCCCTAGAGGCTCTGCTCCCTGGGAAGGGGCGGGGTGAGGGAGGAGGAGACCCTGCAGGGTGTGGTGCAGGGGGCACCTGGCACGGCCGGGGACTCACGTTGGTGATGAACGTCCCAAAGCACTGCACGATGTAGGGGCAGTCGTGGCTCTTGAGCACCACATCCAGGTCCATGAGGATGCGCTTGTTCTCCTCCTTGTTCCCCGAGCGCCGCATTTGCTGCACAGGCAGGGACAGGAGGGAGCCTTAGCACCGGCCTGGGGTGTGGGGCACAGCCAGGGTAGCCGCCAAGGCTCACCTTAACGGCAATGACGTGGCCGGTCTTCCGGAAGCGCATCTTCCACACCTGGCCGCAGGTACCACTGCCCATCTCGCCCAAGTTCTCCAGGTCGTTGATTTCTGCCTGGTAGCGCTGGGAGGAGAGGGAGGGTTGGAGGGTCCCTGGGGCCTCTGCCACCGCCCCCCGCACCCCCACTGGTGCCCCCAGGATGGGTACAGCCTGGCTGGGCCTCCTCCCTCTCCCCACCACAGTGAAGGTGGTACCTGGCCCCCGATGGTCAGGTAGCCCGTCTGCTTCATGATCTCCTGTAGCTTCTGGTCAATCTCAATGCTGGGGACATGGAGCAGGTGCCGGTGGAGGTGGGTCCTGACCTTAGGTTGGCCACCCCAGCCCCCCATACCAGGGTTCCCACCGGTTTAACCACCCTCCTCCCAGGGCTGGCACGGTGGCCCCTCAATGCTGCTTCCCACCCAACCCTGCTGGGCCCCTGGCTCACCTCTCCATGCTGCGGGGTGTGAACAGGGTTGATGGGAGCCCCAGCATGTGGCGGGGCCGGGCGGGGGGCGTGGGGTGCTGCGGGGAGCTCTCTGAGGATGGCGAGCGGCTGCCCCCATCGTTGGCCAGCGGGAGCTGCAGGGCTGGGGGGGTGAGAACCAGTGGCGGGGAGGGGGGATCAGCGCCCAGATGGTCTCAGCTCCACATCTGGCATTCCAGGGAGGGGTCGGGACCCTCACCTTCCCCTCCTGGGCTTCCTGAGCTAGGCTGGCACAGCCCCCTGCCCTGCTGGGCTGGAGGAGCTGGGGTCTCCCTCCCACCCCAGACTGTCCTCAGGGTCCCTTGTCTCATCCCCTGACCTGGAAAGAGATGGAGGAGGCTGGCAGGGGAGAGGGAGCCCCAAGTCTATGCTGACGGAGAAATGAGATGGGGACCTGAGGTATCCCTCGGCCAGGCGGCCTCCCTGACAGGTGTGTGCGCTTCCTCCCACTTCTGCCCAGGGCCACAGCGCCCACAGGATGGATAGGCGAGGGCGGAGTGCCTGCCGGGGCTGGCCCAGGCTGTGGCTCTGCTGGTAGCACTGAACTTGGCTCCCAGACAAGAGTGAGCAGGGCCACGCTGGGGAGGCAGCAGGCACGAGACCCAGGCTTCAGGCTGCCTTGCCCCATCTTCTGTTTCGGGGTGAGGGAGGGCCCCTCCTCGGCCAGTGGGCTGACATGAGGGCCTCCCGGCCTGGCTGGCAGAGCTGGGGCCCATAGGGGCAGGACAGGACCTCAGGGGGCCTGCATCCTCTGGGAGGAGAGCTTGGGGACACAGCTCCTGCAGGGGCTGGCGGGACCAGGTGGGGCCAACGCTGGGCCAGGCAGGGGTTGGCTCATCCAGCAGCCTGCATGCGGGCAGCTCGGGCATGCTACAGCGGGTGGACAGGCGGCAGGCAGGCAGCAGGCACCCTGGGGCGGGCAGGCGGCATTAGGGGTGGGAGGGCAGGAGACAGACAGACAGACAGACAAGAGCCAAGACAAGGGCCCAGGTGCCCAGAGGAGGCGCTGCAGAGACAGGCCAGAGAGGGGCCTGGGACAGGAGGGCAGCTTCCCGGAGGAGCTAGGGTCTCCCTGGCTAGGCTGGCAACAGGGTTCAGGAACAGAGGCCGGGATGCCAACGTGGTCTCCAGAGGAGCCAATCCTGACACCTCACATCCTAGAGGCCCTGACAACGGCTACACACACCTACCAAGGTGCCCCTCTCACAGGAGCTGGGGCCTGCCGCTCTGCCAAAGCCCTCAGCGGACAACCCCCTCTCTCCCTCTCTTCCTCCTGCCTCATCCACCTTTTCTCCCCACAGTTCTGCAGGCTCCTGGTGACTGGTGCCCAGGGACTAACATGAACAGACAAACCCGCTCCATGCTGGCAGCTAAACCCCATCCGTCCCGTGTGACCGGGACCCTGATCTCAGCCAGTAGGAGGGGCAGGAAGACGCTGCCCTCAGTCCCAATGCAGGAGGCCCAGCATTGCCCCTACCTGGTCCTGCCAGCCCCTGCAGGAGCTGTGCCCCCTAGCTCCCCTCCTGGAGGACCAGGCAGGAGCAGGGGAAGGGCTCTGGGGACCTTGGGACACAGTCAGGCCCAGCGTTCATGACTGGCCTTAGAGGCCTCATCTCCCGTGCCCCTCCCGCCGTCCTGGCCACTGCCGCCTCTGCAGCACCACGTCACCTCCCACTGGTGGTTTTTTTGTTTGTTTGTTTTTGAGATAGGTTCTCGCTCTGTCGCCCAGGCTGGAGTGCAGTGGCGTGATCTCAACTCACTGCAACATCTCCCTCCCAGGTTCAAATGATTCTCCTGCCTCAGCCTCCTGAGTAGCTGGGATTATAGGTACACGCCACCACGCCCAGCTAATTTTTGTCTTTTTAGTAGAGATAGGGTCTCGCTGTGTTGGCCAGGCTTCTCCCTCTGCTTCTTCAGGTCCCTGCGCCTCTGCTCTCTCCATGGCCCGAGCCACAGCCCCAATCCCCTTCTAGCTCCCAAGGGCCTGTGCTCCCCCCACCCAGTCCCCAACCCCTGTGCACCTGGCATCTCTTGAGAAACTGCCTGGTTCCCACCCCTCAGAGAGTATCCGAGTCCCACTCGCAGCCTGCACTCGGGGTGAGGACCGCAGCCCTCGAGGAGTCCTGTGGGCCCCTCCCTGACAGAGCCTACCAGGCCTTCCGAGGGCGGCCCCAGAGCCTGGGAACGAGGCTGCTGGACCACAGACTGGAGCATGGGGGGATGGAAGGGAGGGCTCAGGTAGGCACTGGGGGAAGGAGGTACACAAAGGCCCTGAGAACAGAAGCCACGGAGGTGGTGATGGCCACATGGCAGCTCAGGAGGGTGGAGTGAGAGCAAGAGGGTGAGGATGAGAAAGAGAATGGATGAGAGAGAGGCTGGAGGGCACGTGTCTGCCAACAGGAGCCACAGGTGTGCAGGCTGCCATGTCAACATGCACGCACACGCCGTGCAAGTGCACACACGCACAACACACGCCCAGGGCATGCCGTGGACCCAACACCCATGCAGCCGGGACAGAGTCCCCCTTGCCCTCAGACACACACACTCACAACCACTCACAGGGCCAGGCACCCCATCTACTCTCTCTCCCAACACAGGCGTGGGGCACAGCTTGCATGCCCAACACAGGCTGGCGCTGCACTCAGAGCCCTGGCAGGGCTGTCTTCTCTCCCCCCACCTCCTTCAAGACACTTTTTAAATTCTCTTTTTTTTTTTTGAGACGGAGTCTTGCTCTGTTGCCCAGGCTGGAGTGCAGTGGTGTGATCTCAGCTCACTGCAACCTCCACCTAATCTTTTATTTATTTATTTATTTTTTTTGAGATGGAGTTTTGCTCTTGTTGCCCAGGCTGAAGTGCAATGGTGCGATCTCAGCTCACTGCAACCTCCGCCTCCCGGGTTCAAGCGGTTCTCCTGCCTCAGCCTTCAAGTAGCTGGGATTACGGGCATGTGCCACCATGCCCGGCTAATTTTGTATTTTTAGTGGAGATGGGGTTTCTCTATGTTGGTCAGGCTGGTCTCGAACTCCCAACCTCAGGTGATCTGTCCGCCTCGGCCTCCCAAAGTGCTGGGATTACAGGTGTGAGCCACTGCACCTGGCCTAATCTCTTGTATTTTTAATGCAGACAGGGTTTCACCGTGTTGGCCAGGCTGGTCTCAAACTCCTGACCTCAAGTGATCCACCCTCTTTGGCCTCCCAAAGTACTGAAATTACAGGCATGAGCCACTGTGCCTGGCCCGGTTATTAAATTTTTGTGACAGGATCTCGCTGTCACCCAGGCTGGGGTGCAGTGGTGCGATCATGGCTCCCTGTAGCCTCAACCTCCCAGGCTCAGGTGATCCTCCTGCCTCAGCCTCCCCGAGTGTTGGGATTACAGGTGTGAGCCACCGTGCCTGGCCTCTCCAGAGGCTTTGTTCAATTCCCACCATCTCCAGAGGTTCCCCCAGGCTGGCCCCATGCTGGGCTGCTCACCCAGCTAGAATGTTCTCCCTGGTGGGAATGTGCTCCCAGTCCAGTGGGCCCCCCATTGCAGCCCCCGCTACAGAGGAGAGGGGCTCCGTCTGTTCTATTCACTGCTGTGTCCCTGGCGCCCAGGGCTGGTATGGAACCCGGGGGGGTGCTGTGTGTTCACCTAGTTGTTGAGAGGGATCCATAGGCACAGGTCACCCACCAGGCCCAACTTTCTCGTTCTCTCAGTTACACACACACAGGCATGCACCCCCCACCCCCCGCCCAAGGCCACAGACTCCCATTCAGTGGGGAGCCCACCTCCTCCTCCAGGGAGTCCAAAGTGGAGCTGGGAGGAAGGGAGGGGGAGGAGGAGGGAGGATACAGAGGAGGCCGGGCTGGGCTGACCGCTGCTTGAGTGGAGTGAGAGAGAAAGTAAGAGTGAGGGGAAGAGACATGGGAACACACACAGAGCATGGGGGCTGGGGGACGCCATTCTGCGGCCGGGGCAGCGGTTAGGTCAATGGTGCAGATGTCCAAGCAGCGATGATAAAAAGGCTGGTACCTGCTCGTTGGGACGGGGCAGGAGCAGGGCTTAGAGTGATCACAATAACTGGATGGGGAAAAGGAAGAAAAAAAACAACACCACGATAAATCACAACAGAAACGACCGATTCGTCCAAAAGAAAAGAAATCAAATCATAAACGAGGAGGAGGGGGAGGCACCGAACTGCAGAGATGGCTAGGAACTGACAGAGATGGGGAGGGCGGGGAGGATGGGATGGAGCTGACACAGACACAGACGCCTGGAGGGGACTCCTCGGGGGCCTGCCTGCCACCGGCCTCCTAGCTCTGCATGGGAACGGCCACCCCTGAAGGCACCTGGGACCCTGGACCCAACCCTGTCTCATCCACTCAGGGGCCAGGAAGGGCAGCCCCCAGGGGCTAGCAGGGACCCGTGTCTTGGCTGGGCTTCTTGTCCCACGCAGTGTCCTGTGCCAGAATCCCCACCTCCATGATTTCTCTGGACCCCCAAGAGATTCCCCAAGGAGGAACCCATGCTGACTCAGGTCAGGAGAGGGAGGGACAGGAGGGGGTCAGGCTGTGAAGGTCACGCAGGGTGACCAGGGAATGGGTGGGGTGCCCAGATACAGGGGGTACCTTTCTCGCCTATCATAATGATTCCATAGAGAGAGCTAAATCAACTACAAAGGTCACATCAGAGGAGACATGAGAGCATTTTACTGGGTCAAGAAAGACACAAAAAGGATCATGGGTTGGGGGTGGTGTTCACAGGGTTTGAAAATCTGATTCCCTCCAGGCCAGAGGATTTAGAGACCAGGCTCTTGGGGAAAAAGCCGGGAGACTAGATGTGGTCAGTGTTCCCAGGCCAGGTGTGTGTGGAACGAGAGGTACTGATCTAGGATGACACGGTGTCAGGGAGGTAGGTACCGAGATGGTGGGACTGATCAGAAAGCAGGTGGATGTATGCTGGGGGGTGGGGGACAGGCCTAGAGTCACATTAGCCTCAGGTGTCCCCAGGTCAGGTGGGTGTGAGTATGAAGGGAAGGGGAGCCATCACTTGAACACAGGTGACAAAGTCACCGGGCTGGCTGGGGGTCGATGTGCATTTCTGGAGGTCAGACACCACATGCTCACCAAGATGGTGGCAGTGAAACTGGTCACAGGGGTTTGAGGGGGCCTGGTGTATGTGGGAGGGGGTCTGCTGAGCCCAATGCGATGGTCACTGTCGCCAAGAGAGGGAGAAGGGACCCCCTTCCGTCCCCAACCCCAGACACGGTTACAGGGAGAGCGAGAGGGAGAATCTTCGGGTCAGAAGAGATAGGGAGGGGCTCTGTGTGGTCAAGTAACCTCAGGTGTCCCCGAGCCAGGCGTGCGCGTGTGCGTAGATCGTCGCTGCACGGGGCTGACAAGCCCTCGGGCCGGGGGAGGGGGGGGCCAAACAGTCCCTGAGATGACGAGAGTGGTAGCATCAGGTCAAAAGGGACGTGTCTGTGTTTTCGGGGCGACCTGGATGTGGTCACGGTCGCGTGGAGTCGGGGAAGCCCGACCCAGAGGATCACGGCGACGGGGGCGGGTCATCAGCTGGGGGCCTCGCCTGGGTCCGGGAACTGGGCTCCCAGGCCCCGAGGGTGCGAACCCCCCGGAGCTCGCCGGCCCCATGCCCCCCGGGTCACCGTGACCCTCGCCCCGCGAGCCCGCAGCGGGGGGGGCGGAGAGGAGCGCGAGCGCTCCGGAAGCGGGGGCGGGGCCTTGTGGCGGGGGCGGGGCCTCCCGCGGCGCGCGCCCCGCCCCGCCCGCCCCCTCCCCCACGCCGCCGTGCTTACTGGGCCTGGGCCGCTGGGGGCTGATATCCAGGTTGAGGTCGATCCTCCGCCGGGCCTCCCGGTTCTCCTGCTTCAGCTTTGCTTCCAGGCGGGACAGCTTCTGCTCCAGGGAGGACGCCGCCATCTTCCCCGCCGCCACCGCCGCCGCGCACCGCCCGGCCGCCCGTCAGTCCGGCAGACAAACACCGCACTGCGCCTGCGCCCGGATGACCCCGTCGAGCCGCCGTCTCGCCCCGCACGGCGCATGCCCGCGGCGCGCACCCGCCCTTCTCCGCGTGCGAACCTCCGCGCGTGCGTGCTTCGGCTCAGCCCGAAGGATGACGCCACCTAGAGCTGGAGGCAGGCAACGTGCAACCCCCGCCTTCGTCGCCACCACCACCGTAGTGCGCATGCGCCAATTCCCGATCGCTCTGGAGAGAGGCGCTGCGGGGAAACACCATTCTTCGGAGGACGGTGGGCGGGGAAAGCGGCGCGCATGCTTAGCGGGGGAAGCCGTGTTCGCGCGCGTGGCTTTTGCTCATGCGCATTCCTAGAACCTCGTTCCTAAAGGGGCAGTCGATCTCTGGTCTCCACGGCGGTGTCCCCTCAGCCTCCTCGCTTTTCACGGTTGGCTTGGGCGTCCTTTCGGAATGCCTTCCTCACTGATGGTGCTTTATTAGGATTCCTCTTGTGCTTAATTACCTCCTAGTCTCCTGCTGGCAGCGGGGTGCCGCCTCCTCACCGTAATTAGGCTCCGTCGAGAGCCCTTTCCCTTCTTGCCAGCCCCAACAGGCTCAGAGTTGGCCGAAGCCAGGCGGGAGAGGACAGCCATGGGAACCCAGCGGTGTGACCCCTGCCCTCGGCGACGGGGCCAAGGTCAAGGCCAGAGTTGTTGGCCAGACCCACATGGAACCTCAAGACGCCCCCTTCATCTCTCTCGCACCCGGAACGTGAGCCCAGCGCCTGGACGTGCAGAATTCTTATCTGAGGAGGGGCTCTGGGGTTAGGTGCCCGTGCCTGAGCCCCCGGCAGCCTAAACCACTCCTTTAAGTGGTCCGAGGGGTGCTGGGGAAATGTCCTCTGGAACTCAGGGATCTCCCCCAAGAGCGGCTTCCCTCTGCTCTTAGATGCTAGAAGGAGTTTCTGATTTTGCGGACACCTGGGAGGTGGCCAGGGCCAGGCAGCCTCTGCCAAGTGCCCTTCCAGCTTCTGGTCCAACGAGGGAACACTTTGGGATGAGTGTTACAGGCTTGTCGGAACTCCTCTGGTGACGACTGGTGGGTGGAACACACACAAGTGTAGAGTTACAGCTGAGGTCTTTACCTTTCCGTCTTCCAGGCAGCCTTCTGTGCCTCTGCTCTGAGAACATGAGACTCATCCTTGATTCTGGCACACGGGTGTTACTTGGTCACATGAAATAAAAGGTTACGGGCATGGTGGCTCACGCCTGTAATCACAGCACTTTGGGAGGCCGAGGCGGGTGGATCACGAAGTCAGGAGAGGACCAGCCTGGCCAAGATGGTGAAACCCTGTGTCTACTAAAAATACGAAAGTTAGTCGGGCATGGTGGCAGGCGCCTGTAATTCTAGCTACATGGGAGGCTGAGGCAGAGAATTGCTTGAACCCAGGAGGCGGAGGTTGCAGTGAGCCAAGATTGCGCCACTGCACTCCAGTCTGGGTGACGGAGCCAGACTCCGTCTCCAAAAAAAAAAAAAAAAAAAGAGGGTCTTGTTCTGTTGCTTAGGCTGGAGTGGAGTGGTGCGATCACAGCTCATGGCAGCCTCAACCTCCTGGGTCCTGGGTTCAAGCAATCCTCCTGCCTCTGCTTCCCTAGTAGCTGGGACCTCAGGCACAGATCAGCACACCTGGCCAACTTTTTTTTGTATGTTTTTGTAGAGATGAGATCTCACTATGTTGCCCAGTTTGGTCTCAAACTCTTGAGCTCAAGCAATCCTCCCACCTGAGCCTCCCAAAGCGCTGGGATTACAAGCATGAGCCACTATGTCTGGCCCTAATAAACGGTGTTAGACAACGACAGGTGTGCACATAAGAGATCAAAACTAGAATTTGCAATGATTAGTATTATTTATTAAGCACCCAGGGAACAGTCAAGACCAAAGTCCCTGCCTGTCCTTGGAAAAATGTCACCTCTATAGCAGGTGTCCCAACCCTGGAGTCCGCCCACCTTAGGAAGTCGTTGAATAGCTCTCTGGGGGAAATCTATCAGCTGCCTGAAGAGCTTTGTGTGTATTTGTACACCAGCATTTTCCTGAGGAAGGAGGTACCTGGCTTAATCAGTTTCTCAAAGGGTCTAGGACCTCAAAAGGGATCAGAATCTAGATATTTGGATACCCTTTTTTTTTTTTTTTTTTTTTGGCAGAGGTGGGGTCTCACTATGTTACCCAGGCTGATCTTGAACTCCTGAGCTCAACCATCATTCTGCGTTGGCCTCTCTGGGCTGGGATTATAGTCATGAGCCACAGTGCCCAGCCCTGATACCTTTACATCAGCATTTCCCAACATACCGTCTCAGGACCACTTACCTGCACCAGAACTACCTGGAATATTTAGGAACAGACTCCTGGCCCCCAACCAAACCTCCTGAGTCAGTCTTTCAGGGGTGGGGACTGTGATATTTTGTTTTGCACCGACTCCCTAGGTGATTTTGATGCTTAGCCAAATGAAAACCATTGTTCTGAGCTAACATATAACACGGCAAACAACTGTGTCTGTGTCCTCTCCTTGGGAGAGAACCCCAGATGTAAGTTGCTTTGTCTGTTGCGTGGGGAGGGGGAGTGTTGGAAATCCCACTGGGATGTGTCCTTTCCCACATATGCGGCACTAATTGGGCTGGAATATCCAGGGAGGGGCAGCAGTTCTAGGGATGGGAGCAAGGCCTGCCAGAGACACAGGTGTGGTTTTGGTCGGAGAATGCCATGACTGAGTTAATCCCTCCATACCAGGTTCCACCCCAACTCCACAACATCCTGTCTGTCTCCCCAGACAAACCAGCCCAGATCCTCCTGGGCCCCAGAAAGATGACACAGCTGCCCCCCCCCATCTCCTGGCCTGGACCCACTTGGCTTCCTGTCTTGGAAGACAATGGTTGAGATTCCTGGGCGGAAGCATTTTTAAGGCTCTACCTAAAACGGCCCCACCCCAGCTTCATTCCTCCTCCATCTTGTCCCGCACTTCTGCCGGCAGACCCTGGTAAAGGGTGTCTTCCACCAGGAGCCCCGCCTTCTTGAGCCCCCCACAGTTGCCAAGTTCTTCTGGCAGCGCCTCTAAGCGGTTGCCTTTGAGCTCCAGGCGGCTGAGGGCCCTGAGGGCACCCACGTGGGGCGAGAGCTGGCTCAGCTGGTTGTCGCCCAGAAGCAACGTCCGCAGCTTGCGGCAGAAGAAGAGCTCTTCGGGCAGGGCCTCCAGGGTATTGTAGGAGAGGGCCAGGTGCTGTAGGTTCTGCAGGAGGCCCACCTCCGCTGGCAGGGAGTGTAGCCCGTTGTGGGACACATCCAGCAGACGGAGGCCCGAGCACAGGCCAAGCTGGGAGGGCAGGGTCTCCAGCTTGTTGTAGCTCAGGTAGAGCTGCTCCAGGCTCCTGAGCTTCCGCACATGCTCAGGGACATAGGCGATCTGGTTGTGCCACAGCCTGAGTGTGACCAGCTTCCGGCAGTGCTGGAAGCTGAGGATTTCCTCGATGGAGCGCAGGTGGTTGTCCTTGAGGTCAAGTTCCTGCAGTGCGCCCAGGCTGAACACTGCGTGGGGGATGCGCTCCAGCCCGCAGGCCACCAGCTCCAGCTCCCGCAGTGCCACCAGCTTCTTGAGGCTGTTCAGGGCAACCAGACGGGCCCCATCGTTGTGCAGGCTGAGCCTCTGCAGGTGGCCGGCAACGTCGGTCACACTGGCTGGCACCTTCCCGGCGTTGCTTCGGAGGGACAACACCTTGAGCTGCTTCAGCTCCCGGAGGCTCTCCAGGGTGGCCGCCCGAGCTAGCTCCTGGGGGAAAAGCCCCTCCAGGTGCAGCTCCTCCAAGCCCCGCAGCCCAAACACCCAAAGCGGCACCTCGCGGAGCTCCTCGCATTTGACGCGCATCACCTTCAGGTGGTCCCGCAGGAAGACCTGCAAGGAAAAGGGTAGCCTGGTGGGCGAGTGGAGCAAGCTGAGCTCCTGCAAGTGCACCAGCTGTGACAGCCCCGGGGGGAAGGTGATATCGCAGATGGCCTCCAGCCGGAGTGACTCCACCTCACTGAGCTCAAAGACGGTGTCGGGCAGTCCCGGAAGCATGCAGAGGGCCAGCTCCAGCCGGCCCGCGGCATTGCGCTGCAGCTTCTGTCGAAGCTTCTCGGGCGTCCACTCGTGGTTGAGATTGAGCTGCTTTAGACGGCTTTCGCTGACTTCGGACAGGAAGACGGCGAAGCGCTTGGAGTAGAGGGAGTCATACTGATCGATGAGGTGCAGCATGAAGGCGAAGTCGTTCTTGACGTCAGGAATGTCCCCCATGCCAGTCTCCTCCCGCACGGAACGGAAGGAGTACTCCTTGAGGGGCCGGTGGAAGAGCCAGTAGAGCGTGTAGATGCAGGTGAGTCCGTAGATGCACACAAAGGAGATGTAACAGAAGGCCAGCTTGGAGAAGAGGTGGGCCTTGGTGTGGTTGCAGCAGAAGCTGGCGTAGCCCGTGACCTCTGACGTCTCCACCCTACAGGCCACCAGGAAACTGATCTTCTCCACATAGACCAGGTTGTAGACCAGGATGGCCAGGAACTTACACACTTTCAGCACCGTCTGTCGGATGTACATGGTGTACAGGATGTCGCCCTCTTCCACGTGCACGCGGAACTTCTTCACCTTTTCAAACAGGGCTTTGGCCTGCTCACCCTCCTTCTTGTCCAGCAGGGTGACAACTGGAGGCTCAGTCACCACCTTCTCCGGTTCCGCTAGCACCTTCTCCTTCTCACCCTCCCCTACCTTCCCCGGCCCGGCCCCTGCCGTGGCCACTATGGTGGCTGCAGCCCGTCCGGTGGCTGCTGGGCCCTTCTGGTTCTCCCCAGAGACCTCGGATAGGGCCCTGGTGGTCCATGGAGAGTCGAAACACTTGCCCAGGATGGAGATGAAGTGTTCAATCTTGGAGCTGGTGCCAGGGAACTTGAACCAGAAACTGGTGCAGACCATGAAGATGAGCGTGTGAATGACCACGAGGTAGGGGAAGTACTTGGCGTACCAGTGCAGGGCTGTCTCATAGCACAGCTGGTTAATAAAGCTGTATTGCTGCAGGTCCAAATTGTTCTTAAGCCCTTTAACCTCCTGCAGGGCCCCAATCTGCTCAGGGATCCCCCGAGGCAGCAATTGCTGGCACGGGGCCTCTGATAAGTTCTCCTGGAGCTCATGATTGGGTAGACAGATGATCTTGTCCTGTGTCACCTGAGGAGCCAAAGAGAATGAGGGCTGTAATCCTAGCACTTTGGGAGGCCAAGGCAAGTGGATCACTTGAGGTCAGGAGTTCGAGACCAGCCTGGGCAACGTGGTGAAACCCTGTCTCTACTAAAAATACAGAATTAGCCGGGCATGGTGGTGGGCACCTGTAATCCCAGCTACTCGGGAGGCTGAGGCAGGAGAATCACTTGAACCCGGAAGACGGAGGTTGCAGTGAGCCGAGATTGCGCCATTGTACTCCAGCCTGGGTGACAGAGTGAGCCTCCATCTCAAAAATAAATTAATTTAAAAAAGAGAGAAAATGAGGGGGATGGGGAAAAACAGGCTGAAGGTGGGAGGCCCCCGCACTCCCCATCTCTGACTGTCGCCAGCCAACTGTAATTTTGGAAGAGTTTTGCTAAACCTCTAAGCACTGGTTTTTTTTTTGTTTTTTTTTTGTTTTTTGAGACAGTCTCGCTCTGTCAGGCTGTGTGCAGTGGTGCAATCTTGGCTCATTGCAACCTTCCCCTCCTGGTTCAAGCAATTCTCCTGCCTCAGCCTGCTGAGTAGCCGGGGCTACAAGCACGCACTACCACGCCTAGCTAATTTTTGATTTTTAGTAAAGATGGGGTTTCACCATGTTGGCCAGGCTGCTCTCGAACTCCTGGCCTCAAGTGATCCCCTGCCTCAGCCTCCCAAAGTGCTGGGATTACAGGAATGAGCCACCGCAACCGACAACGCACTGGTCTTTGTCTGAGAAAAGGAGCTGGGTTGAATCGTGTCCCCACAAAAGATGTTGAAGTCTCAACTCCAAATCCTTAGAATGTGGTATTATTTGAGCTGCGTCAAGCGGCTCCTGTTTGGTAATAGGGTCTTTGCAGAGGTAGTCAAGTTAAGACAAAGCCGGTAGGGTGGGCCCAGTATGACTGCGCCTTAGAGAAAGGGGAAACATAGACGCAGAGACAGACACAAAGAGAGAAGATGACGTGAGGATACAGGGAGAGGCTGGGTGCGGTGGCTCAGGCTTGTAATCTCAGTGATTTAGGAGGCAGTGGGAGGGGGGGCCAAGCGGGGGTGGTAGAGGAGGATTGCTTGAGGCCAGGAGTACAAGGTTACAGTGAGCTATGATTGCACCACTGCACTCCAGCCTAGGTGACAGAGCTTGCTTGGAAAAAAAAAAAAAAAAAAACTGTCTCGGCCAGGTGCAGTGGCTCACGCCTGTAATCCCAGCACTTTGGGAGACAGAGGCAGGCTGATCCTGATCACGAGGTCAGGAGTTCAACACCAGCCTGGCCAACATACTGAAACCACGTCTCTACTAAAAATGCAAAAAAATATTAGCCGGGCATGGTGGCGCATGCCTGTAATCCCAGCTACTTGGGAGGCTAAGCCAGGAGAATTGTTTGAACCTGGGAGGCGGAGGTTGCAGTGAGCCGAGATCTCGCCACTGCATGCCAGCCTGGGCGACAGAGGGAGATTCCGTCTAAAAAAAAAAAAAAAGCCGGGCGCGGTGGCTCACGCTTGTAATCCCAGCACTTTGGGAGGCCGAGGCGGGCGGATCACGAGGTCAGGAGATCGAGACCACGGTGAAACCCCGTCTCTACTAAAAAATACAAAAAATTAGCCGGGCGCAGTGGCGGGCGCCTGTAGTCCCAGCTACTCGGAGAGGCTGAGGCAGGAGAATGGCGTGAACCCGGGAGGCGGGGCTTGCAGTGAGCCGAGATTGCGCCACTGAACTCCAGCCTGGGCGACAGAGCGAGACTCCTTCTCAAAAAAAATAAAAAATAAAAAATAAAAAGAAAAAAAAAAAAGAAAAATACTGGGAGAATGTCATCTACAAGACAGGGAACACTTGGAGCTGCAAGAATCTAGGAGGGAGGCTTGAAGATTCTCCCTACTGACAACTGACACCTTGATCTCAGACTTCTGGCCTCGAGAACCAGACCCAGAAGAGGAAACATTTCTGGCATTTAAGCCACTCAATCACTGCTACTTTGTTACAGCAGAAGTAACAAACTCATATAGCAACTGCAGTCCTTTCCAGATTCCAGGGATAAAATTGAGCATTATGAAAATATGGGGCCGGGCACAGTGGCTCACACCTGTAATCCCAGCACTTTGGGAGGCTGAGGTGGGAGGATGGCTTGAGGCCAGGAGTCCGAGACCAGCCTGGGTAACATAGCAAGACCCCTGTGTCAACAAGAAATTTAAAAATTAGCTGGACGTGGTGGTGTGTGCCTGTAATCCCAGGTACTCTGGAGGCTGAGGCGGGAAGATCGCTTGAGCCCAGGAGTTCAAGGCTGCAGTGAGCTATGATCATGCCACTGCACTCCAACCTGGATGACAGAATGAGACCATGTTTCTTTATTTTAATTTTCAATTATTTTATTTTGTTTGAGATGGAGTCTCATTCTGTCACGCAGGCTGGAGTGCAGTGGCATGATCTCAGCTCACTGCAACCTCCATCTCCCAGGTTCAAGCAATTTTCCTGCCTCAGCCTTCTGAGTAGCTGGGATTACAGGTGTCCACCACCATGCCTGGCTAATATTTGTATCTTTAGTAAGGACGGGTTTTCACCGTGTTGGCCAGGCTGGTCTCAAACTTCTGGCCTTAAGTGATACTCCCACCTTGGCCTCCCAAAGTGCTGGGATTAAAGGTGTGAGCCACCATGCCCGGCCCCTGTCTCTTTTTAGCCAAAAAAAAAAAAAAAAAAAGAAAGAAAGAAAGGGTCAGGTGCAGTGCCTCACGCCTGTAATCCCAACACTTTGGGAGGCCCAGGCAGGCAGATCACTTGAGGTCAGGAGTTCGAGACCAGCCTGGCTAACATGGTGAAACCCCATCTCTACTAAAAAACTACCAAAATTAGCCAGGCGTGGTGGTGGGCGCCTGTAATCCCAGCTACTCAAAAGGCTGAGGCAGGAGAACCGCTTGTACCCGGGAGGCGGATGTTGCAGGGAGCTGAGATCATGCCGCTGTACTCTAGCCTGGGTGACAGAGTGAGACTCCTTCTCAAAAAAGAAAAAAAAGATATGGAATGACATAGCAATGTGGGGACTCCGGTGCTCCTGGCTATGGAGGTAAGGAAGATAAGGGGTCTAGATTGGCCTTTGAGTGGGGCTCTGTCTTCAGTTTCCTCTCTTTCTTGGGTGATGAGAAGGCTTCCCGACTTCCCCAGACACCTGCCCCGCCCCTCTGGTCACGCCCCCTTCCCAGGGGAGGGCCTCACCTGGAGGGTGCAGCCAAAGACCCCGATCATGAGCATGGCCACGGTGAGGTACTCGGCCAGCACGTCCCACCAGGGTTTGAGCACCTTGAATGCAGGCTGCTGTTCCGTGAACTGCTTGAACTCGGCCACTGGGATCATGCTGCCTGTGGGACAGGACGAGATGGGGGTGTAGAGAGACCCTTAGGATGGGAGGCTCTGCAGGGGGTCCTCCAAGGAGCCAGACACAGGCAGGCCTGTGCTCCTCATCTGCCCATGACCCTCCCTGCCCAAACTTGTCCAAACCTCCGAAGTGTGTGCCCCCCCTTCCCTCTTAGCCTGGCCTTAGTCACCCTCCATGCAGACGTCACCACCTGCCCAGAACCAAGCGGCCACTGTTCCCCTCTGGGCACCCCTGCACCTGATCTGACTTCTCTGACCTCGAAGAGCACAGGAGGGATAGTCCACAGGGCCGCCGCCCTCCAGCCTCCTCGGGTGGCCCCCTCCCCAAAACCAGGCACCCCTCGCCCACCCCTGACACCAAGCCCTGAAAACATCTGCCTCGATGCTCCCTGACCGCAGACACTCGGCGTCTGGGCCAGCCCTGGCTCTCACCGCCACCAGGCCTGAAAGCGTTCCAAGGCTCAGGACTTCCGGGGTGTGGGCCCCTCCACCCCCTCCAGGGGCACTCTGGGCACCACCTCCAACCTCTAACTGGAAAAGCCGGCTGGAGCCTGGCTCTGGTTACCAGGGCCCCAGGGGCAGGGACTGCCAAGCTGAAGGCTAGTCAGCCCTGGGGGTAGGAGGTGACCAGGACACCTGAGTTTCTACAGGGGCTATAGCCCAGAATCACAGGCAGAAACCAGAGACCTGGGCTCTGAGAGGGGGCAATGGGGTGTCCGGATGTCCGAGGAGGAGGCAGGACTTGCAAATGGAAAGTTGTCAGGTGACATCTACGACCAGGCTAGGGCTGTGCTGTCAGGCTCCTGGCCGGCCCACTCTGTCTGTTCCCAGGGTCTCCTTTTAGACCAAGGTATCATTATTGCAGATACAGACAGGCCAGCCACAAATCACACTGGGGCGTGGGGCACGAGCTGAGATGTCACTCTCCCAGGCAGTTATCCACTGGGTACCAACTTCCCCAGAGGCTGGAGGTGGAACAAGGAAGGTAGGGAACCTTAGACCCAAGTTCTGCCAACATCCAAGTTCCCCCAGTCCTGGGAGCCTTCTGTCCTTGTCCAGATAGATAATCTGTAACTGGGGCTGGGCGCAGTGGCTCACGCCTGTAATCCCAGCACTATGGGAAGCTGAGGCGGGCAGATCATTTGAGGTTAGGAGTTTGAGACCAGTGTGGCCAACATGGTGAAACCCAGAGTCTACTAAAAATACACAAAAAATTAACCAGGTGTGGTGACACACACCTGTAATCCTAGCTACTCTGGAGGCTGAGGTGGGAGGGTCTTGATCAGGGGAGGCAGAGGTTGCAGTGAACCGAGACCGTGCCACTGCACTCCAGCCTGGGTGACAGAGTGAGACTCCATCTCGAAAAAACAAAACAAAAAAGATAACCTGTAACTGGGGACAGGGATTGGGCCAGGAAGGAGGGCATCTGCCCATCAGGGAGTTCTCTCTGGCTCCCCATCCATCTCCCCAGGAAGAATCTAGGGAAACCCTGGTCCCCTGACCCACAGCTCAGCCAATGGTTCTGACACGTCTGAGCCTCCCTTTTCAGTTTGTGTTCCCCCCATATTTTGGGGTGACTCCTGGGTAAAAGCAAGGTAGGATACAGGCTCCACCCAC
Source organism: Hylobates moloch (assembly GCF_009828535.3). Taxonomy (NCBI): domain Eukaryota; kingdom Metazoa; phylum Chordata; class Mammalia; order Primates; family Hylobatidae; genus Hylobates; species Hylobates moloch. Next base: position 40,940,141 of record NW_026652287.1, on the reverse strand, counting down.
CAAGCTAAAGGCCAAGCAGTCCCGAAAGACCACATCCTTTTACCCCCTCAGAGGCCCCCACTTCGGTCTGGGGAATCAGATAGGCAGGCAAGGGGGTGGGTACAGCCTGCCAACACGGGGACTCACCATGCAAGTGTAAAATGTCATAGGTTGGGCCAGGCGCAGTGGCTCACGTCTGTAATCCCAGCACTTTGGGAGGCTGAGGCAGGCAGATCACAAGATCAGGAGTTCAAAACCAGCCTGGCCAGCGTGGTGAAACCCCGTCTGTACTAAAAATGCAAAAATTAGCCGGGCATGGTGGCATGAACCTGTAGTCCCAGCTAGGCAGGAGAATCGCTTGAACATGGGAGGCGGAGGTTGTGGTGAGCTGAGATAGTGCCACTGCAATCTAGCCTGGGAGATGGAGCGAGACTCCGTCTCAAAAAAAAAAAAAAAAAATGTCATGGGTTCCCTGACTCAGGTGGTGACTCACCCAGACCCAGATCCATGCAAGGGGGTGCCCAGAGCACAGGGTCCCTCGCACCATGGCCCGGCCCTCATGCTCATTCACACTCCCTGCCCTAAGCAAAGAGCCAAGTATACTTTGGGAGGCCGAGGTGGGCGAATCACTTGAGGTTAGGAGTTCGAGACCAGCCTGGCCAATATGGTGAAACTCCATCTCTATTAAAAATACAAAAATTGGCCAGGTGCGGTGGCTCACACCTGTAATCCCAGCACTTTGGGAGGCTGAGGCGAGCGGATCACGAGGTCAGGAGATCGAGACCATCCTGGCTAATGCGGTGAAACCCCGTCTCTACTAAAAATACAAAAAATTAGCCGGGCGTAGTGGTGGGCACCTGTAGTCCCAGCTACTTGGGAGGCTGAGGCAGGAGAATGGCATGAACCCAGGAGGCAGAGCTTGCAGTGAGCCAAGATCGTGCCACTGTGCTCCAGCCTGGGCGACAGAGCGAGACTGTCTCAAAAAAAAAAAAAAAAATCTGAAAACTTGCCAGGTGTGTTGGTGCATGCCCGTAGTCCCACCTACTTGGAAGGCTGAGGTGGGTGGATTGCTTGAACCCAGGAGTTAGAGGCTGCAGTGAGCCATGAAACAGCCTGGGCAAGACCCTATCTCAGAAACAGTGAACAAAACACTACTGACTGAGGCCGGGCACGGTGGCTCTCGCCTGTAATCCCAGCACTTTGGGAGGCCAAGGTGGGTGGATAATTTGAGGTCAGGAGTTCGAGACCAGCCTGGCCAACATGGTGAAACCACGTGTCTACTAAAAATACAAAAACAATTAGCTAGGCATGGTGGTGGATGCCTGTAATCCCAGCTACTCGGGAGGGTGAGGCAGGAGAATTGCTTAAACTCGGGAGACAGAAGCTGCAGTGAGCCAAGATCTCGCCACTGCACTCCAGCCTGGGTGACAGAGAGAGACTCCATCTCAAAAAAGCAAAACAAAACAAAAACTACTGACTCTGGGGGCTGTAGAAGAAATCACACAACACACACAGACACACACACACACACACCCGAACAGGGACCAACTTCCTGTCCTTGCCACCCTGGTGTAAGCTCCACCAGTAGCCATCCCAGGTGCACAGTCACAGACAAGAAGGCAGAAACACTCAGGGGACCGGGGGACAGCCACAGGGGCTATCATTATCTGTCTCCATGACTCAAACTTGATCCTCACAAACCTGCCATTAAATTTCCACAGACATAAAACAGGCCCCCACTTTGTCTGAGCAGGGCTGGTGGGAAGGTCCAGGAACAGGGGCTCGAAGAATTGGGGCAGAGCCAGGGAAAATACAACGATGGGATGTATACACTCAGCTTCCTCCACCAGACACTGAATGCCTCATTTTATCCCAACTCAGGCAGCGTGGATGTTGGGGACTTTGCTTTCCAGACTCAGGGGAGAGAAATAATTTGCTCAAGCTTCTACAGTTCCAAGTGGCATTCGAAGCCTGACCCATCCAACCTCCAGATCCTGCCTGTAGGATTGCAACCACTCTGTTCCCTCTTGGGAGACAGCCTCTAATTAAAATGCAGCATCTTGCCGGGCACGGTGGCTCACACCTGTAATCCCAACACTGTGGGAGGCCAAGGTGAGCAGATCATTTGAGGTCAGGAGTTTCAGACCAGGCTAGCCAACATGGTAAAACCCCATGTCTACTAAAAATACAAAATTAGCCGGACGTGGTGGTGGGCGCCTATAATCCCAGCTAATGGGGAAGCTGAAGCAGGAGAATCTCTCTTTTTTTTTTTTTTTTTTTTGAGATGGAGTCTCACTCTATCGTCCAGGCTGGAGTGCAGTGGCGCGATCTCGGCTTACTGCAAGCTCCGCCTCCTGGGGTCACGCCATTCTGCTGCCTTAGCCTCCAGAGTAGCTGGGACTACAGGCACCCGCCACCTCACCCGGCTAATTTTTTGTATTTTTAGTAGAGACGAGGTTTCACCGTATTAGCCAGGATGGTCTCAATCTCCTGACCTCGTGATCTGCCCGCCTCGCCCTCCCAAAGAGCTAGGATTACAGGCATGAGCCACCATGCCTGGCTGAAGCAGGAGAATCTCTTGAACCCAGGAGGTGGAAGTTGCAGTGAGCCGTGATTGCGCCACTGCACTCCAGCCTGGGCGACAGAGCAAGACTCTATCTCAAAAAACAAACAACAACAAAAAAACACAGCATCTTTGCCAAAAGCACCTAAGAACGGTGTTGCATTGTGGCAGGCCAGGCTGGAACGCCTTCCAGCCTGAGACCATGTGGCTCCCACTAGCCCTGGCTCCATCCACCCATGCCTCACCCCTCCTCCCTCCCAGGTCCTCCTCAAGCCACTTGCCTCCAAAAAATGTGGTGGTGAGTCCCTGCTGGGGGAAGGGTGGGAGAGTGAGACCCTCCACACCCACAGCCCATGCTAAGAGGCAGGGAAGAAGCAAGAAACATCTAGCAGTTTTCAGCCCGAAGAGAGGTTTTGTAGAACACAAGGCCAAACCTTTTTTTTTTTTTTAAGACATAGGGTCCTGATGGATGCAGTGGATCACGCCTGTAATCCCAGCACTTTGAGAGGCTGAGGCGGTGGATCACGAGGTCAAGAGATCAAGACCATCCTGGCCAACATGATGAAATCCCATCTCTAAAAATACAAAGATTAGCTGGCCATGGTGCCGCATGCTTGTAGTCCCAGCTACTCAGGAGGCTGAGGCAGGAGAATCACCTGAACCTGGGAGGCGGAGGTTGCCGTGAGCCAAGATCATGCCACTGCGCTCCGGCCTGGCAACAGAGCAAGACTCCATCTCAAAAAAAAAAAAAAAAGAGAGAGAGAGAGAGAGAGAGATAGGGTCTTGCTCTGTCACCCAGGCTGGAGTTCAGTGGTGTGATCATAGCTCATTGCAGCCTCGAACTTCTGGGCTCAAGTGATCCTCCTGCCTCAGCCTCCCCAGTAGCTGGGACTACAGGTTCGTGCTACCATGCCCAGCCAACTTTTGTATTTTTTGTAGAGATGGGGTCTCACTATGTTGCCCAGGCTGGTCTTGAACTCCTGAGTCCAAGCAATCCTCCCACCTCAGCCTCCCAAAGTGCTGGGATTACAGGCGTGAGCCACTGTGCCTGGCCTCAGTCTTTTTTTTTTTTTTTGGAGATGGAGTCTCCTGCGTTGCCCAGGCTGGAGTGCAGTGGCCCAATCTCAACTCACTGCAACCTCCACCTCTTGGGTCCGAGCAATACTCAAGCCTTAGCCTCCCCAGTAACTGGGACTACAGGCACGCACCACCAAGCCCAGCTAATTTTTGTATTTTTAGTAAAGATGGGGTTTCACCGTGTTAGCCAGGCCGGTCTCAAACACCTGACCTCAGGTGACCTGCCTGCCTCGGCCTCCCAAAGTGCTGGGATTATAGATGTAAGCCATGGTGTCAGGCTGAGCCTCAACCTTTTATTCAAGGGAGAAACTGAGGTTCTAGGGTGGGGGAGGGCGGCATCTTTGTAGCCCATCCTGGGTCAGGCCCCAGGCCTGTGGATTCCCAGCTGAGTGGTTTTCCAAGCCGTCTCTGCCAACAGACTTGAAGATCTGGGACATGTATAATAAGTTCAAGAGCACCAGAGGTCAGGCTTGGTTGAACCCACCTCAAGTGGTAGGTTCTGGGGCTCTGAGGGTCTCCCGGGATGAGTTGTCAGTGTCTTCCCAGATGCCAAGGGGAGGGGAAAGTGGTTGACACCCCCGAAGCCAAGTTTATCTTCAGCCTGTTTATCTTCACTCTGAGACTTGGCCGGCTCTGCCTGGCTCCCAGGACGGGCACCTCGTGGGCCAGGTTTCCCTTTGCACCGGTCCGCACCCCCACCCCAGCTCCTGGTGTGTGGCCTGCCCCGGCCACAGGGCCAGCGCACCTGGAGCGGCTCTGCCCCTTGTCCAGACCCGGGGACTCCCAGCCCGACCCCCACCCCGCCACCTCGTGTGTGCCCAGAGGCAAAGAGCCACCTACTCACCGTTCCGGGAGGGACGCTGGGCCCAACTCCTGGGTCTCTGGGAGCGGAGCTGCCGCGACTCCCGCAGAGTTCCCGGGCGGGCCGCGAGGGTGAGTCAGGGCAGGCGGGGACAGAAGACCCGGAGCCGCCCCGCCCCGCCCCCGGACGACTCGGCCCCGCCTCGCCTCAGGCGCGCCCAGGTCGACCGTACTCCTGGCGCCGCGCGATCAGCGGGGTTGGGGGAAGAGAGGGGTCCTAGGCTGCTTTGCCCTGGTGGGCTGGGCGCTGGCGGGAGATGCAGGGGTCTTAGAACTTTGCAACTTTGCAGTCTGGCTGGACCCTGACAGCTGGGCAAACTGAGAGAGCTGGGGACCCTGAACTCCCAAAGCCATTCTACGGCCACCTTTCTGGGAACCAGGTCTTACGGACCCTGTCGAGAAAATGTGGAGGCTGGGCTCTGTGACTCACGCCTGTAATCCCAACACTTTGGGAGGCCGAGTCAGGAGGATACCTTGGACCCAGGAGTTTGAAACCAGCCCGAGCAATATAGTGGGACCACATCCCTACAAAAAATTTTAAAACCTACAAAAACAAAATTATAAAAATTAGGCAGGTGTGGTGGTGTGTGCCTGTAGTCCCAGCTACTCTGGAGGCTGCAGTGGAAGGATCACCTGAATCTGGGAAGTTGAGAGGCTGCAGCGAGCTACGATCATGCCACTGCACTCCAGCCTGGGCCACCAAGCAGGACCCTGTCTCCAAAAGAAAAAAAAAAAAAAAAAAGAAAGTGTGGAAGAAGGGCTTCCTCTAACCCCCCCAAGGCCCAGTCACCTGGCCTTAAAGCCCAGCCAAGGCACAGGTGACTGGAGTTTTCAGGTGCTGGGAGTGGAGTTGGTGGGGGGGAGAGGACAGGGGAGGGGAGGCTTCTCCCTTCAAGCTCTGGCCATGGGCAGGAACTGGGCTGAACCAACGGAAGTTGAGTAGAGTGGGGATGCCCACCTGTCTGTCCCTGCCCAACACTGTGGTCTGCCCTCCAGGTGGGGAGTAGGGGACAAGCAGCTCCGAAATCCTGGGGGGCCCAGCTTCTCTGCCTCCCCACTCCCACCCTGGCTGCCCCACTTAGGGAAGCCTGAGCTGGGTCTTGGATGAGCAAATCTGTGGAGTCGGACCTTGATCTGTTCTCCGTCTGAAAAACCCTGGAGGGCGGGCACGGTGGCTCACGCCTGTAATCCCAGCTCTTTGGGAGGCTGAGGCGGGCCGATCACGAGGTCAGGAGATCTAGACCATCCTGGCTAACACGGTGAAACACTGTCTCTACAAAAATACAAAAAAATTAGCAGGGCATAGTGGCGGGCACCTGTAGTCCCAGCTACTTGGGAGGCTGAGGCAGGAGAATGGCGGGAACCCAGGAGGTGGAGCTTGCAGTGGGCCGAGATCGCGCCACTGCACTCTGGCCTGGGCGAAGAGTGAGATTCCATCTCAAAAAAAAAAAAGAAAAGAAAAACCTTGGATGTATCTATGGCCATACCACCCTGAAAGCATCTGATCCTCGTCTCATCTCGGAAGCTAAGCAGGGTCGGACCTGGTTAGTACTTGGATGGGAGACCACCTAGGAACACAGGGTGCTGTAGGCTTGGGCTGGGCACGGTGGCTTACACCTGTAATCTAGCACTTTGGGAGGCTGAGGAGGGTGGATCACCTGAGGTCAGGAGTTTGAGACCAGCCTGGCCAACATGGTGAAACCCTGTCTCTACTAAAAATACAAAAATTAGCTGGATGTGGTGGTTTGTGCTACTTGGGAGGCTGAGACAAGAGAATCGCTTGAGCATGGGAGGCGGAGGTTACAGTGAACTGAGATTGCACCACCGCACTCCAGCCCGGGTGACAGAACGGGACTCCATCTCAAAACAAAACAAAACCATCCATGGAAACGTTCCTACCTGGACTTAGGGTGGGAGAGGGAGAGTTCTCCCTGACAGGGTAAAAGAAGCCTTGACTTGGCCGGACGCGGTGGCTCACACCTGGAATCCCAGCACTTTGGGAGGCCAACTCGGGTCAATAACCTGAGGTCAGGAGTTTGAGACCAGCCTGGCCAACATGGTGAAACCCCATCTCTACTAAAAATACAAAACATTAGCTGGGTGTGGTGGCACAAGCCTGTAATCCCAGCTACTTGGGAGGCTGAGACAGGAGAATCGCTTGAACCCGGGAGGCGGATGTTGCCGTGAGCCGAGATCGTGCCTGCCCTCCAGCCTGGACAACAAGAGCAAAACTCCATCTCAAAAAAAAAAAAAAAAAAAAAAAAAGCCCTGACATTGACCAGGTCTGGGCCTGAGACTGGAAACCTCTAGGGTTGGAAACTCGTAAGTCAGGGACCCTCTGGGCATCACCACAGGGAGTTCAAAGACAAAACTTCCTTTTGGATTTAGAAGAGCTTTAAGAGCACCTGTTGTTGGTCAGCACCTGCAGCTTCCTTGCAGGACAAGACCAGCAAGGCTCCCTACTTTCCGAGAGCTTCTGTCCTAGTGGGTGGGATACATTAAGTAAACTAACAAAGGAGGCCAGGTGGGGTGGCTCACGCCTTTAATCCCAGCAATTTAGGAGGCTGACCAAGGTGGGTGGATCGCTTGAGCCCAGGAGTCTGAGATCAGCCTGAACAACATAGTGAGGTCCCATCTGTACAAAAAATAAATAAAAATGGTAGAAGAATTAGTCAGATGTAGAGGCACGCACCTGTAATCCCAGCTACTCGGGAGGCTGAGGGACGAGAATCGATTGAACCCGGGAGGCGGAGGTTGTGATGAGCCGAGATTGCACCACTGCAGTCCAGCCTGGGCAACAGAGCGAGACTCCATCTCAAAAATAAGTAAATAAGTAAATAAAAATGAGCTGAGTGTGATGGTGTGCACCTGTGGTCCCAGCTACTTGAGAGGCTGAGACAGGAGAATCGCTTCAGCCTGGGAGTTGGAGGCTACAGTGAGCCATGATTGCACCACTGCACTCCAGCCTGGGTGGCAGCTCAGAACCCGGCTTTTAAAAACAAAACAAAAAAAAGACAAACGAAAGAACAAGGTAATGCCAGTTTGTGACAAGTGCTGTATATATAACAAAGCAAGGTGAATCGGTAGCAAGGAACAAGGGGTTCCTTGAAGACCTCTTTGAGGAAGGGACCTTTGAGAAAGGTTGTCTCTCCTTTGGAGTGACTCTTCCTGTCTTCCTTCCTCCCTTCCTTCCTTCCTTCCTTCCTTCCTTCCTTCCTTCCTTCCTTTCTCTCTTTCTTTCTTTCATGGAGTTTTGCTCTTGTTGCCCAGGCTGGAGTGCAATGGCGTGATCGCTGCTCACCGCAACCTCCGCCTCCCTGGTTCAAGCAATTCCCAGCCTCATCCTCCAGAGTAGCTGGGATTACAGGCATGCGCCACCACTCGACTAATTTTGTATTTTTGGTAAAGATGAAGTTTCTCCATGTTGATCAGGCTGGTCTTGAACTCCCGACCTCAGGTGATCTGCCTGTCTCGGCCTCCCAAAGTGCTGGGATTACAGGCATGAGCCATTGCACCTGGCCGTCTTTTTCTTTCTTTATTTTTTTGAGATGGAGTCCTGCTCAGGTTGCAGTGCAATGGCATGATCTGGGCTCACTGCAACCTCCGCCTCCTGGGTTCAAGCAATTTTCCTGACTCAGCCTCCAGAGTGGCTGGGATTACAGGCGCCCACCACTGTGCCTGGCTAATTTTTATATTTTTAGTAGAGACGGGGTTTTGCCATGCTGGCCAGGCTGGTATTGAACTCCTGCCTTAGCCTCCCAAAGTGTTGTGATTACAGGTGTGAGCCACTGCACTAGGCCTTCGCCTTCGCCTTCTCCTCCTCCCCCTCCTCCTCCTCTCCCCACTTCCCCCTTCCTCCTCCCCCTCCTCCTCCCCCTCCCCCTCTTCTTTTCCCCCTCCTCCTTCCCCCTCCTTCCCTCCTCCTCCTTCCCCCTTCCTCCTCCTCCCCCCTCCTCCCCCTTCTTCCTCCTTCCCCCTTCCTCCTCCTCCCCCCTTCCTCCTCCTCCCCCCTTCCTCCTCCTCCCCCCTTCCTCCTCCTCCCCCTTCCTCCTCCTCCCCCTCCTCTTTCCTTCCTTCCTTCCTTCTTCCTTCCTTCCTTCCTTTCTTCCTTTCTCTCTCTCTTTCTCTCTTTCTTTTCTTTCTTTCCTTTCTCTTTGCCCCTCCTCCTCCTCCCTCTTTCCCCTCCTTCTCCTCCTCCCTCTTTCCCCTCCTTCTCCTCTTCCTCTTCCTGTTCTCCTCCTCCTCCTTTCCTCCTCCTCCTTCTTCATTCTTCTTTTCTCCCTCTGTTGCCCAGGCTGGCATGCAGTGGCACGATCCTAGCTCACTGCAGCCTTGAACTCCTGGGCTCAGGTGATCTTCCTGCCTCACCCTCCCTCCCAAGTAGCTAGGTCCACAGGCATGCACCACCACATCTGCTGAATTATTTATTTATTTATTTTATTTTTTTGTAGAGACAGAATATTACTATGTTGCCCAGGCTGGTCTGAAACTCCTGGGCCCAAGCAGATCCTACCATCTTGGCCTCCCAAAATGCTGGGATTACAGGCATGAGGCACCATGCCTGGCCTACTTCCTGTCTTCTGAGAGGTTTCTTGGGATCTGTGCCCTGGGGATGTTTGCAACCACATGCTGAAATAAGCTTTTTTTGTTTTGTTTTGAGAGATGGAGTCTCACTCTGTCTCCCAGGCTCTGCAGTGCAGTGGTGCGATCTCAGCTCACTGCAACCTCCACTGGGTTCAAGTGAGCCTCCCAGCCTCCTGAGTAGCTGGGATTACAGGCATGTGCCACCACACCTGGCTAATTTTTGTATTTTTAGTAGAGATGGGGTTTTGCCATGTTGGCTGGGCTGGTCTCAAACTCCTGACCTCAGGTGATCTGCCTGCCTCGGCCTCCCAAAGTGCTGGGATTACAGGTGTGAGCCACTGCGCCCGGCCTAGCATCTTTTTTATTTTATTTTTTTGAGACAGAGTCTCGCTCTGTTGCCCAGGCTGGAGTGCAGTGGTGTTAGCTCACTGCAACCTCCGCCTCCCGGGTTCAAGCCGTTCTCCTGCCTCAGCCTCCTGAGTAGCTGGGATTACAGGGTCGAGGAAATTGAAGTATTTCTCCACCAGCTCCTGTCTGTCCCTGTCTAAGGGTTGCTCCAGAGAAGGGAGGTGGAGAGGTGTTAACTCTCTGGCACTTCTGAGTTCCCTGCCCACAGGGACTGTGAGTGCTCAGGGATATGGACAGGGTGGCATGGTACCTGCTGTAGATATAGATTTACCTGCCGCAGGTATAGATGCACCTGCTGCAGGTATAGTTATACCTGCCACAGGTATAGATGCTGAGTGGGATGGCTGAGTCATAGCACACCAACGCTCAATCCTTTCCAATTATTTATCAGAAAGGCTGTCCACTTTACATTCCCATTGCTACTGTGTGAGTCTTTCCACATGATAATATCTAGCTTAAAAAAAATATGGGCCAGGCACGGTGGCTCATGCGTGTAATCCCAGCACTTCGGGAGGCTGAGGCAGGAGGATCGCTTAAGCCCAGGGGTTTGAGACCAGCCTGGGCCACAGCGCGACCTGAGACCCCGTCTCTACAAAAAAAAAAAAAGCCAGGCATAGTGGTGCATGCCTGTGGTTCCAGCTATTTGGGAGACTGAGGTGGGAGAAGTGCTTAAGCCTGGAAAGTTGAAGACTTAAGTTGGAGTACAGTGAGCTACTATTGTACCACTGTACTCCAGCCTGAGCAACAGAGTGAGGCATCATCTCTAAGAAAGAAGATATATTTTTTCAATTGGCTTTTAAGGTTTCTCCTGAAATTAAAAGAAAAAAAATTAAATTTTGGTCCAATATAATATAAAATTGACCAGTTTAATTTTTTTTTAAATTTTGGAGATGAGGTCTTGCTCTGTCACCCAGACTGGAGTGCAGTGGTTTCATCATAGCTCACTGTAGCCTCGAACCCTTGGGCTCAGGTGATCCTCCCCACTTCAGCCTCCCAAGTAGCTGGGACTACAGGTGTGTGCCACTGTACCCAGCTATTTTTTAGATTTTCTTTTTGTAGAGACGGGGTCTTGATATATTGCCCAGGCTGCTCCTGAACTTCTGGTCTCAGGTGATCCTCTGGCCTTAGCCTCCCAAAGTGCTGGGATTATAGGCGTGAGCCACTGTGCCCAGCCATTGTAACCATTTCTAAGTGTGCAGCTCAGTGGCATTAAGCATATTCACATGGTTGTCCAACCATCACCAACATCCATCTCCTGAACTTTCTCATCTTCTCAAATTGAAACTCTGTCCCCATGAAACACTAACTCCCCACCTCCCTCCCATAACCCCTGGCACCCACCATTCTACTTTCTGTCTCCCATGAATCTGACTCCTCTAGGGACCTCCTACAAGTGGAATTATACAGGATTTGTCCTTTTGTGTCTGGCTTATTCCCCTGAGCATGATGTCCTCATGGTTCATCGATGTCACAGCATGTCACAAATCAGAATTTTCTGCCTTTTCAAGCCTGCGTAATATTCCATTGTATGGATGAATCACATTTTATCTATTTACCCCTCTGCTGGTGGACGCTTGGGGGTTGCTTCCACCTTTTGGTTCTTGTGAATACTGCTGCTATGAAAACGATTGTACAAATATTTCTTTCTTTTCTTTTCTTTCTTTTTTTTTTTTTTTTGAGATGGAATCTCACTTTGTCACCCTGGCTGGAGTGCAGTGGTGTGATCTCAGCTCATTGCAACCTCCGCTCCCGGGTTCAAGTGATTCTCCTGCCTCAGCCTCCCAAGTAGCTGGGATTACAGGCATGCACCACTACGGCTGGCTAATTTTTCTATTTTTAGTAGAGAGGGGGTTTTGTCATGTTGGCCAGGCTGGTCTTGAACTCCTGAGCTCAAGTGATCTGCCTGCCTCAGCCTCCCTAAGTGCTGGGATTGCAAGCATGAGTTACTGCACTGGGTTTAGCTGTACCAGTTTACATTCCCATCAACAGGATACTTGTGTTCCAATTTCTCCACATGGCCCCTCAGTACTTGTTATTTACTATCCAGCTTCTAAGATTTTGGAATGTGAGTTAGCTATTACTTTGTAACAAATTACCCCAAAATTTACTAGCTTTAAAAAAGTATGTATTGGCTGGGCTGCAATGGCTCACACCTGTAATCCCAGCACTTTGGGAGGTCAAGGTGGGTGGATCACTTGAGGCCAGGAGTTCAAGACCAGCCTGACCAACATGGTGAAACCCCGTCTCTACTAAAAATACAAAATTAGGGTCTGGGCATGGTGGCTCACGCCTGTAATACCAGCACTTTGGGAGGCTGAGGCGGGTGGATTACGTGAGGTCAGGAGTTCAAGACCAGCCTGGCCAACATGGTGAAAACTTGTCTCTACTAAAAATACAAAAAATTAGCTGGGCGTGGTGGAGGGCACCTGTAATCCCAGCTACTCAGGAGGCTGAGGCAGGAGAATCACTTGAACCCAGGAGGTGGAGGTTGCAGTGAGCCGAGATCAAACCACTGCACTCCAGCCTGGGCAACAGAGCAGGACTCCGTAAAAACAAACAAACAAACGAACAAACAAAACCAACACAACACAACACAAAACAAAACAAAAAAGCCCCTCACTGTTTAAAATATATATATATGGAGCGGGGGTGGCCGAGGGGGAAGAGTGTGTGTCTGCGGGAGAAAGAGGAGAATCGCCCCAGCGGCCTCGGAAGCCCCAGGGAGTGGAGGCTCCTGCCGTGGAGCCACGTGGTGTATGTGTGGTAACACCGTGTCTATGCCCCTCTCACCGATGCTGCCACCGTGTCTGGAGCTGAGCGGGAAACAGCTGCGGTTAGTTTTTTACATGGACTTGGAGACACAGGGCACAGCTGGGCTGACGCCCTCTCCGCCATCCGGCTCCCTCACATCAAGTACACCTGTCCCCATGCGCCTAGGATCCCTGTGACTCTCAACATGAAGATGGTGACACCCTCCTGGTTTGACCTGATGGGGCTGAGTCCAGATGCCCCAGAGGACGAGGCTGGCATCAAGAAGGCAGCAGAGAACATCAAGGCCTTGATTGAGCATGAAATGAAGAACGGAGCCGGGCGCGGTGGCTCAAGCCTGTAATCCCAGCACTTTGGGAGGCTGAGGCGGGCGGATCACGAGGTCAGGAGATCGAGACCATCCTGGCTAACACGGTGAAACCCCGTCTCTACTAAAAACACAAAAAATTAGCCGGGCGTGTTGGCGGGCGCCTGTATTCCCAGCTACTCGGGAGGCTGAGGCAGGAGAATGGCGTGAACCCAGGAGGTGGAGGTTGCGGTGAGCCGAGATCGCGCCACTGCACTCCAGCCTGGGGGACAGAGAAAGACTCCGTCTCAAAAAAAAAAAAAAAAAAAAAAAAAAAAGAAATGAAGAACGGGATCCCTGCCGATCAAATCGTCCTGGGAGGCTTTTCACAGGGCGGGGCCCCGTCCCTCTACACGGCCCTCACCTGCCCCCACCCTCTGGCTGGTATCGTAGCGTTGAGCTGCTGGCCGCCTCTGCACCGGACCTTCCCCCAGGCAGCTAAATGCAGTGGCAAGGACCTGGCCATCCTCTAGCGCCAGGGGGAGCTGGACCCCATGGTGCCCTGACGGCTGAGGAGCTCTGGTCTGTTGTCACATCTGCCAGGGTCCAGTTCAAGACATACCCGGGTGTCATGCACAGCTGCTGTCCTCAGGGAATGGCAGCTGTGAAGGATTTCTTGTGAAGTTGCTGCCTCCTGTCTAACTAGTCGCTGGCCCCAGTGGGGTGTCCCAGCTCATGGGGGACTCAGCAAGCAAGCGTGGCACCATCTTGGATCTGAGCTAGTCGAACCCTCGTCCCCACCCTTCCTGACCTGTCCTTTTTCCACAGGCCTCTGGGGCAGGTGGCAAGGCCTGGCCGGGCCTTCCTTCCTGGCCTCAGCCACCTGGCTCTGTCTGCAGCAGGGGCAGGCTGCTTTCTTATCCCATTTCCCTGGAGGCAGGCCCCCCTGGCAGCAGTATTGGAGGGGCTACAGGAAGCTAGAGAAAGGGGCCCAGCCGCTGACCCACTCACTCAGGACCTCACTCACTAGCCCCGCTTTGGGCCCCCTCCTGTGACCTCAGGGTTTGGCCCATGGGGGCCTTCCAGGCCCCTGCCCTAACTGATTCTGCCCAGACAATCGTGTGTCTCCTGCCTCCACTCAGCTACTTCTCAGTCATGAAGGCGGCCATGGCCCCGATGTCCCCTTGCTGCCGTGGGCTCCCTGTCCCTGGGCAGGAGTGCTGGTGAGGAGGTGGGGCCTTTCGAGGGAGGCCTTCCCTCAGCTGTTTCCCCAAACTGGGGGGCTGGGCCCTGCCTCCCCGTTACCCTCCTTCCCTGAAGGCCTGGAGCCTGTAGGGCTGGACTGAGGTTCAGGTCTCCCCCAAGCTGTCTCACCCCGACTTCATTCCCACTCTAGAGCAGGGAGGCGGTGGGGGAGGAGTTGTGTCTCATCTTCTGTCTCCATGTGGTTTTTGGGTGTTTTTCTTGTTGTGTCCTGGATTCTGATAAAATTAAAGAAATTGCTTCCTCAAAAAAAAAATATATATCTATCTATCTATATATATATAGATAGATATATATATGGCCAGGTGCAGTGGCTCACGCCTGTAATCCCAGCACTTTGGGAGGCCGAGGTGGGTGGATCACCTGAAGTCAGGAGTTCGAGACCATCCTGACCAACATGGAGAAATCCCATCTTTACTAAAAATACAAAATTAGCCGGGCATGGTGGCGCATGCCTGTAATCCCAGCTACTCGGGAGGCTGAGGCCGGAGAATTACTTGAACCTGGGAGGCAGAGGCTGCGATGAGCTGATGTTGCGCCATTGCACTCCAGCCTGGGCAACAAGAGCGAAACTCCGCCTCAAAAATAAATAAATTAATTAAAAATTAGGGCCAAGGTCACACCATTGCACTCCAGCCTGGGCAACAAGAGCAAAACTGCGCCTCAAAAAAAAATATATATATATATGTGTATATATATATATATACACACACACACACATACATATGTATTTGTGATTTATTTATTTTTCTTTTAGAGATGGGGTCTCCTTATATTTCCCTAGCTGGCCTCAAACTCCTGGGCTCATTGGGATCTTCCTGTCTTAGCCTCCCCAGTAGCTGGGACCACAGTCGCCTGGCCCTCACCTGAGAGTCACGTGCCTAAGAGTGGCTACGCTGGGCAGTTCATTCAATATCCCTCCCCCACCTGTTCCAAGCATCCACTGATGTGCTGTCTGTCACTACAGATTAGTCGCATTTTCTAGAATGTTCTATAAATGGAATCATACAGTGCATGCTTTTTGTGGCTTCTTTTGTTTGGCGTGCTTTTGAGATTAGTCCCTGTTTTGAGAGTAGCAGTAGTCTGTTCCTTTCTGCTGCCAAGTTCCATTCCATTGTAGGGGACACTTTGATTCATGTTACTCATCCCTCTTGTTGATGGAGGTTTTGGGAGTGTTTTTATAAGAGGGCAGAGTCCAGATCCCAATTAATTACAGGGTGGGTTTTGTGTACCCTGGAGGAACCCTTGCATCATAGTGAGAAGGCAGGAGAGGCTGAGTGAGGTGGCTCCTGCCTGTAGTGCCAGCAGTCTGGGAGGTTAAGGTGGGAGCGTCACTTGAGCCCAGGAGTTTGAGACCAGCCTGGGTAACAGCGAGGCTCTGTTTCTACAAAAAATTTAAAAATTAGCCTGATATGGTGGGGCAGGCTTTAGTCCCAGCTACTTGTTTTTTTGTTGTTGTTTTTGTTTTTGTTTGTTTTTTTGAGACGGAGTCTTGCTCTGTTGCCCAGGCTGGAATGCAATGGCGTGATCTCGGCTCACTGCAACCTCTGCCTCCCAGGTTCAAGCGATTCTCCTACCTCAGCCTCCCGAGTAGTTGGCATTACAGGTGCCTGGCCACCATGCCCGGTTAATTTGTGTATTTTTAGTAGAGACAGGGCTTCACCATGTTGGCCAGGCTGGTCTCGAACTCCTGACCTCAGGTGATCTGGGTTTTGTTTTTTATTTATTTATTTTTTATTATTTTGAGACGGAGTCTCTCTGTCACCCAGGCTGGAGTGCAGTGGTATGATCTCGGCTCACTGCAACTTCCGCCTCCTGGGTTCAAGCGATTCTCACATCTCAGTCTTCTGAGTAGCTGGGACTTTAGGCACCACACCCAGCTAATTTTTTGTATTTTTAGTAGAGACAGAGTTTCACCATGTTGGCTAGGCTGGTCTCGAACTCTTGTCTTCAAATGATCCACCCACCTCAGCTGATAGTCCCAGCTACTTGGGAGGCTGTGGTGGGAGGATCACTGGAGCCTGGGAGGTCGAAGCTGCAGTGAGCTGTGAAGCCATGATGATCGTGCCACTGCACTCCAGCCTGTGCGACAGAGTGAGATCCTGTCTCAAAAATAAATAAATAGGAGGACAGGGATCTGTGTAGGTGGATGTGATTTGGAAGGAGGCACTGGGTGTGGGTGGGTAGACAGGGAACCAGGCTGGTGTCATGCCACAAGGGGTTCACACGGGTGATCATTGGTAGACTGAGGGAGAAGATAAGGCCTAGAATGATCCAATCTGGAGGCCAAAGCATGGCATTCAGCTCTGCCATTTTTCTCTGCCTTCCATTTCTGCAACCTCAAATGGGCACAACATCCCTACCCCCCAACCCCAGTTCACCCGATGCCAAGTTGCATTATCTCTTTCCTGTACATGGAGGCCCCCTGATTTCCAGGAGGGAGTGAACTGTGTGTATGAGCTTGCGACGGGGTTGGCAATGGGGCAGAGGGCGCTGGTTTCCTAATATGGTAAAAAGTGGCTGTGAGTCTGGAGGGATGTGACATCCAGGCGGAAAGCTCATGGAGGCCGTATGAGGAGGGGACTTGGCTGACAGAGGTGACAAGGCCAGACTCTTTTTTTGTGTATGTGTGACGGAGTCTCGCACTGTTGCCCAGGCTGGAGTACAGTGGCGCGATTTCGGCTCACTGCAAGCTCCGCCTCCCGGGTTCACGCCATTCTCCTGCCTCAGCCTCCTGAGTAGCTGGGACTACAGGCGCCCATCACCACGCCCGGTTAATTTTTTGTATTTTTAGTAGAGACGGGGTTTCACCGTGTTAGCCAGGATGGTCTCCATCTCTTGACCTTGTGATCCGCCCACCTCGGCCTCCCAAAGTGCTGGGATTACATGCGTGAGCCACCATGCCCTGCTCAGACTCTTCTTATAAGGAGAGGGAGCTGAGGAATGGCCGTTTCCACCCTCAGGCTTCCATCCTCTTCATGCCACAGTCCTGGAGCACAGCTCTCCACCAAGGCCCCTGCCCTGGCTGAAGTCACCAACAGGACACCTCCCACTCGCTCCGGCTGGGCTGGGATCCTTGTAAAGGATCTTCTGCGTCCTTCATTAACTTGTGTTTTTCTTTGTTTGTTTTTGTTTTTGAGACAGAGTCTCGCTCTGTCGCCCAGGCTGGAGTGCAGTGGCGCAATCTCGGCTCACTGTAACCTCCCCCTCCCGGGTTCAAGCGATTCTCCTGCCTCAGCCTCCCGAGTAGCTGGGATTACAGGTGCTCGCCAGCACGCCCGGCTAATTTTTGTATTTTTTGGTAGAGAGAGGGTTTCACCATGTTGGCCAGGCTGGTCTCGAACTCCTGAGCTCAAGTGATCCGCCCGCCTCAGCCTCCCAAAGCAGTGGGATTACAGGCGTGAGCCACCGCGCCCGGCCTTATGCATTTGTTTTGACACCTCCTAGGTCTACATAACCTTGTCCCCCGGAAGCCCAGCTCTGCCAGGAAGCCTGGGCTGACTTGACATCCCGTTAGCTGGGAGGGTGTGGAGGGTGGGCGTGCTCTACCCTGCAGACGGCTGGGTCACCTCTCACAGAATATACTGTGTCTCCTGTCGCTCTCCCTCTTATTCCTCCTTTCTTTCTTTCTCTTCCCCAAAATCTGAGGTCTACCTTGCATCCTGAAATTCCCAGGGCAGCATTCTCTTAGCAGTCCCTCGACCCCCCAACCAGATAAGGGGTTTCCTGGCGTCTGGGGAACACCTTCGGGTGTGGGGCGGGGGACGGCTGCGCCTCAGAGACCCTGGGCGGCCTAGCTTTCGCAGACGCGAAGGACTGGATAGTGCCAGGGCCACCGAGCGGCCGGATTGGTGTGTGGGCCAGAGGCGCGGTGGTCCCGCCTCCTGGTTGCCAGGGCCCAGCCTATCCGCGTCCAGGCGGTCCTTGGTGCCAGGTGGTTGTGGTGGGGGTCGGGGCAGGTGTATGTGTTGGGGAGGACAGAGAAGGACATCAGGGATTTGCTCCCCCAGTCCAAACCGTTGACTCTCTGGGTGCCTCAGGCGCAGCTGTGGAAACAGGCTTCCCCCGGACCGCGGAGAAGCCACCCCTCTCTCCAAAGCGCGCTTCTCCCCCATCCCCCTCGGCGCGCTTCCGCCGGCCGCGCTCCCGGGTCGGGATCGAGCGCGCGCCCCCGGCTCTCCCGCCCGCGGCCGAGGGGCGGGACCGGCTCGGCTCCCCAGGCGCCGCAGCCGGCAGCCCCCTCCCCTCGCCTCCTCGCCGCTGGCGGCCACCGCGTCGCTCCGGCCCGGGCCCCACCCCAGGCGACTCTGCGAGGAGCGGCCGGAGGCCGGAGGCGGAGGTGAGCGCGACGCGAGCAGGTGGAGAGGCTGGGCGCGGGCCAGGCCCGGCTGGGGGAGGGGTCGGGCCCGGGACGCGGCTCTTTGTCTCCCGGAGCCCGTTCGCGGGCAGCGGGGCCGCTCTGCCTCCCGGCAGGTGCAGGCATCCCTCGGGGAGGCCGGGGGAGGCCGCTGGGGGATGGCGGGGAGACCCGGGCGTGCGCTCCGGTCCCCCACATCCTGAGCCCGTGGCAGTCCCCTGCTTTCCAGGCTGGCGGTCTGAGTCCCTGAAGGGGTAAGGGGTAGGGGCGTGGAGATCGGTCCTGAATTGGAGCCGAGGCAGGGGAGGAGGTGGGCTGGGGCGGGCAGGGCCTCTTCGCTTTAGGGAAAAGCGGTGGGGGGTTGGACTTGGGGACAGCGAGGAGCAGTGGGGCTGGCGAGTGGGTGTAGGTGCGTGGGAGCCGAGCAGATGGAAGCCGAGGCCGAGGTTTGCGTGTCCATGGGTGGCGATGCTGCGAAAGGGCAGTGAGGTAGCAGGGTCCAGGTCTCTGGAGGCAGCGTAGCTGTCCAGAACCTGGGATGCGGACCGGTTTGTCTCTTCAGGTGCAAGATGGACAACAAGAGAGACAAGGCGAAGGCAGGCGCCGCCGCGCGGACGCCGACTGCTCGCCCTCCTGGACTTCTGACCCCCAGGCCCCCAGGCTCTCCTCGACCCCCTCCCCCAGTAACTCCGGCAGCCCTCCGAGTTCTGGGAGCTGCGGGAGCAGTGGGGCGAAAGCCTCTGGCAGAGCGAGCGGGGGGCATCGGCGGGGCCACTCTTCCCGAGTCTGCTCCCCGAGCGGGACCAACACGGAGTGCTGGGACAAGTTCCCGAAACCCAGGTACCCCAGCCTCCTTCCTCAGCTCCGCCCCCATCTTCCCTCCCCCTTCCAATACCTGTCCAGTCTCACCTCCACCGCCACCTCTCCGGGGCACCTGTGACTCGGCCTTCTCCCCGCAGCCTCCAGGCCCCCAGCCTCTGGGAGAGGGGAGAGAGCTCCTCCTGCCAAGAACACCAGCCCAGGCCCTGTTTCTAGCCCAGGGCGTGCCAGCGGGACCACCAGGTAACCTGCTCCCTCTCCCCCAGTCTCCTAAGCCAGAGTTAGAGTCACAGAGTCTGGAACCTTTTATTTTACACGAGTTGGGGCGCGGGAGCACTTGCAGGTCACTGGGCACAAATTGGGTGAAAGCCATTATTGGTCCTCAGAGAGGGCTCATGCCCATTTCACAGATGGGAAAATAGGCTTGGGAAGCCAAACAAGGACCTAGGCCTAAGCGTGGCCCCTTCTGTCTCCAGGCCAGGCCCTCTTGGTCAGAAGGGACTCCGGATCCCAGCGGAGGAAACTGTGGCCAGAGAAAAAGCTACAGAGGCTCCCAAAAGGAGTGCCCTCAGCGCTGGGGCACGGAGAGGTACGTGACCTGGAGAAGAGTGGGGTTCCTGGGCAGCGAGGGGGGCCGCCTCAGAGGTATCAGTGACCCTTGGCCTTCTACTTTTTCTCCAGACACTTCCGGGCCTAACCCAGGAACCCCCTCCCCGGCCATGGCCCGTCGGTCCCGGGCTGCGGGCACCGAGGTGGGGCTCCCCCGGCCAGCTCCGAGTGCCCGGCCACGGCCCCCGACAGAGGGCCCCCGGAAATCAGTGAGCAGCACCTCGGAGCACAGTACCACCGAGCCAAGCCCGGCTGCCAGGAGGCGGCCCAGCGCTGGTGGGGGTCTCCAGAGGCCGGCCTCGCGCTCCCTGAGCTCCAGCGCCACCCCTCTCTCCTCCCCAGCCCGTTCTGGGCCCTCAGCCCGCGGAACACCCAGGGCTCCTGCGCATTCCTCGCAGCCCAAGCCGAAAGGACTGCAGGCCCTGCGCCCCCCTCAGGTCACACCCTCAAGGAAGGACGCAGCCCCAGCACTAGGCCCGCTTTCTTCCTCTCCTTTGGCCACACCCTCTCCATCGGGTACCAAGGCAAGACCCGTACCGCCTCCGGACAACGCAGCCACTCCCCTGCCAGCCACGTTCCCTCCCTCTCCACCGGTAACGCCCCCTCCGCCAGCCGCTCTCCAAAGCCAGGCCCCGCCCACCCTGCCGGCCACGTCCCACTCGTCGAGGCTTACCTGTCAGTTGGCCACGCCCCTTCCTCTAGCCCCTCCTTCTCCCTCTGCTCCACCCTCTCTGCAGACCCTCCCCTCTCCACCAGCCACGCCCCCCTCGCAAGCGCCACCCACACAGCTGATTACATCCTTTCCAGAAGCAGGCGTCTCTTCCCTGGCCACAGCCGCTTTTGTGGCTTCAGTCTCTCCATCAGTTTCATCCCCTCTGCAGAGTATGCCCCCCACCCAAGCTAATCCAGCGTTGCCCTCTCTTCCGACTCTCCTCTCTCCCTTGGCCACACCTCCTCTGTCAGCCACGTCTCCTCTACAAGGCCCTGTTTTTCCGGCAACATCTCTGGGGAATCCGGCTTCTCCCCTCGCCACACACCCTCAGCCAGGACTTTCTGCTCTGACCACGCCCCCTCCGCAGGCCTGTCCTTCCCCGTCTCTGCCCTCTCCCCAGGCCACGCCCCACACTCTGGCCACTCTTCCTCTGCAGGACTCTCCTCTTCTGGCCACATTGCCTCTGCAGGCCTCTCCCTCTCCTTTGACCACAGTCTCTCTGCAGGATCCTCCTCTAGTTTCTCCCCTTTTGGCCTCACCGCCTCTGCAGGCTCCGCCCCACCCACAGGCCCCACCTTCTATGACTACGCCCCCTATGCAGGCCCCGCCCTCTCCCCAGACCATTCCCCCAATACAGGTCCAACATTCTCTGACCTCACCGTCTCTGCAGGCACCTCCCTCTCCTCTGGCTTTGTCCTCTCTGCAGGCCACAACTTCTTTGGGCTCACCCACTCTGCAGACCACACATTCTTTCCTGACGATGTCCCCTCGGCAAACCCAAGCTTCTTTGACCTCACCTTCTCGGCCGGCCTCTACTCCCCCTGATTCACCCCCTCTGCAGGCCCCTCTTTCCCTTCCTGCCTCACCCCCTCTGCAGACTTCTCTCTCTCCTGCTGTCTCACCCCTAAACTCACCCCTGACCATACCCCCTCTGCAGGCGCTATCTTCTCTGGCCTCCGACTCTCCTCAGGCACCTCCCTCTTCCCTGACCATGCCCCCTCTGGAGACCCAATCTTCCCTAACCCTGCCCTCTCTGCAGACACCTCCTGCTTCCCTGACCACACCCCCTCTGGAGAACCTACCTTCTCTAGCCCCGCCCTCTCTGCAGACAGCTTCTGCTCCCCTGACCACACCCTATCTGGAGACTCCACCTTGTCCAGCCCCACGCCCTCTGCAAGCACCACCTTCGCCATTGACCACGCCCCCTCCGGAGACTCCCTCTTCCATAGCCACGCCTCCTCCACAGGCCCCACCTGCTCTGGCCTCACCCTCTTTGCAGGGCATACCCTCTCCCCCTCTGTCTCCTTTGGCCACGCCCCCTCCACAGGCCCCACCTGCCCTGGCCTTGCCTCCTCTGCAGGCCCTTCCCTCTCCCCCTGCCTCACCCCCTCTGTCTCCCTTGGCCACACCCTCTCCACAGGCCCCAAATGCTCTGGCAGCGCACCTTCGGCAGGCCCCTTTCTCTCCCCCTCCCTCACCCCCAGTGCAGGCCCCTTTCTCTCCCCCTGCCTCACCCACAGTGTCTCCTTCGGCCACGCCCCCTCCACAGGCCCCACCCTCTCTAGCCGCACCTCCTCTGCAGGTCCCACCCTCTCCCCCTGCCTCTCCCCCAATGTCTCCTTCGGCCACGCCCCCTCCTCTCCCCCAATGTCTCCTTCGGCCACGCCCCCTCCACAGGCCCCACCCCCTCTTTCCGCTCCTCCTCTGCAGGTCCTGCCCTCTCCCCCTGCCTCACTCCCAATGTCTCCTTTGGCCAAGCCCCCTCCACAGGCCCCACCCGCTCTGGCCACACCTCCTCTGCAGGCCCCTCCTTCTCCGTCTGCCTCACTCCCTGGGCAGGCCCGTTTCTCACCCTCTGCCTCACCCACAATGTCTCCTTTGGCCACGCCTCCTCCACAGGCCCCACCTGTTCTGGCAGCGCCCCTTCTGCAGGTCCCTCCCTCTCCCCCTGCCTCACCCACCCTGCAGGCCCCACGCCGCCCCCCGACCCCGGGTCCGGATACCTCCGTCTCGGGCCCACGGCTGACCCTGGCGTTGGCCCCCGGCCCGCCGCCGCCGCCCTCGCGCAGCCCGTCCAGCACGCTGAGCGGCCCGGACCTGGCCGGCCACAGCAGCAGCGCCACGAGCACGCCAGAGGAGCTGCGTGGCTACGACAGCGGGCCGGAGGGCGGCGCCGCAGCCTCCCCGCCCCCCGACGCAGAGCTCGCCGCCTGCCACCCCGCTGCCTGGAGTCGAGGCCCAGCTCCGCCGCTGGCTTTCCGCGGAGCCCCAGGTAAGGGGCACCCCAGACCCGCCCTGGCTGTGGGCGGGGTCGGAGGCGAGGCTTCGCAGCTCGGGGACGGGACAGCTGGGTCCGGGGCGGAGCTTAGACAAGGAGGCGGGACCTTGAGGCAGGGGCGGGGCTTATCCCCCCCACGGCCCACCTGGCGTCTCTCCCCGCAGGTGCGCAGCTGCCGTGGCCTCCTGCTGCCGGACCGGGCTCTGCTGACGGTCTGTGCACCATCTACGAGACTGAAGGGCCCGAGTCCGCGACCCCCGCCCCAGGCGCACTGGATCCGGGGCCCAGTCCCGGCGCAAGCGGTGGGAAGGCGGCGGCTGGGGCCGGGGCGGGGACGTCCTCGCGGAGCCCGAAGCAGGCGCGCCTGGGCGAGCTGCCACTGGGGGCGCTGCAGGCGAGCGTCGTGCAGCACCTGCTGAGCCGGACGCTGCTGCTGGCGGCTGCCGAGGGTGCCGCGGGCGGCAGCGGCGGGGGCTCAGGAGGCGCGGGGGGTGGTGGCGTCACGGGGGGCGCCCGGGCTGCGCTCAGCGACGCCGAACTCGGCCGCTGGGCCGAACTACTGTCTCCCCTGGACGAGTCCCGTGCCAGCATCACCTCCGTCACCAGCTTCTCTCCGGACGACGTGGCCTCCCCGCAGGGTGACTGGACCGTGGTGGAGGTGGAGACCTTCCACTGAGCCAGACCACAGCCCCGCCTACTACACCCCACCCCTGCCTTAGGATCCGCCCCTCCGGGTACGCCTGTTTGTTTTAGACCCGGTCTCCACTGCCCAGGAGCCCCGCTGGGTGGATTAGTCTTAGCTCCCTAGAGCCTGAGCCTTTCGGCCCAGGCTCCACCCCTGCCTTCGGCCTCGGAGGCTCGGGACCTACCCACAGCTTTGACCTAGGCCCGCCCCTCCAACTCCGCCCCTTTGGCCTAGGACACGCCCCGTTTCCCCGAACCCCGCCCCGTGTCCAGTGTATTGCCCACCCCGAACAGCCTGTTTGCAATAAAACTGGGACACTGGGGCTTGCACACCTTCGCTGTCACAGAGGGCTGGGGCTGCGGGCCTCCAGCGGGCTGAGCGGTGCGGGGGGCCAGGCCAGATAAGGCCTTGCTGGCGGCTGTGCGCGAACCGGTTGGAGCTCTGGATAAAGTGCGGTTTTCCTCTTCTGGGAGAGAAGGGGCAGGCCAGGTGGGGCTAGGGCGGGGCCCTGCTGAGTCCCGGCCATTTGGTGCTGCGCACCGATCCACGTGTGTGAACTTGGGCTTCTTGGTGTCCGACTTCTGGCGGAAACATTCGGCTCAGGAGGGGCCTGGCTGGGCCTGTGCGCCCGAGTGGATGAGTCAGTGCGTGGCCGAGGTGAAGGAGCAACTGGAACACTTTTCTATTCTATTCTATATTCTTTTTTGTTTGTTTGTTTTGACGGAGTCTCGCTCTGTGGCCAGGCTGGAGTGCAATGGCGCGATCTCGGCTCACTGCAACCTTCACCTCCCGGGTTCAAGCGATTTTCCTGCCTCAGCCTCCCAAATAGCTGGGACTACAGGCACATGCCACCACACCCAGCTAATTTTTGTATTTTTAGTAGAGACGGGGTTTCACCATGTTGGCCAGGGTGGACTGGATCTCTTGACCTCGTAATCTGCCCCCGCCTTGGCCTCCCAAAGTGCTGGGATTACAGGCATAAGCCACCGCGCCCGGCCTGTTTTTTGTTCTTTTGAGACAGAATTTTGCTCTCTTTGCACAGGCTAGAGTGCAATGGTGCTATCTCGCCCCACTGCAACCTCTGCCTCCCGGGTTCAAGCAATTCTCGTGCCTCAGTCTTTCGAGTAACTGGGATTACAGGCACGCGCCACCACACTCGGCTAATTTTTGTATTTTTAGTAGAGACACGGTTTCACCATGTTGGCCAGGCTAGTCCTGAACTCCTGACCTCAGGTGATCTGCCCTCCTCAGCTTCCCAAAGTGCTGGGATTACAGGCGCAAGCCACCAGGCCTGGCCTGGCACACTTCAAACTCGATGCGGGGCAACTAACACTCCTGGGGAACAGGTGGGAAGATTGGAGGGCACCGAGGCAAAGATGGGGGACCCCTTCCCATGGCCCTTCAGCTGGTGTAGGGTCCCGGGCCAACTGCCCCAGTAGGGGATTGCAGGAAGAAGTGGCCTCTACCAGGGTTAGGTGGGAGATGGGGGAGTCCTCACACTGCACCCTGTCTCCAAGTGTCCTTAAAGTGCCTCTTGGTGCATCCCACCCCCACAGCATCCTTGCCCTGTCCCCTTAGGCAACCTTATCAGATTCCCAAACATCTTCACAGGCCCCCTCCAATCAGAGTTTCCTGCCCTTCCTCCCCCAACGAACCCTAACCCTAACCCCCAGCTCTGGAGCCTCTCAAACCCTAGCCAGTCTCTCCCTGTTCCCCATGCCCCTGCAGAGAGCTCCCCTGCTAGGCCTTTCCTCCCCGGGTCTCCTGCATGGCACCAAGAATGATGGTGACATCCCCAGGTGGGTAAGAAGACAGAGTAGGATCTGGCCTTGGGCCTTCAGCCCTGCCTCTGCCCCTGGACCCAGTACCCTTACACCATCCTGTGACCAGCTTCCTGTCAGTCACAGACCAGCAAGTCCTGCCTGTCCCCATCCCAGACAAGGCACCTCCTAGCCTGGGGTCTGAGGAGAAATGGGCTCTGGCCTGGAGGGGCACTGCCACCTGCACCCCTGGGAACGAGAGGAGGAGGACACCAGCACAGTCCTTCGGTCAAATTCAGAGTTTTGTGGCAAACCATAGAGGTGTCCTCTCAAGCTGGGCCCTAGTGGGTTTGGGGAGCTGGGTGTCTTTGTTTCCAGACTCTGGGACAAGCCCAAGGCTGACTCCTGACATGCTGGGGAGCTGGGGCTCAAGGCCAGCTGCCAGGAAGGACGGGGCAGAACCTCAGACAATTCCTCTGGGGTCCTGCCCCGTCCTGGGGAGCCAGCGGGGGTGGAATTACCATGGAAGCAGGAGGCACGGACAGTGACTGTGAGGGTCCCCAGGGTTACATCTGCACCGTGTGTGGCCAGGAGAGCTGTGGCATGTGATAGGACAGTACATGGGACTTGGCTGTCTCAGCACACAAGCAGTGTCATGTCCTTTGCTTGGCTGTCAGGCATGGGGGTAGGGGGCACTTTGTGGACCCATGACTGGGTGCAGAGGGCAGGCCCTGGCTGGCATCTGCCTGAACCCAGTTATGTTTCTGCCTTTAGGGGCTGGGCGCCATGTCTCAACGCCTGTAATCCCAGCACTTTGGGAGGCCGAGGAGGGCGGACCACCTGAGGTCAGGAGTTTGAGACCAGCCTGGCCAATATGGTGAAACCCAGTCTCTACTTAAAAAAAAAAATACAAAAATTGGGCCAGGCGCAGTGGCTCATGCCTGTAAGCCCAGCATTTTTGGAGGTGGGTGGATCACCTGAGGTCAGGGGTTCGAAACCATCCTGGCCAACATGAAGAAATCCCATCTTTACTAAAAATAATACAAAATTAGCCGGGCGTGGTGGCGCATGTCTGTAATCCCAGCTACTTGGGAGGCTGAAGCAGAATTGCTTGAACCTGGGAGGCAGAGGTTGCAGTGAGCCAAAATCGCACCACTGCACTCCAGCCTGGGCAACAAGAGTGAAACTCCTTCTAAAAAAAAAAAAAAAAAAAAAATTAGCCAGGTGTGGTGGTGTGCGCCGGTAATCCCAGCTACTCAGGAGGCTGAGGCAGGAGAATCACTTGAACCTGGGAGGCAGAGGTTGCAGTGAGCTGAGATCGAACCACTGCACTCCAGCCTGAGTGACAGTGAGACTCCCTCTCAAAAAACAAAATGAAACAAATTAGCCAGGCATGGTCGTAGGCGCCTACAGTTTCAGCTACTCGGGAGGCTGAGGCAGGAGAATCACTGGAAACCAGGAGACGGATGTTGCAGAGTCGACTGCCTTGAGTGCCTCTAGGAAGCTTTGCTTTGCCACTCCTGGCTGTGTCCTCCACCCTGCCCCCTATCGCCACACAGCAGCTGGGACTCTGCCTCAGCTCTGTGGGGAACCCCACAAAGGACTCTTTCTGCCCCCTACTCACTGTCCTCCCGGCACTCGCCCCCTCACACTCTGTGGTCCATCTGATGGGGCTCTCTTACCTAAGCCCTCCATGGGCTCCCAATGGCCCCCAGTTCAAATCCCAAACTCCCTCTCCTGACGTAAGCAGTCCCTTCTTGATCTGACCACACCCAGGCTTTCCTGTTCCTCCTTCCTAGGCATGGTGTGCCTCCTGTTGGTCTGATCTTTATGCTTTTACCCCTGGAAGAGGCCCTGACACCACCTCCTCCAGGAAACCTTCCCTGATCTCCCTACACATTTGTCTATTGAGCACCTACCACATTAGTGCAGGCTCCCCTCTGCCCAGTGCCTGTCTCCTCTGCTCCACTGGAGACCCCCTCAGAGCCAGGCACAGGGCAGAGTACTCCACAATACCCCTGGAGGCATGAGCAGAATGAATGCAACCGGGTCCTGTGCTTCCTGAAGCCCAGCGATTTGGCATGCCTCTCTCTCCTTCAGGGGAGGCCCAAGTTGATTCACCCAGGTGGGAAATCATGCCCTGCCCCCAAGCTGAATGCCTTTCTATCCTCTCCCACTCCCATTCTATGAGACTGTGGGGAGCTCCTGAGGGCAAGGACAGCCCCGCCTTCCCTCAGCACGGTTTTTGGTCCCGGGGCTGGGCACCCACCGCTGCTTGCGATTCTCTTCCTAGCCCGCAGGCCAGTCCGTGACTGTGTAAATACACTTTATTTTCCATCTTTCCCGCCTGGGCGACATGTGGAGTGAACAGGCAGTGTGCAAAATGGTGGTGGGCAGTGTAGGGGGCGTGTGGGAGAGCCCCATGAGTGCCTGCCCCAGTCCCCAGGCTTCGTAACGCTGAAAAGTGGGCAGCTAGGAAGCGGGGACGGAGCAGGGGTCCCCACCCAGGACGCGCCAGGGAGATTGCTTGTGACGCTACTCTACTGGAGGCCCCAGGAGCACCGAGGGGGGCAGCCCCCAGGGTCGTGAGGCCCGAGGGGCCAGGGGGAGGGAGGAAGGGGCCTGGGGGGCATCGTTGGATTTTGGCACCGTTCTCAGCTCTGATTCAGCAGAGGCAACGGGACCACCAGGAGGAAGTGAGGGGAGGCCGCTCGCTGGGAAGCTCCTGCCTGGGGGCCTGGCCCTGGCTGAGGGTGGGGCTGGGAACACAGGAAGAAAGGGAAGTAGATGGAGGCCGAGGACCCCCATAGAGATACCCCTCCACCACTGGCCAGGATAGGGGGCGCGAGTGTCTCCCAGAGGAAGATGTGGGGCGCTGGGGAGAGGGGTCTCTTCACTTCCTGGAAGCTGCTCTGGCCCCAGAGAAGCAGGGAGGCTTCCCGCTGGCCACTCATTCCCCAGGCGCCCCGCACACAGTAGGGGGACTTTGGTTTCCGCTGCAGGGGCCATGGTGCCTGCGCCAGGCAGGAGAGGCCGGCCTGGCCATCTGTCCCCAGCGGCCTGACTCCCCTAGAGATGGCCAGGGGCTAGTCAAGGGTCACTTCGTCCCGAGGAGTGTCGTGGGGTGCTGATGTCCAGCCCAGAGCTGGCGATCTCCTTCCTCAGGCCTCGGTTAGCTCCTGAGCGCTTCCCAGCAATGCCGCCCTTGTCCCAGAAGGAAGCCTGCTAGGAGGTGGGAGCTGCCTGCTTGTTCAGTGCTGGGACCTCTGGGTCGTCTGTCCCCTGCCCTCTGCCCTCCTGTTAAGAGAGCAGTCAGCCCCTCCAGGCACCCCTGGAACGCCAGAGGGCCCGGAGGGGTACAGACCAAGATGGGTAAACACTGCTGGGGAGGGAGAGCCTGCCCCGGGGTCCTGAGGAGACCCAGGTCGGACCCTACCCTCTGCGCTGCCTCTCCGGGCCTCGCTTTAGGGGTGACCGAGCCACAGAGGGCGCGTAGTTTGTCAAGTGCGGCAGGTGGGGAGCAGAATGCAGACTGCCCATGCGCCCCCCGCGGCTGCGGCCTCCTGACTCCGGGCGCGCTGGGCACGGCCTCAGTTGTCCAGGCCCTGGCTGTAGGGCGCGGCCAGCTCATCGGCGTCGCTGTCTGAGCTGCCCTCGCTGTCCTTGGCCGGCCGCTCCAGACGGCGGAAGAAGCGCGCATCGCGCGGGGACAGAGGGTACAACGCGTCCTGCAGGGCAGCGCCCACGCCTACGCCAAGTAGCTCCTCGTCCGACGACGGCAGCGAGTCCTCGTCCAGGTGCCGCGCCAGGCTCAGCCCGTCGAAAGCCAGCGGGTCCTCGAAGGGCGGCGGGCCCTTCAGCAGCCGCACCTGGGGCGGGGGACCGGCGCTGCAGGCGTGGACCGGCCTTCTGCCCCGCCCTCCCAGCCGCATCCTCCGCAAGGCACCGGCGCTCGGCTAGTCCCAGGCCGACGACACCCAGGCCTGTCCCAGGCATCCCCGCGCCGGCTCACCTCGGCCTTCAGCTCCTCGATCTGGTCCTTGAGCTCGCGGATGTACTGCGATGAGTCCGAGTGGTTCAGCTGGCCCTGGATGCGGCCTTCCTCCCTCTGCGGGGTGCGCCAGGTCACGCGGGGCCAGTGCCATGCTGGGCCTGGGGTCCGGCCCCGCTCCTGCCCCAGGCCCTGCCCCTGCCCCCGCCCCCCCACCCCGGCCCCGCCGCTCACCTGGATCTCCAGCTCGGCAATGCGCTGCCGCATCTCGGCCACCGCAGCCATGCTGTCCGCCTCCCGCAGTCGCACAGCCATCACCTCCTCCTTGCTCTGGGGTCGGGGGATTGGGGGGAAAGGAGGGCGGGTCAGGGGGCGGGGCGCATCAGGGGGCGGGACCGCGGGCAGGGGCGAATGAGGAGGCGGGGCCAAGGGCGGAGGCGGGTCAGGAGGCGGGACCGCGGGCAGGGGAGGTGCGGGCGGGGGCGGGTCAGGAGGCGGGGCCGCGGGCGGGAGAGGAGCGGGCGGGGGCGGGTCAGAAGGCGGGACCGCGGGCAGGGGAGGTGCGGGCGGGGGCGGGTCAGGAGGCGGGGCCGAGGGCGGGGGCGGGAGGACCGCGGGCAGGGGCAGATCAGGAGGCAGGACCGCGGGCAGAGGCGGATTGGGGGCGGGGCCTCATGTAGGGGCGCGTCCGGCGGCGGTGCCACGGGCAGGGCGGGGCGGGTCCGCGGGGGTCTGCACCTTGCACTCGGCCTCCGCCTGCTTGCGGCGGCTTTCGCTGAGCTGCGTCTGCAGCCCCTTGTTCTGTGCGGCCAGGTACTGCAGCTTCTCCTGCAGCGCCGCGCGCTCCGCCTCCACGCGGTTCAGAAGGTTGCGGTGGATGTGGTCCTGGGGTAGGGAGGAAGGGAGGACGAAGGACGGCGGCGGTCAGGGCCTAACCCAGGGGCTGGCCACGGACACCACGCGCCTTCCCCGACGGGCAGGCCCCCCAAGTCCACCTGAGTCTCAAGTTCCACCACGCGCTGCCGCAGCTCGCGGCCCTCGGCCAGCGCCTGGGCCTCGCGCAGACGCACGCTCATCAGCTCGTCCTGCAGCTCGCCCACGACCAGCTTCCGTGGGGACTCCTTCCAGCGGCCGCCGCGGGCCAGATGGGCCTGGCGGGTGAAGCCGAGAGGCCGGCGGTCAGCCTCCGCCCAAGAGCCCCGAGGGGACGGCCCTAGGGGGCGCCCTGCTCTCCGGCGCCCACCCGGCCCTCACCTGCCAGGTGTCCGAGAGCTCCTGCAGCTGCAGTTTAAGCTCTCGCGTCGAGGCCACCGCCTGGCCCTCCCGCACCTTGAGCGCCTTCAGCTCCTCCTGCAGCTGCGCCACGTTGTTCTCGTCAGGCAGCGAGCTGTTCCTCTGCGGGGAGAGAGGGGTCAAGGCCTGGGGGAACAGCGCAGCCGCATGGCCCTTCCTGCAGGACAAACGCCCCCAGCCACATTTCCTCCTGAGCTCCGCCTTGGGCGGCTCAGATGGGGGAGGGCGACCCCCTTGACAAGGCCCACGGGGAGCGGACTCGCCTGTGGAAGCCGGTTGGAGCTCATCAGCTATAAAATGGGTGTGGTAACAGCACCTACTCTCACAGGGTGTCCTAGGGCAACCCCCATAAACGCCGCCCTGCACACACTGACTCCCCGAGGTCTGAGATCCATCCCCTCAGCGACATGATCAGGTGGAGGACCTGCCCCAGCAGAAACACCCTGTCTGCCCTCTGGCCCCCAGGCCGGGCCACACCAGGCCAGGCAGTCCCTCTCCCCGGGAACAGGCTGAGTGCCAGCCTAGGCCCTGTCCTGGTGTCCCAGGGCTCAGTGATGGAGGATTTGTGCTCCAGGACCCAAATCCAGCTTTCTGGATGAGGTCCGCACTGACCGTGTTTGGGTCTAGTGCTGGGACAGATCTAGCAGCATGTCCTGGAGGCACACTTCCCTGTGAAGTGGAGGGAGGCGGGAGAAGAGCCCAGCCCTTGGCTGGGGATGAGGGCCTGGAAGCAGATGGCCTCTCAGTCCTCCATTTGGGAGGACTCCCAAAATAGCGCAGGCTCGAGGGAGTGGGGAATGGCTCCTGCTGAGTGTGTGAATGGATCCCTGGGTGCTTTCCTTCCTCTGGGAGCTCCGTGGGAGAGTGGAGTCGATGCCAAGTCAGAGAGCAGTTGGGGAGGGACCCAGAAGGCCTGGGATGGTGTTTCCATGGGAATGTGTAGGGAGGCAGCCCCAATGGGCCTGGGCCTTCCTTTCTCTCCGTCCTGTCCCCCTCCCCCATCCCCCTCTCCCCCCTTCCTTCCTGGAACCCAGTACTGGGGGAAATACACACAGGTGGGATGGGGGTATCCAGGAAGCTCACAGAAGCTGCCACACTGCTGGAGTTTGCCTCATACAGGAGGGTGGGCATGCCCGGCGTGGGGTTGTGCTGTGTGTGCGCATATGTGTGGTTGTGTGTGCATGGGGGTGGGGGATTCTGACCTGGGGTCACTCCCAAAGCTTACCCAGGACCCCTCCTGTGCCCCAGGGTCCCCCCAACACCTGCCTGCCTGCCTCCCCGTCGCACCTTTTCCATGTCAAGAACCTTGTCCTGCATCTCCCGAAGGGCCCCCAGTGTCTCCATCTCCCGCAGCCTCGACTGCTCCAGCTCGGTCTCCAGGTGGGACACGAAGTCTTCTGTGAGGCGGGGGTTCTCCTGGGGGAGGCAGAGAGCTGCGTGGGGCCCCAGGCCATGGCTGGGGGATGGGCAGCCTCCATGCCTGCTGGCTTCTGCCCCCCTCCCCAGAGCCCTTCAGCAGGGAGAGGGGCCCAGGCCTGGGGTGTCCTGGGCTGGACCCCCTGATGCTCAGGGCCTAGAGGTCCGGGCATCCATGCAGCTGGCCTGGTCCAGCTTCCTTCCTGGAAAGGCTGCACAGAGGGGACATTCTGAAAGGGGACTTGCCCTGGCCTTTGGATGCCCCACGGGACCCCAGTGACTGTGGTTTTCCGGGATCACTGGTGAGGGTGGGAGATGGGTTCTTGCTGGGTGGTCACCGTTCCAGCCACATGGTGGGCGAGGCCGGGGGTGGGGTGAGGCCTGGGGCTGTGCTCCTGTCTCTTCACCTCTCTCCTCTGCATCCCACCCTCCATTTCAAAACAGGGAAGGATGGGGAAAGAGTTTGTGGGTATCACCCTCTTGCTCCATGCCCTGGCTTCTCAGAAGTTCCCCAGTGGGGGCCCCCGGAGTGATGGACACTGTCACCTGGACCTGAAAAAGGACACCTTGTCCCTGGGGTGGGAGCTAGGCTCCCTCTCACTGACCCTGTGGCCTGGCAGGGCAGTTCTCTGGGGGACTGCCTCAGCCCTCCCAGCCACCACCCTCTTCCTGTGGGTCTCTGAGATCCATGTGTGACAGTGGCTCTGCCTCGGCCCAGATGGCCTCCAGGCCCTATGTGGTTCCTCTGGGCCACCTCATCTTGTCTGCAGTGGCCTCCCTTTGGGCCTGAGGAGGTGGCCTTGGGCCTCCCTGATCTCTGCATCCCCCCAAAGCTGGAGCTCAGGGGTGGCTGGTGGAGTCTCCCTGATGAGCCTGAAAGGCGGCCTCATGTGGTGGGTGGGATGAGCCCAGCTTCAGTTTCCCTAATGTCCATGCTGCCTCAGAGCAAGGTGGGACAAGAGTGCTCGCAGACTCTGAGGGCCACAACGCCAGCATCACACGGATGTGGTTCATGGGGACAAGTGAGAAACAGTGAAGCTCCCCTTCTCCTCCCCAGGAGCAGTGGATCAGCTAGAATCCCCTGGCCAAGGCTTGAGCCACAGTCTCTGGGCCTGGGGGTGGAGGGGGCACCTCTGTATTGGATGGCTCTTCTTTCTCAAGCACTCCATGGTTTCTCCAACCCACACCCCACTGCCAGGCCCTGCTGGGTCAGGCCAGGATGGCAGCGGGGCCTACAGCATCGCTCCCTGCCCCTCCAGGGCATGTGTCCCTGTGGCCTGCAGGGTTTAGGGCTGCAGCCACTGGTGGTCCCTGCAATCAGCAAGGCCAACTGCTGGGTGCAGCTGCAGTTAAGTTTTTTTTTTTTTTTTGAGATGGAGTCTTGCTCTGTCACCCAGGCTGGAGTGCAGTGGTGCCATCTCGGCTCACTGCAACCTCCTCCTCCCGGGTTCAAGCGATTCTCCCGCCTCAGCCTCCTGAGTAGCTGGGACTACAGGTGCACACCACCATACCCAGCTTATTTTTGTATTTTTATTAGAGATGGGGTTTCATCATGTTGGCCAGGCTGGTCTTGAACTCCTGACCTCAGGTGATCTGCCCGCCTCAGCCTCCCAAAGTGCTGAGATTACAGGCGTGAGCCACTGCACCAGGTCGCAGTTAAGTTCTAAACGATTTCAGGAGAAGCAGATCTTGGGGTGGGGCCCCAGCTCATGGGCCTGCCCATCATGGGACCCAAAGTTCATGGCCCATAAGACACTCAGGGTGCCCCCTCAGCCCCACCCTGCCGGTTCAGAGCTCCCCAAACAGTCCCGGACTGCCCTGCTCCCATTCTTCATGGCTGGCCCCCCAGGGACACCCAACAATCCTTCAGACCCTGGGGTAAGGAGTCACAGCCCTGTCTGCTGCCTGTGACACAGAGGGAACCCTGCAGGGACAGCCCGGTCTTCAGAGGCCTCCGTGCTGAGGCTGGGGGTTGGGAAGTCAGATACTGCAGACACACTACAAGGTGGCAAGAAATGGAAATCAGGATGTCTCAGAATGTGGAGCTGTTGGGGGAGAATCTGCGCTTGTCTCTGGGTTCCCCTTACCCCAGAAAGGAACAGGAGGGCCAGGCGCTGAGGCGGGGCAGATATGAGCCCTGAAAGAAAACCGTTGGGCGGGGGCGGGGGCGCAGGCCCTGGCCCCGCCTAGCAACTCCGCACACCCACCAGTACCTGCTGCTCCTGTAGCTGCCGGATGGTGCTCTGTGCCTTCTGCAGGTCCTCGGCCGCCGAGCTGCACTGCTGCCGCACCACCGCCAGCTCCCGCTTGATGACGTAGTTCTCCTCTGCTTCCTGTGCCCGTGTCACTTGCCCCTGAGAACAGCAAGGACAGGTGGCAGGGGGAGGCCGTGACCCTCGGCTCCCACCCAAGGCCCTGCCTCCCGCCACAGGGGGAGGCCCAGAGAGTGGAGGTGGGGGGAAGTGAGGTGGGGGGCCTCCCGTACTCAGAGCCTGGGATGAGCGTCCCACTGGGCCTGGGGACGTGGGTGGGTGACAGGCAGGAATAGGACACCTGGAGGAGCCCGGGAGGAACAGAGCTAGCCCTGGGCTTGGAAAGCTCCATCTCCTTCCCCACTCTGGCTCTCAGTCTCTGCCCCAGTTGGGGTCCTTATCCAGGGGCACAGCGAGGCATTCATGCCAGACTCTGCTGGTGAGGGTGAGGATCTGGGGACAGCCGAGGCCCGGCAGGACAGGGCTGGGCTCCCGGGGGCATTCACCTCTCCCAGGGGCATCTTCTCTAGTCCTGGGCTCTGGGGCCTCCACCTGCCTGGGGCTAAGACCCCCTTTTTTTCCCCCACCTCATCTTCGTCCCCTACCCAACTTGGGCCCCCCATTCCAGGCTCAAAGCCACCAGGTGGCGGGTGGCAGCTTCCAGATAAAGCCATTCAAGATGAGGTGGCAGCAGGAGCAGGTGAGTTAGAGAAGGTGGTAGCAGGCATTGCAGGTAGGAGCAGAGAGCAGCAGCGTGAGGGCCGGGGCGCGTGTGTGCGTGTGTACATGTGTTGTGCGTGTGTGTGACCGCAGCACTGCATACACCAGGGCCTTATGTGAATATGCTTTTAGGTTCCCCAGCCCTCCTGGGTCACCACCCTGTGTCGCCCGGAGGAAGCTTTCTGTACATGCATGTGGACATTCACACCCAAACGCACTCACAGCCCCTCCACACACACACTTCTCCCCACTTCACATGCCCCGCCCCCGGGAAGCCTCTGTGTCCCCCAGAAGCGGTCCCCAGCTGCCCCATGCATGGCGCCAGGCCTGCCCGCAGAATGGCAGGGAAGAGGCGGTTACTGGCTGTCATGTGCAGGGTGCAGGGAAGGGGCCAGGAAGGAATCCGGAGAGGGGATAAAAAGCTACAGTACCTGGATTAACCTATCAGCCAGAGCAGCGCTCTCCTACCCGGCGAAGGGGGTTCCCAGCGACAGGGGGAGGAGGCAGAGCGGAAGGCGCGGGGACAGGAGAGGGGAGACAGACAAGAACCACTTGTCACTAACGCAGTGGACTATCTCTAGAAGCAGGGGAGAGAGGAGGGAAGACCAGAGAACCAGCAGGAGAGGACCCGGAGGAAGACCAAAGCTAGAGCCAGCTCCGTCCTGGAGAGGGGTTCGGCGTGAGCGGGGAGGTCGGGGGTGCCTGTGGCTGTGGGGGAGGCCGCAGGGCTGGGAAACCCACTGTCCCACCCTCCAGGGCCAGCCGGGCCACGGCTGGCTGGAAAAACTGGGGGGGTGGGGGGAATTTCGGCTTTGTGCAGACCTCCCGGAGAGTGGGAGAGGAGTGGGGTGCGTTTTAATTTTAAGGCAGAATAAGGCTTTGGGGTGAGAGCAATCAAATCCGGTTGCCGACCCACTTCCTGTGGCCAGTGGAGGGTCAAGTGAGGATGAGTGAGGAGCAGGAAGTGGGGGCTCCCAGGGCTGGGGCTCAGTGAGCCCCCGATTCCACCCCCATCTTTAGCATGTTGGGGAGCAGAGTCCGGGCTGTGGCTCCCCACCATGGCGCCACGCTTCTCCTCCACTGGGTTTCCTTTCCTTTCTTTTGAGGGCAAGACTTCCAAATTACAGGGTGGGGTGGCTTGTGGCCCAATTACGGGGCTCGTCCATCAAAGCAGCCGTTCTCCCTCCTCCTCACCCCTCCCCATCTGCGCAGCCGGGGAGGGCGCGGAACAAAAATGGATTCCCGTGGCTGCAGGCCACTGGGTTGCAACTCGCCCCCACTCCAGGATTAATCACAATACGAGTCACCCCGTTACAGGGCACTCCAAATCGGGTTCAGGTCGGGTCCCGGGGCAGGAAGGTAGGGCTGCTTAGTCCTCCAGAGAGGGAAAGACTTGGTGGATTCCACCCCAGGTTAGCGGCCATGCCCCGCATGGTGGGTCACACCCCATGGTGACCATGTCCCCACAGTGGCCATGCCCCTCACCTTCTCTAGGGTTTCAATCCGCTGTTTCAGGAGCCGGTTCTCCGTCCGAAGCCTCTATGGGGGTGGGGGGAGATCATGTCATAGCCCGCCCCCATGCCTGTCTACACACACCCCTCATTTACCCACGGCCGGCGTCAGTCCCCTTAGGGCCAGGCCACTTTTCTGGGCAGGGCACAGCCAGCGTCTTACGTTCTGGGTCAGCGATTTCAGAAAACAGGGCCAATTCCTGTTCAGACTGGCTTGATTACAAAAAAATAAAAAATTTTAAAACAAACCTGGGTTCAGCAAAAATAACGTGAGTGCCTTCGTGGCCACGTGTGTGTTTGGGGGCCAGTCAGTACCCACACCCCCTCAGAAGACTCCATCCCACACGTGGGTCAGTCTGCCCCGGGTTGTGCGGGAATCAGTGGGGGAAGCGGCTGTGGAGCAGCCGCCACGCACCCCTCGCTGCTTTGCCCCAAGCACCCAGGTTCAATTCCGGGGGCAGGCTCCTCTTTGAGTCTGGGTCCAGCGTGCTGATCACGCATCCTTTCTCGACAACTACATTCCCATGACCTGCCGAGAGCAACCTGTCCCCAGTGGTTTTTGCTCTTCCCTGGCTGGGGTTTCGAAGACGTCTCCCTTGCTCCTGCCTTCCATTCTGTGCTGATGGATTTTGGCTAGATAGTTGCGGTTTTAGGCCAGGTGCAGTGGCTTACGCTTGTAATCCCAGCACTTTGGGAGGCCGAGGCAGGCAGATCACCTGAGGTCAGGAGTTTGAGACCAGCCTCTACTAAAAACACAAAGATTAGCCAGGCGTGGTGGTGCATGCCTGTAATCCCAGCTACTGGGGAGGCTGAGGTAGGAGAATCACTTGAACCCGGGAGCAGGGGTTGCAGTGAGCTGAGATCACATCACTGCACTGCAGCCTGGGTGACAGAGCAAGACTCTGTCTCCAAAAAAAAAAGAGAAAAAGATATTTGCACTTTAGGTTCCCCTAGGACCCTCTGGGGAGCAGGTGAGGTTTGCAAACGAGTTGAATCTTGACTGTACCTGCGCCCCCTTGCTTGATACGAAGGTGGTACAGAAATTGTTTGGATTGGCAGGTGAGTGAGGGTCCTGCCACACTGCAGGTCACACAGAATATTTCCTGGGTTTCTTCTGGGGAGAAAAGGTGATGGAAACACCTAGAACATTCCCAGGAAGCAAATGCAGTCAGACAGAACTGCAGACTTGACAGTCATTGATGCATGTTATGTGGGGAAACTGAGTCAGAGTGGGGCAGGGCATTGCCCTAGTCCCTCAGTTCGGCTGGGTCAGAGCTATTTCAGGTCTCTGGTCCTCATAGCAATCTGAAGCCCTGATCCCTGGCCCCTGGGTTTCCCTATCATCTCTCTGGCTTCAACCCATCACAGCACCAAGCACAGCCATCCTTGCAGGAGCTGGGCGCACCTTTTGTATTTATTTCTATATTTTTGTAGAGACGGGGTATTGCTATGTTGCCTAGACTGGTCTCCAACTCCTGGCCTCAAGCCACCCTCCCACCTCAGCCTCCCAAAGTGTTAGGATTATAGGTGTGAGCCAGCGTGCCTGCTGGAGCTGGAATTGAATCCTTGTCTGTTGCACTCCAGTGTTAGCCACTGTGTGGCTCTGCCCCTGAAGAGCATGGAGCCAGGCTGTGTTGGGTTTGTGTCTGTGTCTGTTCCTATCACTGGGGCACCCTCAGTCTCAGCTGTGACTTTGGCACACAGCAGGCGCTCAATAAATGTTTTCTTTCTTTTTTTTTTTTGAGACAGACTCTCACTCTGTCGCCTAGGCTGGAGTGCAATGGTGCAGTCTTGGCTCACTGCAACCTCCGCCTCCCGGGTTCAAGTGATTTTCCTGCCTCAGCCTCCCGAGTAGCTGGGATTACAGGTGTGTGCCACCACACCTGGCTAATTTTTGTATTTTTAATAGAGACGGGGTTTCACTGTATTAGCCAGGCTGGTCTCCAGCTCCTGACCTCAAGTGATCCACCTGCCTCTGCCTCCCAAAGTGCTGGGATTACATGCTTGAGCCATCGCGCCCGGCAGTAAATGCTTGTTGAGTAAATAACTAAAATCACGTGTAAAGGGAAGAATGCGCAAGGAAGGAGAGAGAAGCTTTGCACACTCAGGGAACCCCCTGACTTTGCAGGGCTGGCGGGCCAGGTGCCCCAGGAACCAGGGGCCCCGGGTGAGTGCCCACACCCTGCCCTACACACCCTGGTGTCTGGGCCCTGCGTGCTCCATCTTTCCCCAGAGGGCGGTCCCCTTGGGGGGTCCTCCACTGCAAACTTCTTGAAATTCCTCCAGCCTCCAAGGCACGCTGCTGCGCTGGGCTTTTAGCCCTCGACACCCTGGGCCCGGAGCCTCTGCCCAGGTCAGCCTTGCCCACCGCGTGCACATCCTTGTTCAGAGCATTTAGAGTCCACACTCTAGTTCAGTGGTTTATTGATTGCTTCCCCATGACGCTGGGCGGCCCAGCGGGGCAGGGACCTTGACTGTCTTGGTTACCGCGGCGTCAGGCGGGGGAGGCGCGCACAGCTGGCCTAACAGGTGAAGGACGGCGCAGGTGGGCCTCCGCCTGTCCGCCAAGGACGGCCGGGTCCGCCTGTGCGCTGGGAAGGCCCGCCCCCTAGCGGCCGATCTTTAGAGTACGGAGGGCAGCCCCCAAGGACCTCCCATCCCTGTCGCCGCCGTCCCCCGCCCCCCCCACCCCCGGCCCCTGGACTCACTTTGATCTCGATCTGCTCCTCCATCTCCTTGCTCTTCATGGCTGCGTACTCCTTCTCCAGCCTGCAGAGTGGGAGGGCCCGGTGGTTACTGTCATGCCCTAGGGGGTCCCCCCTTCCCACCCTGGTTGCCCAGCAGACACCGACCTCTTCATCTTCTTGGGGTTGTACTTGACCTGGTAGGCTTTGAGGACCAGCTTGTCCGGGCAGCTGTCGAACTGGTGGGGGATCACTCTCTGGAAGTACTGTGGGGACACAGCCGGTTACCAGGTCACCAACATGCAGGCCGTGACCACCGGGGGCCGCCCGAGCCCTGTTGCCCTGGAGGGGGGCAGGAACCAGTCTGCCTGGGGTGTCGCCATGTCCTCAATGCTGTGTCCTCAGTGTTTGTAGAGCAATGGAAAGACTGAGCGTGAGGGGACGGAATGGGGGGCTGCCTGCAGCCAAAGCCTTAGTTTCCAGAAGAAAAGCAGGCAGATGCTGGATGTGGTGGCTCATGCCTATAATCCCAATGATTTAAAAGCCTGAGGTGGGGGAAATAAATAGCTTGAGCCCAGGAGTTTGAGACCAGTGCGGGCAACATAGTGAGACCCCATTTCTAAAAAAAAAAAAAAAAAAAAAAAATTAGCTGGGCATGGTGGTGTACACCTGTGGTCCCAGCTACTCAGGAGGCTGAAGCAGGAGGATTGCTTCAGCCCAGGAGGTGGAGGCTGCAGTGAGCTAGGACTGCACTACTGCACTCCAGCCTGGGCCACAGAGCAACTCTGACTTAAAAAAAAAAAAGAAAAAAGGAAAAGCAGGCCAAGGAGGCTCTCCTGCGAGTGAAGGCTGAGGGTCGGGGGGTCTGACACAGGGGACCTTCGTGGGGGAAGGAGGATGGGGATGCCGGGGGCCTCCGGCCTGTGCAAAGGGTTAAGGTAAGCTGAGGGGGGACACGGCTCTTGCACCCGGCCCAGCTGGCCCCCTCTGGTAGCTGTGGACAATGCCTGCCCGTGTTCACGGACACAACCGTGGCCTTTGTGCATTCTTCCCTGAAGCACCAGCTGGAGGACGCGGGGAGGGGGCAGGGCCCACACAGCAGAGAAGTGGCGGTGGGAGGCAGGCTGGCCAGCAGCAGGGCCTCCAGGCAGGCCAGGCTGGGGCGGGGCAAGGCGTGAGGTTGCCTAGACCCCCAAACTCCCTCCTGTGCCCTCACCAGGCCGGGGGGCAGGGTGGGGATGCCCTCATGGTTAGCCAGAGTCATGATCTGCCATCAGGCTTCGGGGCATCTGTGGGGTTGGGGTCAGGAGGTGGGCAGTGGGGCTCCCAGGGTTCAGCCCGGGCCTGGGCCTCCTATCTCCCTGCGGCCAGGCTGCTGGCCCCCGACTGTGTCTGGCAGAGCCTAGGGGGTCCTCTGGTCCCTTAGGGAGACCTCAGGGGAACAGAGTGGATGGGAACAGATCAGGGATGTCAGGCACGCCACCTTCCACCCTCGAAGCCCGGCCCTCTCTGTCACTTGTGAGGGCATCCTGCGACTCGGAGCCCCTGGTTAGGGGCAGCCCCGCCGGCCCTGGCCCTCCCGGCCCACCTGGGACATCCCCTCCATGTCCAGCTGCATCAGCTCCGCCTGGTTCACCTGCAGCAGGGCGAGGCCCACTCGGAACACGATCTCCAGCCCCTGCAAAGGCGGCAAAGGCAGTGGGAGGTGGAGGGCAGGGAGGCTTCTGTTCCAGCCACCTCCAAGGGGCTCTCTTCCCTCCCCAGGCACCGTCGGTCCTCACCTCATACATGAAGATGTCGAAGACCCGGGTGGCGACGGGGAGTGGGAAGGTGGTCAGGAACAGTGTGAGGAACCAGGACGAGGCGTACATGGATGTGTGGAAGCTTTGGGAGCGGAAGTGGGTGTTGAGGTCTGGGAGCTGCTCCTGCAGGGGTGGGAGGCCGGGTGGGCACAGTGAGGGGGATGCCCTCCCACCGGGGGGTGCTGGGCCTCAGTGTCCAGGGAGCCTTCCTGGACCTGCGCTGGGCAGCCCGAGGCTCCCTTCCTGGTGCTCCCTCAGCACTCTGTCTGGGGGAGGCCAAAGCACCCCGGAGCTTTGAGCAGCACGGGGTGGGGGCCAGGCAGGGATGGCAAGATCTGCAGCCGCCTGTGTGTGTTGGGGGCCCATCCTGGGTAGGCGATGCGCTCGTGGCAGCTCATGGGGTCCTCACGACAGCCTAAGAGGGTATGTCTGAGGCTGGGGGAGTTGGATCACTCCCCACAGACACCCTGAGAGCCAGAGGTGGAGCATGGGCAGGTGCCAGCCTCTGGCCCTGGGGGGAGCCCCGTCACCTTGTTACGTGACCTGCCAGCTGCTGTACCTCCCTCGGCCCCCAGCATAAAGCTTTGTGCAAGCTGTGTTGGATTGGCCTGAACTCTAGACAGCCAGAAAGTGGCAGACGGCTGGGGAAACTGAGGCTGGAGAAGGCGTTAGGATCCCCGGCTTCCTCCCAGCGCCAGGGGCTCTCTGCGCCCTGAGTTTGCAAGCTTGGCTGTGGGAGGGCTCTGCTACCCAGCCTGGGGTGGGGTGGTGCCTTCTCTGCAGCCCAGGCCTCCTCCTTGTGGCACTACAAGGCCCTCTTAGGCTACAGCACCGCCCATGCTCCAGGCCCAGGGAGTGGGGCTGTCACATCGAGGGATGACTGCACAGCCCTACCTGCCATGGCAGCTGAGGCAGGCCGGTGGTGTGTGTGTGTGTGTTCGTGTGCATGCGGGTGTGTGTATGTTCGCAAACGGCCTTGGCGGCTCTGCCTGCCAGCCAGGAGCAGGCCCTGCGGGGGCTGCTATTTATAAACAGACGTCTGCGGCTCTCCGGTAATCAGGCAGGCAGACAACACTTTCCCTCCTTCCACCACACTCTGGAGCAGACAGGGAGGTAGCTGTGGCTGTGTCCGATGTGAGCCTGCCCCACCCCTCTGCCTCAGCAGCCCTGGGAGCCCCCCTTCAGTGGTGGCTCTCCTGTCCCTCCAAGCATCCTTCAGGGCAGTGAGGCATGGGGAGAGGAGTGCCTTTTGGAGTTGGAACATCCAGGTGTGATTTCACAGGCTTGGAATTTTCAGTCCAAGAGATGCCCGGGTACGGTCTGGGGTGCCAGCCCTGCCCTCCTGCGGTCCTGCTCCCCTGCAGCCCTGCCCACCTGTGGCCTTGCCCTCCTGCAGCCCTGCTCCCCTGCAGCCCTGCCCACCTGTGGCCTTGCCCTCCTGCAGCCCTGCCCACCTGTGGCCCTGCTCACCTGCAGCATGTACTCGAACTGATAGATACAGAGTCCGAGCTCGGCCATGCTGGGTTTGAAGAGCTCCCGCAGCCGGTACTCCTGCATCAGCCGCACGAACACACAGAAGGCCTCCTCCTCAGGCATCTAGGGGGGATGGGCAGGTGCGGGGGCTCAGGGCAGTGGGGAGGGGCGTCTCGCTGCTCACCAGGGACCTGGGGTACAGGGGTCCATCTCCATGTCGGTACCTGGCTCCCTAGACTCTCATGACACACTGTTGGTCCCTGTGTCCTCACTCGCTGTTTTACTGATGGAAAGCCTGAGGATGAGGTCACCTGCCAAGGGCCACTTGGCAGGAAACAGGGGAGCTGGACTTGAACCCAGGGCTGGCCGCTGCCAGCATCCCCCTGGTTAGGACACCTCCTGTCCCAGCTGCGTCCTCTCTCCCTGTCCTAAGCCCCCCAGTTTCTCTGGAGGAGAACCCCAAGCCCCATAAACACCACGCTGGATGGCCTAAGTCCCCAGACTGAGGTTCCTGTCCAACCCTGAGAGGTGGCAGAGAGAGACACTGTGTCCCTCCGAACCCTGTCTCTGTCCTGGATGGTACAGTGGACGGGACCCAACCAGACAGGTGCCACTCACTGGGCCTTGGCCTGGCGATTGGCAGAGGTCACGGGTGTGGATAGAGAGGGAGGATCTGCCCCTAGCAGGACGCTGGGTGGAGGACACGCCACTTCTGTCCATCTCTTGGGGGCCGAGCCCAGGGTGGGCTGTTGTCTGGCAGGAGCCCAGCCACCCCCCAGCCACCTACCTGCATGAGGAGCAGGCCCACGATGAAGGCGCTTCCCTGGCAGTAGCCCACCTCCCGGTCTACCAGCGAGTATGCCTAGAAGGGAACGGGTCCTGAGGGCAGGGTCCCGCCGTCCAGCACAGCCGGTGAACTGGGGAACTGCTCCTTCCTTTGGGACCAAGGGAGCGGGGAGCCCTGGGCCTGACCTTCATGACGTTGAAGAGGACCTCCTGGCCCAGGCTGTCCTGGCCCTTGAAGAACTCGTGTTCTGGGTAGGTGCGGGCGATGTCCCTGCGGATCAGCTTCTCACATGGCGAGGACATCTTGAGCAGCTCGGAGTACTGGTTCTTGACTGGCATGTCTGTGGCGCTGCACAGCAGCTGCCACACGATGGCCCGGAAGTGGTGTGGGATGCCCTTGCGGATCAGCTCCTGGCCATGGGAGTGGGAAGCCGGGGCTGGACTTGGTCCCAGTGCAGCCTCCCCGTGGCCACCCAGCCCAGCTCCTCAGGTGTGGCTCATCCAGGCCTCGAGCATGGCACAGAACTCGTGGTCCCCAATCCTTTTACACCTCCTTTTTTTAGAGACAGGGTCTCACTCTGTCACCCAGGCTGGAGTGCAGTGGTGCGATCATAGCTCCCTGCAGCCTTGAACTCCTGGGCTCAAGCGATCCTCCTGCCTCAGCTTCCTGAGTAGCTGGGACTACAGTTGTGCACCACCACGCCTGGCTAATTTTTAAACTTTTTTTTTTTTTTGAGATGGAGTCTCGCTCTGTTGCCCAGGCTGGCAGTGGCGTGATCTTGGCTCACTGCTACCTCTTGCCTCCCAGGTTCAAGTGATTCTCCTGCCTCAGCCTCCCAAATAGCTGGGATTACAGGTGCGCGCCACAACACCCAGCTAATTTTTGTATTTTCAGTCGAGTTGGAGTTTCGCCGTGTTGGCCAGGCTGGTCTTGA
Organism: Hylobates moloch; assembly: GCF_009828535.3. NCBI lineage: Eukaryota > Metazoa > Chordata > Mammalia > Primates > Hylobatidae > Hylobates > Hylobates moloch. The sequence goes on along the minus strand of NW_026652287.1, from coordinate 40,896,268 downwards.
ACTGCAGACCTTAGGTGATCTGCCCGCCTCGACCTCCCAACATACTGGGATTACAGGCGTGAGCCACCGCGCCCGGCCTACCTGGCCAATTTTTAAACTTTTTATAGAGTCGGAGTCTCATTATGTTGCCCAGGCTGGCCTCGAACTCCTGGCCTCAAGCGATCCTCCCACCTTGGCCGCCCAAAGCGCCGAGATTCCAGGCGTGAGCCACCGCACCCCCATCCTTCATGGACACTACAGGGCAGCAAGCACATGGGCACCCGACGGTGCAGGGCCTGTCCAGCACCACCCTGACTCACTCTCTCCTGTCCCTGTGCCCTGACAGGACACCCTGAAAGTGCCTGCACATCTCCACTGCTGCCACTGTGCCCAGGCTGGGGCCCCACAGACCCTGGCGCTGCCTGGTGGCTGAGTGACCGCGCACCACCTGCCCACGCCGTCGGCCCAGCCCCGCCTGCCTGGCCGCCCCCCACCTTGAGCAGCTTCTCCTTCCTGCGCCGCCACTCCTCCCACTCGTTGGCGATCCGGCCCCACAGGATCCACGTGTCCTCCTCCAGGTGGCTCAGGTTGGAGGAGGCCGAGGAGCTGGACACTAGCGAGGAGCCACTGTTCCGCCGCGAGCCATTCATGGAGCGCATGGACTTGGAGTCGGCCTCTAGGAGCCTGGGCAGGAAGGGCCGGCAGAGGGGAACCAGTGACTCCCTGGGGACAGGGATCCTTGGCGAACCCAGCCCATCCTCCGGGGGTCTCAGAGGACACCAGGGATTAGGTCCCTCTTGTTTATTTTATTTTATTTTATTTTATTTTTTGAGATGGAGTCTTGCTCTGTTGCCTAGGCTGGAGTGCAGTGGTGTGATCTCAGCTCACTGCAACCTCTGCCTCCTGGTTCAAGCAATTCTCCCACTTCAGCCTCCCGAGTAGCTGGGATTACAGGTGCATGCCACCACACCCGGCTAACTTTATATTTTTAGTAGATACGGGGTTTCACCATGTTGGTTGGGCTGGTATCGAACTCCTGACCTTAGGTGATCCACCTGCCTTGGCCTCCTAAACTGCTGGGATTACAGGCGTGAGCCACTGCCCTCAGTGCCCCCTTTTTTTTGAGACGGAGTTTTGCTCTTGTGGCCCAGACTGGAGTGCAGTGGCGTGATCTTGGCTCACTGTAGCCTGTGCCTCCCGGGTTCAAGCGATTCTCCTGCCTCAGGCTCCCAAGTAGCAGGGATTACAGGCACCCACCACCACGCCCAGCTAATTTCTGTGTTTTTAGTAGAGACAGGATTTCACCATGTTGGCCAGGCTGGTCTCAAATGCCTGACCTCAAGTGATCCGTCTGCCTCGGCCTCCCAAAGTGTTTGGTGGTGTGAGCCACCATGTCCAGCCTAAAACCTGCATTTTAAATGGGGGTGGGGCCAGAGGAGGAAAGCAGGAAGGCCCGACTCAACGCTTCCTCCAGTTCTGCCTCCAGCAACCACGGGAGATTCACAGATTCACTTGACCTCTCAAACCTTCAGTCTCATCTGAACAGGGTGGGGACACATATGTTCAGCCAGGGTTGGGAGGATGAAAGGAGGTGTCTCTCATCCAGCATCTGGAGGTGGCTGTCACCTTGCACACACTGGGCCTGGCTCTGAATGTGAGGGCACCTGGGAACTCCTGTGGGGGCCCAGGCTGCACCCCAAGATTTCACCCCATCCCCCTGCCCCCAACTCACCGGTTCTGCTCTTCGAGCTTGGCCAGCAGCTCCAGCTCATCGGGGCTGAGGTTCTCGGAGTCAGAGGTCGGGGAGCAGGTGGGGGCCGACAGGGCCTCCTGGGATGAGGAGTCGGGGCTCATAGTGGGGCTCGCCATGGTGGGTGGGCTTGTTAGCCGTGAGCGGGGTTGGTTCACAGCTCTGTCTGGGGGCCAGAGACATGCGTGGTCGGCATTGGGTGGGTGCGACTCCATCCTGCCTGCCCACCCTCAGGACATTTCCTCACCCTGGGCTTCCTGCCTCTGGTCCACCCCTATCCGTGCACCCCTCATCCCCATGTGCCCCAGCCCAGCTGACAGCCATGCTGCCCCTTTTGTTCGAGACCCTGGCGATTGGGATCCCTGCCTGTGTCATCAGGCCGGACGTCTGGATGGAGACGGGAGGACTGTTGCCAGGATATGAGCCGTCCGGCTGTCCCTGGGCATGAAGGCCAAGGCTCAACTTGACTCCCCTGAGGCTGGAGCAGGGCCCAGAGCAGAGGCTCCCTGTCACTCGGGCTCCACAGACCCTGCTGGGACCCCGGGGTGCAGGAGCCCCTGCTTTGCTGGCCCTTCCTAACAGCTTGGTCCCCGTCCCCTCCATGGCTTGCCCTGGGAGCCCCACATCAGTGTCTGACTTTCCCCATCTCATCAACCAAAGTGGGCTGCTGGCACGGCCAAGAGCAATTACTCTTGACTGTTAATTGTCTGGCACTGCCAACAGCCAGAAGAGTAGACTCCCCTTGGGTTGGGAAGCCAGGGACGTGGCAGAGTGCTGGGAATCTGTGCCCTGGCAGACACAGAGCCAGAGCTGTGGGCTCCGATCCGTATCCAGATCTTGGCCTACCACGTGCTGGGCGAGTCCCAGGCACATCTCTCCTATCCTTTTGCAGTGTCATCTGGCCCGACCCTTCTGGGGGCTTCAAGGACACTGGCCTCTTGCCTTCTGCCAGCCTGGCGGAGGCAGACCAACGCTGTGTCAAAAACAAAGGTCCTGGGCTCAAATGGACCTGCGTCTGAAGCATGGCTCCCCTCGACCAGCTGTGTGACCTTGGGCCAGTCACTTGGTGTCTCTGAGCCTCTGTACACTGAGATCATACAGGACCTAGCCTCAAGGGTGGCTGTAGAAACTGAGCACGTGACTGCACATAACGTGGTCAGAATAGAGCCTGACAATCAGCGACAGCCCCATGGACATTGGCTATCACTGTCCATCCTGGGGCCAAGGCTCATGGGTTCTGCTGTGGCCTGTGTGGGGACTGATGGCCAGGGACCCCTAGCAGGGGGCCCTAGGGGAAAGGGACAGCTATGGGAGTGCAGGCAGTGCCTGGGGATGGTGTTCCTTCATGCTTCTTCCTGGTGACCCCAGGCTAGCCTCCAGAGTCTGAGAAGATGGGGGTACCTAGGGTCCTGGCGGCAGGAAGGAACCCTGTTCCTGCCTCCTTATTTGCATGGCTCCCCATGCCCGCCCACTACCTGGCACGCTCAGTAGCAGGAGTCTGCCGTGTTCCACTTGGCCCCACCTGACCTGGCCGACAGCTCCACCTACAGAGGGGGCCTCGCTGGGTCCTTGGAGTGGGGATATCTGGACCCCCAGGTGGCAGGGGGACAGTGGTGGGACCACAGCAGACCACTGTATACCTGCCTGGCTACCGTTGGGTCACAGGGCACCTTCCCACAGCCCAAACTCAGCCCCCAGCCAACCCCTGAGGGCCTACAGGTTGGATGGACTTGACTCTGGCCACCCCAGTCCTCCTGGAATGGGGTTGGGGGAGGTGCGCCATTCTTTTTCCACCGTATAGGGACCCAGAACCCTCCTTCTCCAGGCCTCTGTGGCTCCCCAGGGCTGCTGGTTCTACCTTGGGCCCTCAAGCGTTCCCCTAGTCTGCCGGGTGCTGAGGGTTTTGGATTTTGGGGAGCGGAAGGAACTCTCTCATTGCCAAGTGGGCCGGGGCCACCTGCCCTAAAGACCAAGCTGCTGGGCACCACCTAGTCAGGAGTTAATCATTCCCGAGACAGGGATAGTGGGGGCCGCTTTGGGGCCGCCCACAGAGTCAAAGTCTGCCGGGACAGAGACAGGGGCTGTGGACAAGAAGTGCTGATCAGAAGGACCTCTCTGGGTGGGCAGGGGCTGGGAGGGCAGCTTCAGAGCTGGGAGAATGGGGAGGAGGTGGTGGAGGCGAGGCTGGAGCCTCAGAACCACAGATGGAGTTGGGGAGCAGTGAGAGCTTCAGAACTGAGGAAACCCAAGCTCAGGGCATCAGCCCCACCCAATCTCTGCCCAAGCCTCGGTTTCTCTCTTTCTCTCTTTCTTTCTTTTTCTCTTTATCTTCTCTCTGTCTCTCCCTCCCTCTCCTTCTCTCTTTCTTTCTTTCTTTTTTTTTTTTTTTTGAGATGGAGTCTTGCTCTGTCGGCCAGGCTGGAGTGCAACGGCCCGATCTCGGCTCACTGCAACCTCTACCTCCCGGGTTCACGCGATTCTCCTGCGTGATTACAGGTGTGTGCCACCACACCCAGCTAATTTTTGTATTTTTAGTAGAGATGGGGTTTCACCATGTTGGTCAGGTTGGTCTTGAACTCCTGACCTCGTAATCCGTCTGCCTCGGCCTCCCAAAGTGCTGGGATTACAGAGGTGAGCCACTGCACCCGGCGGAGCCTTGGTTTCTGATTTAAAAAATCCCCAAACCCCGGAGCCGTCCACTAGCAGACGTTGTTCAGCTATTTATCACGAATGTGTGTGTATTTCTTTTTTTTTTTTTTGAGACGGAGTCTCGCTCTGTCGCCCAGGCTGGAGTGCAGTGGTGCAATCTCGGCTCACTGTAAGCTCCGCCTCCCGGGTTCACGCCATTCTCCTGCCTCAGCCTCTCCGAGTAGCTGGGACTACAGGCGCCCGCCACCACGCCCGGCTAATTTTTTGTATTTTTAGTAGAGACGGGGTTTCACCGTGGTCTCGATGTCCTGGCCTCGTGATTCGCCCGCCTCGGCCTCCCAAAGTGCTGGGATTACAAGCGTGAGCCACCGCGCCCAGCCGAATGTGTGTGTATTTCATACAGGAAGTGAAATGTATTAAATACGCAGGGCTGAAACTTGCAGTCTGAGAGGCAGGAACCTCCTGATCCCACCGGAACTTTCTCTCCACTCATCCCCAGTCTCTCTCAGTGGAAACCATCCTCCTGAAGCATGTGTGCGCGCACAACACACATGCACTCTCACACTCTTCACAGCCACCCCACTCCCTCACGCATGTACATACATTTACACCCACCCCCACTCACATACAAACTCTCACACATACACATGCAGACACTCGTATACACACACTCATGTCTATTCTCACACACACATACTCACACACCTATACACACACCCCTATACGCACACACATCCCTACACATACTTAATACATACACACCCACACACATTCACACACACATGCACACACTTGATACACACCCATGCATATCACACACATACACTTGATACATGCACACCCACATAATCCACACACATACACACACTTGATACACCCTTACACAGTTCACACACACACATGCACATGCTTGATACATTCTCACACACACATGCACATTGATGCATTCTCACACACATGCACACACTTGATACACATTCACACATTCTCACACACATGCATACTTGATACACACAAATTCACACATCCCCACAATGCACACACTTGATACACATTCACACACACATGCACACACTTGATACATACCCATGCATTCATACACATGTACACATGCACACACTTGATGCACACACACATACACACACTTGCCCAAACTCTCCCAATTCTCACACACACACCTATACACACACACACACTCGACACAACTGCCTATTCTCACACACACACTCATACACCTATACACACACGCATACTCAACACACACACCCATGCCTATTCTCTCATACACATGCTCACACACCTATACACACGCACACACTCAACACCCACATGCTCATCCATAGTCACACGTATACACATACGCACATACTCGGATACAAACCCACCCAGTACCTTCACATACACACATGCACACACTCAATACACACATACCTGTGCACATTCACACATACACATGAACAACTCAGATACACACACACCTATACACCACACACATGCACACACTCGATACATGCTCATGCATATTTGCGTGCACACACACACTCGGATACACACACACCCAGTACCTTCACACACATACACGCACACACTCAATACACACATGCCTGTGCACATCCACACACACTTGATACACAATTCGCACACACATCCCTACACATACTTGATACATACCCACACACATTCACACACACATGCACACACTTGATACACACCCATGCATATCACACACATACACTTGATACATGCACACCCACATAATCCACACACATACACACACTTGATACACCCTTACACAGTTCACACACACACATGCACATGCTTGATACATTCTCACACACACATGCACATTGATGCATTCTCACACACATGCACACACTTGATACACATTCACACATTCTCACACACATGCATACTTGATACACACAAATTCACACATCCCCACAATGCACACACTTGATACACATTCACACACACATGCACACACTTGATACATACCCATGCACATTCATACACATGTACACATGCACACACTTGATGCACACACACCTATACACATTCACACAGTCGCACATATACGTGCACACACAACACACACCCATGCACATTCACACACACAGTACACACCTCATGCACATGACATACACTCACACAGGCATACACACATACTCTTTCACACTTCTCAACACAAAATATACTCATTGACACTCTCACCTGCACTCACACTCAGGCACACACACATTCATTCCCACCCATCTACACACATGTGCTCACACACACTTCCTCCACCGAGTGGCCCTCACCCCCTGGGAACACAGCAGGTTTGGGGTGGAGGTGGGCTGCTGTCCTGATTCTGTGGGCAGCCCTGCACCCCTCCCATGGTGCCATGACGCTGGCTCAATCACTCCTTCCTGGTGCTGACTGAGGGCCACCTGAGGGCAGGCCACTGTCTAGTCAGGAGACATGGCAGGGAGTGAGGCAGGGGAGGCCCCATCTCCATCTCCCCATGCCGGATGGGCACGGGCCTTGGCAACCCACCCACTGGCCTCTGGGTCTGGGGTCCCAGCCTCTCCATGTCCTTAATTTCAATGCTTCACCTCAACTGCTCCTCAGCCATCTGAAGGGGGGTCCTGGACCCTGTCCCTGCCAGCACCCACTCAAGCCACACCTCCACAGGGCCACCTACAGCTTAGGAAGCTGAGCCAGGCCAGAACACTGGAAAGGGGCTGTGTTTGGGGGTTGTGGGGGGCATGGGGATGGAAAGTGCTGGAATGCTGGGCATCTCCAACTTACGTTTCGCTTTCCCTCTCGGGGGCACTCCCGGGCACGCTTCCTCCTTCCCTAAGCCCCCTCCCACCTGGCTGATGAGGACTGGGCTCCTGGCTTCCCTCCTGCCTCTCTGGCCAGGACTTCTCAGTCTCCCATGTGGCATCTCTTCCTCCCCGGGTCCCTCCTTGGTCTTGATGCCCTTGGGGATCTCATTCTTGGGGCTTAAATGACCAAATGTATGTCACCAGCTTTTCCTTTCTCTCAAGAACTGGCCAAAGTTGCCAAAGTTGCCCGAACAGCTCCATCAGCCCCCAGCCCACCCACCATTCCATGTTCTGTGTTTCCCCCACCAGGGCAGGAATCACCTGTGCCCTCTTGGAGTGTCCAGGGCAGAGACCAAGAAACAAGCACCCAGACCATCCTTCACAGATTGAGATAAAAGCTTGCAGTAAACAATACGGTAGGATGGAGAACAGTCAAGCGGTTCCTCAAAGACTTAGACACACTGTCACCACGCCACCCGGCAAATCTACTCCTAGGGCTCAACGCAAGAGAATGGCAAACATCTGTTCACAGCAGCATTGTTCACAACAGCCAAAAAGCAGAAACAATCCAAATGTCCATCAACGGGTGAATGGATCAACAAAACCTGGTCCACCCAGACAGTGGAATATTACTTAGCCATGAAAAGGAGTGAAGCACCGAGACAGGCCACAGCATGGATGAACCTTGAAAACAAGGCACTCAGTGAGAGATGCCAGACACCAAAGGCCACACACTGTGTGACTCCCTTTATACAGAATGTCCAGAATAGGCGATCCATAGAGACATAAAGTGGATTTGTGGTCACCAGGGGCCGGGGGAGGGAGGAATGGGAAGAAACTGCTTATGGGTATAGGTTTCTTTCTGGGGTGATAGAAATGTTCCAGAATTAGATAGTGGTGATGGCTGCACAACATAATTGGAATAAATGCCACCAAACTGTAAGCTTTAATGGGGTGATTTTTTTTTTGAGACCGAGTTTTGCTCTTGTTGCCCAGGCTGGAGTGCAATGGCATGATCTTGGCTCACTGCAACCTCCACCTCCCGGGTTCAAGAGATTCTCCTGCTTCAGCCTCCCAAGTAGCTGGGATTATAGGCATGTGCCACCATGCCCGGCTAATTTTGTATTTTTAGTAGAGACAGGATTTTGCCATGTTGGCCAGGCTTGTCTTGAACTCCTGACCTCAAGTGATTCACTCGTCTGGGCCTCTCAAAGTGCTCGGATTACAGGCGTGAGCCACTGCGTGTGGCCTAGGTTTGCATTTTAGAAAGACCCTTCTGGTCCCTCATGCGGAAATGCTCTTCAAATCCAATGCTTTCCTGACAGAAGCAGGCCCCTTGTCCTACTGTGGGTGCATCTATCCGGGTCCCCGGTGCCACCTGCCACCTCCACCCACCCACTCTGGCGAGGCCTGGGTGTTCCCCTCCTGCCTTCTCATGTTCTAGAGCTCAGCCAGGCCTACCAACCACACCCCACACCTCACTCCCAGTTGGCCTCTGCTCTCCAGGCTGGAAGCTGCTGTCTTTGTTGTTGTTGTTGTTTTCGTTGCTTTTAGAAACAAGGTCTTGCTCTGTTTCCCAGGCTGGAGTGCAGTGGTGCGAGATCCTGGCCTCAAGTCATCCTCCCACCTCAGCCTCCTGAGTATCTGGGACCACAGATATTCGCCACCATGCCTTGCCAATTTTTCTATTTTTTCGTAGACATGGGGTCTCACTATGTTGCCCAGGCTGCTGTTGAACTCCTGGCTTCAAGTGATGCTCCTGCCTCAGCCTCCCAGAGTGCTGGGATCACAGGTATGAGCCACTGTCCCCCACCAAAGCTGCTGTCTTGATGGCGCCTGCCACGTCCATTGAGCTTTCTGTGCTTTCTGATGCTCTGTCCATGGGGCCACCAGAACCGTACAGAACTGCAGCTCTCACCCTGTCATGTGCCTGCCTAAGACCCTTTAGCAGCTCCCAATGGTGAGATGGAGCCCAGATGTCTTTGCAAGACGTGCATGCCCTTCCCAGCCTCGCCTCTTTCTGCATCCCTGCCTGGCACACTCAGCCCTCCAGGCACATAGGTCTCCTGGTGTCTGCCAGTGTCTGCGCACACTCTGTTCCCTCTGACTAGAAGGGCATTCTCCAAGACCTGGTTTGGATTTTTTTTTTTTTTTTTTTAGATGGATGGAGTCTTGCTCTGTCGCCCAGGCTGGAGTGCAGTGGTGAGATCTCGGCTCACTGCAAGCTCTGCCTCCTGGGTTCACGCCATTCTCTTGCCTCAGCCTCCTGAGTAGCTGGGACTACAAGCGCCCACTGCCACGCCTGGCTAATGTTTTGTATTTTTTAGTAGAGACAGGGTTTCACCATGTTAGCCAGGATGGTCTCAATCTCCTGACCTCGTGATCTGCCCACCTTGGCCTCCCAAAGTGCTGAGATTACAGGCGTGAGCCACCGCGCCTGGCCAAGGATTTTTTTTTTTCTTTTTAGAGACAGGGTTTTGCTCTATCTCCCAGGCTGGAGTGCACTGGTATTGGTATGATCATAGCTCACTGTTCACTGCAGACTTGACATCCTGGGTTCAAGTAATCTTCCCGCCTCGGCTCCTCAAAGTGCTGGGACTGTGCCTGGCCGGTTTGGCCATTCTTTCTGTGAAACCTTCTCTGTCAACCTCCCTTCTTCCAGCATCCCGGCTCACTTCTCCCCTCTCTCTCCCTGAAAACATCCACCCCTCTGCCTACACCCAAGCCCAATGCACATTCTATGGCAATTATTTCTATACCTGCCTGCCTGCCTGCCCTATGGGTCATGCACGATGTGAGGACAAGAGCCTCTCTTCTTAATTCTCTATTCCAAGCCCCTAATGCACTATCTGGCATTCAGTACATGCTCAACAAAGGTTTGTTGAATAAATGAAGATGAAACTTTCCATGTCACTCAGGCAGGTGATCAAGGTCAACATCAACAGTGATAAGTCATGTGGCTAACACGTACCCTTGATAGGATGTGACAGGAAGGACCCTTCACCCCTGTGGTCTTCCTCCCCAAGACCCCAGTCTAACCATGAGAAACACCAGAGAGGCTGGGCACGGTGGCTGACACCTGTAATCCCAGCACTTTGGGAGGCCAAGGTGGGCGGATCACTTGAGGTTACGAGTTTGAGACCAGCCTGGCCAACATGGTAAAACCCTGTCTCTACTAAAGATACAAAGAATTAGCTGGGCGTGGTGGTACATGCCTGTAATCTGAGCTACTCAGGAGGCTGAGGCAGGGGAATGGCTTGAACCCAGGAGGCGGAAGTTGCAGTGAGCCGAGATTGCACCACTGCACTCCAGCCTGGGTGACAGAGCGAGACTCCGTCTCAAAAAAAAAAACAAAAACAAACAAAAAACACCAGACAGAACAGTATTAGAGGACATTCTATACAACACCTACTCCGCCTTCTTCAAAACCGTCAAAGTTGGCCAGGCATGGTGGCTCACACCTGTAATCTCAGCACTTCGGGAGGCCGATGTGGGCAGATCGCCTGAGGTCAGGGGTTCGAGACCAGCCTAACCAACATGGAGAAACCCTATCTCTACTAAAAATACAAAATTAGCCGTGTGTGGTGGCACATGCCTGCAATCCCAGCTACTTGGGAGGCTGAGGCAGAATTGCTTGAACCCAGGAGGCAGACGTTGTGATGAGCTGAGACTGCACCACAATTGCACTCCACCCTGGGCAACAAGAGCGAAACTCCATCTCAAAAAACAAAAAACCAAAACAAACAAACAAAAAGAATGTCAAGGTCACCAAAAGCAAGGAAAGTCTGAGAAACTGTCACAGCCCAGAGGAGGTTAGGGAGACATGACGACTAAATGTCATGTGGGATCCTGGGATGGAAAAAGGTTACTAGGAAAAAAACAAAGGAAATCTGAATGAAAGGTGGACTTTAGTTAATAATAATATATCAATACTGGCCCATTAACTACAACAAATGTATCATATGAATGGGAAGACATTAACTATAGAGGAGACTGGGTATGGGGCATATGGAAACTCTGTATCATCTTCTCAATTGTTCTATAAATCTCAAAGTGTTCTACAAAATAGTCTTATTTTATTTTGTTTTATTTATTTTTTATTGTTTGAGAATGAGTTTCACTCCTGTTGCCCAGGCTGGAGTGCAGTGGTGTGATCTCGGTTCACTGCAACCTCCGCCTCCTAGGTTCAAGCGATTCTCCTGCCTCAGCCTCCCAAGTAGCTGGGATTACAGGTGCGCACCACCACGCCTGGCTAATTTCTGTATTTTTAGTAGAGATGGGGCTTCACCATGTTGGCCAGGCTGGTTTTGAACTCCTGACCTCAGGTGATCCGCCCGCCTCAGCCTCCCAAAGTGCTGGGATCACAGGGGTCAGCCACCACAACTAGCCATTTTATTTTATTTTCGAGACAGGGGTCTCACTCTGTTGCCCAGGCTGGTCTTGAACTCCTGGCCACAGGGGATCCTCCTGCCTCAGCCCAAGTCTATTTTAAAAATAATAATAAAGGCTGGGCGCGGTGGCTCATGTCTGTAATTCCAGCACTTTGGGAGGCTGAGGGGGGCAGATCACTTGAGGTCAGGAGTTTGAGACCAGCCTGGCCAACATGGTGGAACCCCATCTCTATTAAAAATTAAAAAAAAAAAAATTAGCTAGGTGTAGTGGCGCATGGCTATAATTCCAGCTACTCCGGAGGCTGAGGCAGGAGGATCGCTTGAACCCAGGAGGCAGAGGTTGTGGTGAGCTGAAATTACGCCACTGCACTCCAGCCTGGATGACAGAGTGAGAGACTCCGTCTAAAAAAAAAATGAAAAAAATAAAAATAGAAATTTCTGTACAGTGTAAGCAGAAAAGCCAACGACGGCTTTAACACACAAGTGCCATATGGCACAGAGAGTCCCTTGACTAGGCTGAGGAAGAAGAAGGATTTGAACTTGGATTTCTGACTGTACAGCCTTTGCCCTAAATCCACCCGCTGTGCTGCAGCTCTGTCTGTATTCTTTTACTTTGGGAATGATACACATATGTGAAACCCCAAGTGCAGGGGTTACTCAGTGAAAACAGTCATTATTTTTCAACAGCGAGCGCATATGATGCGTCTTTCAGTGTGTGGCATTTTCAGAGACAGCAATGAAGACCCCGAGTTTCCTTTCCATGTTGTTTCCCTTCCTCCCCTACCCCTCATTTCCTTCTTTTTTTCTTTTCTGAGACAGAGTCTTGCTCTGTAGCCCAGGCTGGAGTGCAGTTGCGCGATCTCGGCTCACTGCAACCTCTGCCTCCTGGGTTCAAGCACTTCTCCTGCCTCAGCCTCCCGAGTAGCTGGGATTACAGGTGCACCACCATACCTAGCTAATTTTTGTATTTTTAGTAGAGAAAGGGTTTCGCCATGTTAGCCAGGCTGGTCTCGAACTCCTAACCTCAGGTGATCCTCTCGCCTTGGCCTCCCAAAGTGCTGAGATCACAGGCATGAGCCACCACGCCCGGCTCTACCTCCCCATTTCTGATTCCTCCATGTCTAATGATTACCAGGGACACAGACTCATTTCGGAATCTAAAGCCCAAGATGCCACGTGACCCCAATTTGTCCAGCCTGACAGACTGCTGCTGTCTTGGCTGGCTCTGACCTCTGGGGAAATGGCCCAACCTAGCACCTTAGGTCCTCTCTTCCTTGGCAAGGGGTGGGCGGACAACTGACAGGTGAGCTGTCCCTTGGATAACAAGAACAGCAGCTTGAATACAGAGGTCCCTGCCTGATCTCTTCTTGCGCCCAGTCTAGCTGCTCCTCCACGTGGTTCTGGAAGTTTCCATATCCTTGGCCTTGGAGTGTAGGTTGTTATCCCAGATCTCTTGGCTCCAGGTGAGAACTTCAGAGCTTGCAGCCTAGGTTCAAATCCCTCCTCTATCCCTTTCTTTTCTTTTTCTTCCTTTTTCTTTGAAACTGAGTCCCCCTCTGTCACCCAGGCTAGAGTGCAGTGGCACGATCTTGGCTCACTGCAGCCTCTGCCTCCTGGGTTCAAGCAATTCTCCTGCCTCAGCCTCCTGAGTAGCTGGGATTACAGACGCCCGCCACTATACCTGGCTAATTTTTGTATTTTTAGTAGAGACGGGGTTTCACTGTGTTAAGCAAGCTGGTCTCGAACTCCTGACCTCAGGTGATGCGCCTGCCTCAGCCTCCCAAAGTACTGGGATTATAGGTGTGAGCCACCGCTCCTGGCCTCCTCTACCACTTTGTATCTTTGTGACCTTGGGTATGAGGTATTTTGCCTCAATTTTTTTTTGTTTATTTTTATTTTTATTTTATTTTTAGAGACAGGGTCTTGTTTTGTCACCCAGGCTGCAGTATAGTGGTACAATCATAGCCAACTGCAGCCTCCAACTCCTGAGCTCAAGTGATTCTCCTGCCTCAGCCTCCCAAGTAGCTGGGACTACAGACACTTGCCACTATGTCCAGCTAATTTTGTTATTATTATTATTATTATTATTATTATTTTTGCAGAGAGAGAGTCTCATTATGTTGCCCAGGTTGGTCTCAAACTCCTGGCCTCAAGTTATCTCCCTGACTTGGCCTCTCAAAGTGCTGGGATTATAGGCGTGAGCCACTGCACCTGGCCTGCCTCAGTTTCTTTATCTGAAAACAGGGCTGATGACAGTATCTATCCCACAGTTTTTGTTGGAAGGAATCAATGAGCTTAAACCTGTCATGTGCTTAGGACAAGCCTGACCTGTGATATTTATTCCCTCCTGGATGAAAAGTTCTACTAGGGCAGGGGCTGGGGCTGTCTAGCCCGCTATTGGGTCTTCAGAGTCTAGCAGGCATCCCATATTTGCGGGATAAATAAACTTCCCCTCTTCAACAGGCCCTCCCTTTCTGTGGTGATCCTGTTTAAAGATTAAACACAGTAAAACTAGAATAATCATTATTGATAACAATAGCAGCAACAGCAGCACACACCTTTGGCTAAAATCTGAGAATTTAACCATTCTGACCTGCAGAATCCTTTCTGACCTAAAAAAATATTTTCTGTCTTGTAATCTGACCAGATTACTTTCGGCTATTATGATAGGTTCCCTTCTGGCAAATCCCTCATTTTTCTTTTTTAAAAAATTTTTAAAATTTGTATTTATTTCTTTGAGATGGAGTCTCACTCTGTTGCCCAGGCTGGCGTGCAGTGGTGCGTTCTTGGCTCACTGCAAGCTCTGCCTCCCAGGTTCAAGCGAGTTGGGGCTACAGGCGTGCACCACCATACCCGGCTAATTTTTTTCTATTTTTAATAGGGACGGGGTTTCACCATGTTGGCCAGACTGGTCTCGAACTCCTGACCTCAGGTGATCCGCCCGCCTCGGCCTCCCAAAGTGTTGGGATTACAGGTGTGAGCCACTGTGCCGGGCCTCAGATTTCAGTGAAACACTCTCACAAGCACATCGTGGCATGCTGAGAAATGAATGAAAGTGCAGGTGAGTCATGCCAATGAGGCCTTCCAAATCTCCCTCAAAAGGGTAAGTCTCTTCCCTGACCCTGACGAATTGAGTTAGTTCTCCCTGACCCTGATGAGCTGAGTTAGTTCTCCTAAACTCATCTCCTTCCTTCTACTGCCCGGGCTGCTAGCATGTGTGTGCTGCAGTCTTCCCTGGGAAGGGCGGCTTTGCTGCCTTTCCAAGTTCTCCCAACTAGGGATCCCCTTTGCTGGGGAGCCCCCCCACCGTGTGTGCCAAGTGTACAGATGGCACTGGGGACACAAGGGCCTGTAGTAAGACGCCTATCAAAGGAAGTGCAGGGACACGCCTCCCTGAGCGCACCACGCTTGCTCCTGCCTCTTGGGCCTGTGTCCAAGCACTTCTGCTGCCTGGAACACCCTTCCCTGCCACGCTTGCCTGTGACCTGGTCCATACGTCATCCCTGCTGTGCCTTCCCCAACACCCCAGGGATGCATCAGGCTTTATTTTCGGGCTCCCATTGCAGCCTGCTGTACATAATTCTGTCTCATGCTCCCCGCAGCAGGCCTCAGGCCAGGATGGCAAGGGCGTGTGCTGCAATCCTGGTTCCTGAGTTTTGGGGAGGATTAAATGAGATAATATGTCAATGGTGCTTGGCATGGTGCTGAGCACGTGGCGGGGGCTGCCGCATGCCAGTGAGAGGACTTTAGATGCAGGGCAGGGACCACATTGTACACATCTTACATTCCTTCACACCCCAACATCTGACTCCAGGCCCAGGGCTTCCCTGTAACAACTGGCATCTCTATTCTGCAAGAGGAAATTGAAATGTACATTCCTCCTCATCCCCCTGCACCTCTCAAAGCTCACAAACAAAGATGCAGCTCCACGAGCCCAGTCTTGGGTAAAACTGCGTTCGTATCACTGACAAGCCCTCCTCGTGGTTTCCTATAGAGTTCACAGTAATTCCCGGGGAGCCTTCATACCCCACTGTCTCTGCACAAAATTCCACCCTGGGGAGGCTATAGAGTTTAGTTTCCTGTGCGTAAGAGGTACCACGTGACCTTCAGGAGTCTTTTCCTCCACGCCTTCCTTCAGCAAGTGGACAGAACAAACCTCTTCCTACCCGGTGTCAGAGGGTCTATGTGGGGCATCAGAGATCTACGTGGGGCCTCAGCATGGCTATCTGACAGCCCCTCATGCCCACCCCGTTCCCCGTGGTCCTCCTGGCAAGACCCTGTGTATAACCACAAGTCCTGCAACAGACCATCTCTCATCTTCATTCTTCCAGCCCTGATTCGAGCTGGCTCCCCGCAATACAGCTCAGCCCTAGGAAGATGGCCACTTTCCAATGAGGTGTCAACTAAGACCCCAGCAGGGACCTGGGTGGTCAGTGATTCACAGGAGCCCATAGGACTCCCCTCCGAGGCCTTACCGTTCCCTTCCACACAGCACCCGGGGAACACATAGGGCCACACCCTAGCCTCCCTGCAGTTCCAAGTTCTGTTCTAAAAATTTAGCCACTCTCCCTGCACCCCAGTTTCCAGATGGGGAAGTTGAGGTACTGAGCCGCAAGGAGCTTTCTCCCAGGGTGGTCCAGAATCCGCTAGTGAATATACACAAGGAAGCTGGGGCTTTTTATCTCAGGGTTTCCGAGCACGGTTATGTTGTCAGAACGACCCCAGATGCACAGTGCCCAGGCTGCGGGGGACTGGACTGGCTCGGCTCCTCGCCCCCTGCAGTCCTGGCCACAGTGTCACGCCAGTGTCTCCTCTCCTGTCTCGTCTCATCCCTGTGCCAGGGCCAAGCCACCTGTGATCCCTTCCAAACCACCTATGCTGACCACAGAAGCCCAGGGGAACCTACAGGTTGGACCCTGAGGCCAGAGCTGGGAGTGGGGAAGGCAACGGGATGGATGGGAAGAGCCACATAAGACGGAAAGACACAGGGACACAGGTCCTCTAGCTCAATCACAGCCCGGCCGAGGGGGAATAAAACGAAGCAGACAACTCATTCATGTTCCACTCGAGCCTCTTCAGCACATTTTTCCCTTCTGAAAATATTCCTTAACAAAGAGCTGCCTGCTTCTGGCAGGCCCCGACCCGGGTCTCAAATGCCAGGATAGAAGGAAGCCGTTTCGTTTTGGCTAAACACACTAGTTGTGGGTGAAAGAACTCACTCAGGCTGTCAGGGGCCAGCTCTGAGGAGCAACCTGGACCGCCCTGCTGGCTCTGGCATTTGAGGCCAGTAGGCGTGATGGGGTCAGGAGGCTGGGGGCAGACTTCAGGACGGAAGCCAGGAACTGTGAATCCTCTCCCTTCCCGCCAGGGGGTGGCATAAATCAGGGGGCGGGCAGTGGTTCCTTCGGGACACTAGTGTAGGAGAGAAAGTGAGCGTCCTCCCCTTTGAAAGGGCACAGCAGGGAAGGATGGATAACTTGGCAGAGACCTGGGGCAGGTTCCCACAGGGGCAGGTGCTGGGGGATTCTGGGGCCCTGTCACCCTCCAGGGCTCCAGTGTGGGCGCTGGCTTGGTGGAGGGGCAGGTTGGGGTCTCTGGAGTCTCTGCTTGAGCTGGGGGAGCTGTCGGGGGCTCTGGGAGGACCTGGACAGGTGGGATCTGAGGAGGGGTGCAGAAGTGTTGAGTGCGTGGGGGCAGGGGCAGATATGCCTGGGGTCTGTGTTGGAGCTCTTAAGTTTTTCTGTGTGTGCTGGGGGATCTGACATACTGTGTGTGTGTGTATGTGCGTGTATGTGTGTGTTTGGGGTTTTCAGAAAGATGGGTGGCTCTGGATGGGGAGTGGGGTGGTTCAGAATATCCATCAGGAGGTCTTGAGCATAGGTGGATTTTTCAGGATCCGGGAGCCAGGATCCGGATGGGGCAGGATCAGTGGAGCTACCACAGTGTGCTGGGTGGACGCCGGGGAGTGGTGTTTAGGGGTGCCCTTGGGCATGTGGCAGCTGGGGTGGGAGATGGGCTAGCAGGCTGAGCTGAGGGCTGTGGGCAGGGGTAGGAAATCCGACTTACAGAGGCCAGAGAGGGGTCCTGTGGGGTCAGCATGCGGGGCGGGTAAGGCCCTGAGGCTGGTCTCCTTGGGGTGAGGTGGGGGCAGTTCTGGGCCCGATAGGAGGACGTGAAGTGAGGGGGTGCGGGGAGGGGGTGGCAAGTGTTGTCCAGAAGGAAGGGGTCCTGAGAGATCAGGGCAGAAGGTGGACGGGGGTTCTTGGGCTTGGGGGGGGGGCTTCTGAGGGGCTGATCGGCGGAATGGGGGGATGGGGAGCCCTGAGGGGGTTCCCGGAAAGGAGTCCTGAGGGTCACTGCAAAGGGTGGACGGGGGTCCTGGGCCTGCGGGGTCCTCACGGGGAGGGGACGGAGTGGGGGAGGGGGATCCTTCAGGAGCTCCCGGGGAGGGGTCCGGAGGGATCGGCAACGAGGGTGGGCAGGGGCCAGGGTCCCCCGAGGGTCCCGGGCTGGGGATGCCGAGGTTCCCAGCGCGGGTTCCGGGGCACAACGGCCCGAGTTGCGGTCCTGCCGGTTCCCCGCGGGCCGCATCGCGAAGCCGCCGGCCTGAGCAGGCGCCCGGGAGGCCCGGCCCGCGCCGCCCTACCTGCGCCGAGCGCGCCGCCATCGCCGTGCCGAGCCTCGCCGCCCCGGGCTGCGCCGCCGGATCCCAGCCGCGCCGTTCGCCCCGCAGCCCCGGCCCGGCCCCCTCAGCCGCCCCCCGGGACCGCGGCCGCCGCCGGCTCCGCCGCTGCCATTTCACCCGCTGACAGGAGCCGCTGCCCCGCCCCCGAGGCCCCATCCGCCAATTCGCCGCCCCCAGACCCCCTGGCTCCGCCCACCAGCCAGGAGTGACGGGGTGTCTGACCAATCCGTGGCCATTCCATGAGGCGGGCCCTGGCTACGTTCAGAAGGTTGCCCCCTCTGAGGAGAGAGCGAATTGAAATGAGGGAAGCGAGAAGGATAGGTAGTTTTGCGTATCGAAATGAGGAATCCTGTTGATCAACACCTGATAAGACCAATAGCAAGGAAAGGGGGGGTGTGTCCCTGAGGAAAGGCTGCGGCCCTGAGGAACACCAGGCAGACGCGGCCAAGCGTTTGGCACTATGCCCCGCCCAGAGCCGGGCTTTCTGCCCAATAACGAGACGCCCCGAGACGTCCATTATTATCTGCCCCTCAAACCTGGGCCCTGGCAACTATTGGGGGCGCTATAAAGAAGATTGACACCTAGGGAACCAATGTTACTGAAGGAGGGCGGGAAAGTGACACTCTCTGACCAATGGGTATGTGAGATTGGTGGGAGCATTGGCGTCCTGGGCGGTGGGGCTTGAGGCCTGGGTTGAATGAAATGGGGGTGGGGCTAAGAGGAGGGCGTGGCCTAGGCCAGAGATGGGGCAGGGTCAAGCAAGGGAGGGGCTCGGGGGTTGGGTCTGAGAAGGGGCGTGGCCAGAAATCCTGAAGACTAAGTGGGAACGTGATGGCACCGTGTCGTCTAGGAGCCCAGTTCTGTGCGGGGGATGGGGCGGTTGGTATTGGGGGGTCCCATAAAAGATTCAGGCCCGTCCCCTGTCTTACTCCAGGCCAGGTTAAGTGTGTTCTCTGAAGGTCACAGCGCCGCGTGTTCCTCCATCAAAGCTCGGATCGCGCCGTGATCGTGGGGAGGGATAGGCCCTCCCTCCCATTCCCCATCCTCCCAGGCTGATAGATCCTCGGGGAGTCGGGATGCAGGCCTAGGTCGGGTCTCTTTCGGGTCCCCAGCATGGAAACTGCTTATAAACGTTTGATGAATGAATGAATGAATGAATGAATGAATGAGTCCGTGACTCTTTTAACAGAGAAGGGAGGGGTGGAGAATCCCTCAAGCTAGAGAGGAATTCGTAGGGACTGTTACTGACAGCGGCAAGACTGAGCAAAATGGACTTATTTCCTCCCCAAGATGTAGGGATGGGCCCTGGAGGGGGTGGGGCAGGGAAGGACCTTGTCATAGCAGAGAAGGTGACGTCATAAGTGTGTTTTTATTTATTTATTTTTCAAAGACAGGGTCTCGCTCTGTGTCCCAGTTTGCAGTGCAGTGATGCGAACATAGCTCACTGCAGCCTCGAACTCGTGGACTCCAATGATCCTCCCACCTCAGCCTCCCCAGTACCTGGGGCTACAGGTGCGTGCACACCATTCCCACCTAATTTTTTTGGTAGAGTCTGGGGTCTTGCTATGTTGCTCAGGCTGGTCGGGAACTCCTGGCGCCAGGTTCTCCCACTTCGGCCTCCCAAAGGGCTGGGATTACAGGCATGAACCACCTCGCCCAGCTAGATGTCCTAAGTTCAGAATGGGGAAGGGAGGGCCGGACCCAGGGAGGGGCATGTCAGGACTTCCTAAGGTCTGAGAGCTCAACCTTCTCTGTAGTAGGAGACTCTGTGTGGCCTTGCAAGCAGTGACTGACATCCACACATGGTCCCGGCCTCTGTCCAGTTCTCTCTGCCTCTCCCTCCTTCTTCCTGTCTATTTTGCATCTGCCAACGTTCTGGAACTGTTAATAAACCTTCGCAGGGTCCAGGCGCGGTGGCTCATGCCTGTAATCCCAGCACTTTGGGAGGCCGAGGTGGGGAGATCACGAGGTCAAGAGATCCAGACCATCCTGGCCAACATGGTGAAACCCCGTCTCTACTAAAAATACAAAAATTAGTTGGGCGTTGGGCATGGTGGTGGGTGCCTGTAGTCCCAGCTACTTGGGAGGCTGAGGCAGCAGAATCACTTGAACCTGGAGGCAGAGGTTAAAATGAGCTGAGATTGCGCCACTCTACTCCAGTCTGGCGACAGAGCGAGACTCCGTCTCAAACAAAACAAAACAAAAAACAACCCTAGGCTGGGCGTGGTGGCTCGTGCTGGTGGCCCTGTAATCCTAGCACTTTGGGAGGCTGAGGGGGGGGTCGATCACCTGAGGTCAGGAGTTCGAGACCAGCCTGGCCAACATGGCGAAACCCTGTCTCTACTAAAAATACAAAAATTAGCCGGGCGTGGTTGTGGGCTCCTGTAATCCCAGCTTCTTGGGAGGCTGAGGCAGGAGAACTGCTAGAACCCGGGAGGTGGAGGCTGCAG
>NW_026652287.1:40612180-40870554 GCF_009828535.3 Hylobates moloch | reverse complement strand
GATCCTCTGTCTTCAGCTTCCTGTGTAGCTGGAACTGTAGTAGGCAAATACCACCATGCCTGGCTAATTTTTAAATTTTTTGTAGAGGCTGGGCACAGTGGCTCACGCCTGTAATCCCAGCACTTTGGGAGGCAGAGGCGGGTGGATCACCTTAGGTCAGGAATTCGAGACGAGCCTGGCCAAGATGATAAAACCCCATCTCTACTAAAAATACAAAAATTAGCCGGGCGTGGTGGCAGTGCCTGTAATCACAGCTACTCCGGAGGAGAACTGCTTGAACCCAGGAGGCGGAGGTCACAGTGAGCAGTGATCACGCCACTGCTGGAGTGACAAAGCAAGACTCCATCTCAAAAAAAAAAAAAAAAAAAAAATCCCAGCACTTTGGGAGGCCAAGGCGGGCAGATCACGAGGTCAGGAGATCGAGACCATCCTGGCTAACACGGTGAAACCCCGTCTCTACTAAAAATACAAAAACAAAATTAGCTGGGCATGGTGGCGGGCGCCTGTAGTAGGCAGGAGAATGGCGTGAACCCGGGAGGCGGAGCTTGCAGTGAGCTGAGATTGCACCACTGCACTCCAGTCTGGGCGACAGAGTGAGACTCCGTCCCAAAAAGAAAAAAAAAAAGAAAAAAGGAAGGCCAGCTTATGTGCTGGGCGTTTCATAGTCCTGACAAAATCACAAGGTGACTTTGGATTTTCAGAGTCTGTAGCCAAAGTCAATCTCACTGATGTTGTCTTCTAATTCCTGGGTCCTGAGGACCTCACCAGACATGGTTTGTAATGGGATATTAATTAAGCCAGGAGAGCAGGTATGAGGACAGGGCTGGTGGAGTCAAAGGATCAGCAAGGGACAACCCCTGAGCTGGCCACCCCTGGTCCCTCAGTGTGGGGGACTGAGAACCAAAGTCGCGGAGTTCGCTGCCAGATTTTCTTCCCAGGACTGAGCTCTGGGAATAACAGTTTGGTGTGAGCTGGAGCTTCTGAGGAACAGAAAAATCCTGGGGAGGGAGATGGGGACAGGCAGTGGCTTGCACCTCTAATCCTGGCACTTTGGGAGGCCAAGGCAGGCAGGAGCACTTGAGGCCAGGAGTTTGAGACCAGCCTGGCCAATATGGCAAAACTCTGTCTCTAGTAAAAATACAAAAATTGCCGGGTGCGGTGGCTCACGCCTGTAATCCCAGCACTTTGGGAGGCTGAGGCGGGCGGATCACGAGGTCAGGAGACTGAGACCATCCTGGCTAACACAGTGAAACCCTGTGTCTACCAAAAACACAAAAAAATTAGCCGGGCATGGTGGTGGGTGCTTGTAGTCCCAGCTACTCGGGAGGCTGAGGCAGGTGAATGGCGTGAACCCGGGAGGTGGAGCTTGCAGTGAGCCGAGACTGCGCCACTGCACTCCAGCCAGGGCAACAGAGCGAGACTCTGTCTCAAAAAAACAAAAACAAAACAAAAATTAGCTAAGTGTGGTGGTGCACGCCTATAATCCCAGCAACTCAGGAGGCTGAAGCTTGAGAATCACTTGAACCCGGGAGGCAGAGGTTGCGGTGAGCAGAGATCATGCCACTGCACTCCTGCCTGGGTGACGGAGCGAGACTCTGCAAGCAAGGAAGGAAGGAAGGAAAGAAAGGGACAGAAAAGGAAAGTCCTGGGGTCTCTGGTCCTAGAATACTAGCAGGAATGTGGGAGACAGAATGGTCTGTGGAGGTTCAGGCCAAGATGGGGTCCAGGACCTCCCCAGGAAGAGGTCATGACCAGTTATTTTTCTGGGACCATGCCTAGGAGACACTCAGCAGCTGGTGTCTGGGGAATAAAACTAAGCCTAAGGCAAATGAACAGAACATTTGACCCCCTCTTTGCACTACCATTTTCACACAAAAGATGGTTTTATTCCCAGGACACTTTGATTCCATTTTTATAAGCACCGTGGGAAAAAAATAAATCCAACACATTTCTGTTGGAAAAGACTTTTCCATCAAACACTGCATTAAGCCAGTCAAATTCCTGGATCCCTTTTCTATACAGTGCCGTGAAACTGTTTCCAAAGTTTTTTGATTTTTGTTTTTATTTGATAGAAGTCATTTTTATCAGGAACATTTTTCGGGGTGTTTCTTACAGTAAACATTTGATGCACAAATCAGGCTGTTTTCATACAGTTTTTATGAACTGTTGATTTTACCATTGTGAAGTTTTCTTAGGATGAGTGTCATTTCTTTGGAGTCAAACTTTGCACATGGAGGTTTATTAAAAGACTCTTCTGGCAGGGTTTAGCCAGATTAATAACAAATTTTATGATCAATTTTTTTTTCTGAGTTAAACTTTTTTTGAGATGGAGTTTCATTATTGTTGCCCAGGCTGGAGTGCAATGGCGCATCTTGGCTCACTGCAACTTCCGCCTCCCGGGTTCAAGCGATTCTCCTGTCTCACCCTCTGTAGTAGCTGGGATTACAGGCGCATGCCACCACACTTGGCTAATTTTTGTATTTTTAGTAGAGATGGGGTTTCATCATATTGGTCAGGCTGGTCTTGAACTCCCGACCTCAGGTGATCCACACACCTCGGCCTCCCAAAGTGCTAGGATTAGAGGTGTGAGCCACTGCTCCTGGCCATCTTCTTTTTTTTTCTTTTTGAGATGGAATCTGCTGTGCAGGCTGGAGTGCAGTGTCACGATCTCAGCTCTCTGCAACCTCCTCCTCCTGGGTTCAAGCGACTCTCCTGCCTCAGCCTCCCGGGTAGCTGGGATTACAGGCATGAGCCACTACGCCTGGCCCTGGCTTATTTCACTGAGCATATTGTCTTCAAGGTTCATCCACGTTGTAGCACATGTCAGAATTTCCCTCCTTCTTGTTTTTGTTTTTGTCTTTGAGACGAAGTCTCGCTCTGTCACCCATGCTGGGTGCAGTGGCATGATCTCGGCTCACTGAAAGCTCCGCCTCCCTTGTTCACTCCATTCTCCTGCCTCACCCTCCCGAGTAGCTGGGACTACAGGCGCCCGCCACCACGCCCAGCTAATTTTTTGTATTTTTAGTAGAGATGGGGTTTCACCGTGTTAGCCAGGATGGTCTCGATCTCCTGACCTTGTGGTCCGCCCGTCTCGGCCTCCCAAAGTGCTGGGATTACAGACGTGAGCCACGCGCCCGGCCAGAATTTCCCTCCTTCTTATAGCTCAATAATATTCTATCATGTGTATAAACTATGCTTGTTCATTCATTCATCTGTAGATGGATATGTGCAGTTGTTTCCGCCATTCGTTATTGTGAACGATGCCTCTGTGAACCTGGGCACACACAGATATCTGTTTGCGTTTATGTTTTGAGTTCTTTTTTTTTGAGACGGAGTCTCGCTTATCGCCCAGGCTGGAGTGCAGTGGCGCAATCTCGGCTCACTGCAAGCTCCACCACCCAGATTCACGCCATTCTCCTGCCTCAGCCTCCCGAGTAGCTGGGACTACAGGCGCCCGCCACCACGCCCGGCTAACTTTATGTATTTTTAGTAGAGACGGGGTTTCACCGTGTTAGCCAGGATGGTCTCGATGGCCTGACCTCGTGATCCACCTGCCTCGACCCCCCAAAGTGCTGGGATTACAGGCGTGAGCCACTACACCTGGCCTGTTTTCAGTTATTTTGGGTAGATATCTAAAGTGGAATTGCTGGATCATATGATAATTCTATTTTTAGCTTTTTTTTTTTTTTTTTTTTGAGATGATGTCTCATTCTTGTCCCCCAGGCTGGAGTGCGATGGCACAATCTCAGCTCACTGCAACCTCTCCCTCCTGGGTTCAAGCGATTCTCCTGCCTCGGCCCCCTGAGTAGCTGGGATTACAGGCGCCTGCCATCATGCCCGGCTAATTTTTGTATTTTTAGTAGAGACGGGGTTTCACCATGTTGGCCAGGCTGGTCTAGAACTCCTGACCTCAGGTGATCCACTGCCTTGTACTCCCAAAGTGCTGGGATTACAGGTATGAGCCACCGTGCCCGGCCCTATGTTTAGCTTTTTGAGGAACCATCAGCCTGTTTTCTGCAGTAGCCACACCATTTTACATTCCTACCAGCAATTACCGGGAGTTCCAGTTTCTTCACATCTTCTCCAATACTTTTTTTTTTTCGAGGCAGTGTCTCGTTTTGTCACCCAGGCTGGAGTGCAGTGACGTGATCTCCACTTATTGCAACCTCTGCCTCCCAGGCTCAAGTGATTCTCCTGCCTCAGCCTCCCGAGTAGCTGGAACTACAGGCGTGCACCACCACCATGCCCAGCTAATTTTTGTATTTTTAGTAGAGACAGGGTTTCACCATGTTGGCCAGGATGGTCTTGATCTCTTGACCGCATGATCCACCCTCCTTGGCCTCCCAAAGTGCTGGGTTTACAGGCGTGAGCCACCGTGCCCAGCAAAATTTTTGTATTTTTAATAGAGACAGGGTTTCACCATGTTACCCAGGCTGGTCTCGAGCTCCTGGCCTCAGGTGATCTGCCCGCCTCAGCCTCCCAAAGTGCTGGGATTACAGGCAGATTACACCATGCCCGGCCTGACTTTGTTTTTATTTAAGACTGTTTTGCTTTTTTTTTTTCTTTCTTTTTTGAGACAGAGTTTCGCTCTTGTTGCCCAGGCTGGAGTGCAATGGCACGATCTCAGCTCACTGCAACCTCTCCTCCTGGGTCCTGCCTCAGCCTCCTGAGTAGCTGGGATTACAGGCGCCTGCCACCACGCCCAGCTAATTTTGTATTTTTAGTAGGACGGGGTTTCTCCATGCTGGTCAGGCTAGTCTCGAACTCCTGATCTCAGGTGATCTGCCTACTTCGGCCTCCCAAAGTGCTGGAATTACAGGGGTAAGCCTTCGCACTCGGTCCCCATATATAGTCCTTACTATGTTGAAGTAGTCTTCTGAATGTGCACCTGTGGTCTCAGCTACTCAGGAGGCTGAGGTGGGAGGACTGCATGAGCCCAGGAGTTTGAGGCTCTGGCAAGCCATGATCATGCTACTGCACTCCAGCCTGGGTGAGAGTGACACTCTGTCTAAAAAAAAAAAAAAAAAAAAAAAGAAAGGCCAGGCGTGGTGGCTCATGCCTGTAATCCCAGCACTTTGGGAGGCTGAGCTGGGCGGATCATGAGCTCAGGAGATCGAGACCATCCTGGCTAACATGGTGAAACCCCATCTCTACTAAAAATACAAAAAATTAGCCGTGCGTGGTGGCACACGCCTGTAGTCCAAAGAAAAAAAAAGTCTCCTTTTATTTTGTAATTTTATTTTTAATTATTTTTTGAGACAGAGTCTCACTCTATTTCCCAGGCTGGAGTGTAGTGGGGCGATCTTGGCTCACTGCAACCTCCACCTCCCAGGTTCAAGCAATTCTCCTGCCTCAGCCTCCCGAGTAGCTTGGATTACAGGCATGTGCAACCATGCCTCGCTAAATTTTGTATTTTTAGTAGAGACGAGGTTTCACCATGTTGTTCAGGCTGGTCTCGAACTCCTGACATCAAGTGATCCGCCTGCCTCAACCTCCCAAAGTTTTGCGATTACAGGCGTGAGCCACCGCTCCTGTCCTTTATTTTATTTTTAGAGATGGCGGTCTTGTTGTGTTGCCCAGCCTGGTCTGGAACTCCTGGGTTCAGGCAATCGTCCTGCACGTGGCTCCCAAAGTGCTGGGATTATAGGCTTGAGTCACCGCGCCCAGCCCTTGCTACTGTTTTGTTGAGGATTTTTGCATCAATATTCATCAGGGATATTGATCTGTAGGTTTTTTTTTGTGCGTGTGTGTCTGTATCTGGCTTTGCTAACAGGATAATGCTGGCCTCATAGGATGAGTTTGGAAGTGTTCCTTCTCTTCAATTTTTTGGAAGAGTTTGAGAAGGATTAGTGTTAATTCTTTAAATGTTTGGTAGAATTCACCATCTGGTCGTGGGCTTTTCTTTGTTGGAAGGCTTTCTTTTTTTTTTTTTTCCAGATGGAGTTTCACTCTTGTTGCCCAGGCTGGAGTGCAGTGGTGCGATCTTGGCTCTCTGCAGCCTCTGCCTCCGGGGTTCAAGTGATTCTCCTGCCTCAGCCTCAGTGCTGTTTTTGCTGCATCTCATAAGTTTTGGTGTGTTGTCTTTTCTCCCTTTTCCTCCCCTTCCCTCCCCTCCCCCCTCCCCCTCCCCCCTCTACCCACCTCCCCTCCCTCCACCCCCTCCCCTCCCCTTCCTTTCCCTTTTCTGTCTCTTTCTCTTTTTTCTCTCTTTCTCTGCCTCCCTCTTTCTCTCTTTCCCTCTCTCTTTCCCTCCCTCCCTTCCTTCCTTCCTTCCTTTCTTTTTTTTTTTTTTTTTTTGAGACAGAGCCTTGCTCTGTTACCCAGCCTGGACTGCAGTGATGCAATCATGGCTCACTGCAGCCTTGTCCTCCTGGGCTCAAGCAATCCTCTCACTTCAGCCTCCCGAGTAGCTGGGACCTGGGACCATAGGTGTGCACCATCATGCCTCGCTAATTTAAATATATATATTTAAATTTTATTTATATATATATTTAAATTTATATATAAATCCCGGCCACATAGAATATCTTTTTCATCATTTCACTTTCAATCTGTTTGTATCTTTGCATCTAAAGTGAGTCTCTTGTAGACAAGACATAGATCATGTTTAGGCCGGGCATGGTGGCTCATGCTTGTAATCCCGGCACTTTGGGAGGCCGAGGCAGGCGGATCACCTGAGGTCAGGAGTTTGAGACCACCCTGACCAACATGATGAAACCCTGTCTCTACTAAAAATATAAAAAATTAGCTGGCGTGGTGGCGGGTGCCTGTAATCCCAGGTACTCGGGAGGCTGGCGCAGGAGAATCTCTTGAACCCAGGAGGCAGAGGTTACAGTGAGCCAAGATTGCTCCATTGCACTCCAGCCTGGGCAATAAGAGTGAAACTCCGTCTCGAAAAAAAAAATAAAAAAGATATAGATCATGTTTTAAAGAATTATTCTGCCAATCTAGGCCGCGCACAGTGGCTCATTCCTGTAATCCCAGCACTTTGGGAGGCCGAGGTGGGCGGATGATGAGGTCAAGAAATCGAGACCATCCTGGCCAACATGGTGAAACCCCGTCTCTACTAAAAATACAAAAAATTATCCAGGCATGGTGACAGGCGCCTGTAATCCCAGCTACTTGTGAGGCTGAGGCAGGAGAATTGCTTGAACCCGGGAGGCGGAGGTTGCAGTGAGCTGAGATCACGCCATTGCACTCCAGCCTGGGCAAAAAGAGGGAAACTCCGTCTCAAAAAAAAATAATAATACAAAAATAAAATTATTCTGCCAATCTCTGCTTTTTTTTGAGACAGAGTCTCACTCTGTTGCCCAGGCTGGAGTTTAGTGGTGCGATCTTGGCTCACTGCAACCTTTGCCTCCTGGGTTCAAGTGATTCTCCTGCCTCAGCCTCTCGAGTAGCTGGGATTACAGGCGTGTGCCACCATGCCCAGCTAGTTTTTGTATTTTTAGTACAGATGGGGTTTCTCCACGTTGGTCAGGTTTGTCTCGAACTCCTGACCTCAGGTCATCCACCTGCCTTGGCCTCCCAAAGTGCTGGGATTACAGGTGTGAGCCAATGTGCCTGGCCTGAAAGACAGTTTTGAAATATATTGAATTCTTGGTTGATTTTTTTTCTTTCAGCAATTTAAGTATGTCATCACACTGTATTCTGGCCTTCATACTTTTTTTTCTTTTTCTTTTTTTTGAGACACGGTCTCACTCTGTCACTCAGGCTGGAGTGCAGCAGTGCAATCTCAGCTCACTGCAGCCTCCTTCTCTTGTGTTCAAGTGATTCTCCCCTCTCAGCCTCCTGAGTAGCAGGGATTACAGGTGCCTGCCACAATGACCGGCTAATTTTTATATTTTCAGTAGAGATGAGGTTTCACCACATTGGCCAGGCTGGTCTCGAACTCCTGACCTCAAGTGATCCACCCAACTCAGCCTCCTAAAGTGCTGGGATTATAGGCATGAGCCACTGCGCCCAGCCATTTCTTTATTGATAGTCTCATTTTATTCATACATTGTTTTCCTGGTCTCCTTTAGATTTTTGCCCATGTTTTCCCTTAGCTCTTTGAGCATATTTAAGACAATCGTTTTAAAGTCTTTGTCTAGTAAGTCTCAGATCTGGACTTTCTCAGAATAATTCCTGTCAATTTGCAATTTTTTTCCCCTTCGAATGGGCCATAATTTCCTGTTTCTCTCTATACTTTGTGATTTTTCTTGTTAAAAACTGGACATTTAAATATTTGTAATATGATAAATTTGGATGTCAGATTCTCCCACTGTCCCAGGGTTTGCTGGTTTGTTGTTTGTTTTATTGTTAAAAACTGTAGTAGTTTTGGCTTAATGACTTTCCAAAACTATTCTTGCAAAGACTGTATTACTTGTCGCATGTGGTCACTGAAGTCTCTGTTCCTTAGCTTGTGTTCAGCTAGTGTTTTAACAGATTTTCTTGAACACCAGGAGCTAAAAAAGCAAGCAAACCAGCCAAACAAAAATCTTCCCCTTGCTCAGTCTTTGCAGATTGGCCCTGTGCTGGAGCACTCTTTCAACATTTAACCCGGCTTGCACTGAGCCTAGGGATCAGCTGAGCATAATTTAGGGTCTTCTCAGGTCTTTTCTGAGCATGCATCTTGCCGTGGTCATAACCCTGTTTGTAAATCCCCCTATGCATGCAGGTGCTTCTAATTTCCCCAGGAAACTCTCCCCAGCTTATGCTCCCGAGCCTTAGGCCGTCTGTTGTGTGTTTTGATTGTAATCTTTGGAACAGACATCTGTAGTTTGTTAGTTTGGCTTGCAGTGTTTTTGGGCAGTGCCACCACTTTTCCAGCCTGGGTTCCAAGGCAGGAAAAACAGAGATGAGCACCTTGTCCTTCAGGTAGCTCCTAGACAGCTTAGAGCAGACATACCTATCATCTGCAGATAAAGTCTGCTCTGCTCCCTCTGGAAGGAGTAGAATGAGAGTCTCACGCTGGGAGTGTGGGCTTCCCTCTTCCCTCTACTGCTGTCACACAAGGGAGGGCAGTGGCAAGTGGGGCAAAGGCAAGTCAAAATATCAAAAGCTTTTGATTGTTTTGAAGTTGTCTTTCTTCTTGATTCAGCATTCACTGGACTACCGTAAACCTTTGACTGTTTCCCAGAGTTCTGACAAAGTTGTATCTGACAGTTTCTGCTTGTTTTTTGATGTTTCTGTGGGGAACGCGGGCTTGAAACTGCCTACTTTGTCATTTTGCACTGATCTTGCCACTCTTAACCATCATGTGAACAAGCCAGAGGTAGCCAGAGGTAGCTCAGTCACCCGCATGGCCTAAACTGTCAGCCGACCAACCTCCAGCTGTGAGTGAGGTTATCTGTTCCAGTTTCCTTTCTTCTTTTCTTTTCTTTTTCTTTTTCTTTTTTTCTTTTTTTTTTTTTTTTGAGATGCAGCTTCTCTCTCATTGCCCAGGCTAGAGTGCAATGGTGTGGTCTTGGCTCAATGCCATCTCTGCCTCCTGGGTTCAAGCAATTCTCCTGCCTCAGCCTCCCAAGTAGCTGGGATTACAGGCTCACACCACCACGCCTGGTTAATTTTTTGTATTTTTTTTTAGTAGAGACGGGGTTTCACCATGTTGGCCAGGCTGGTCTTGAACTCCTGACCTCAGGTGATCCACCTGTCTCAGCCAAAGTGCTGGGATTACAGTCATGACCCATTGCACCCTGCCCTGTTCCAGGTTTCTATTGCTGTGTAAGAAACCATCGGATAACTTAGTGGCATAAAACAGCAATCATTTTTAATATGCTCATGGTTTTTGTGGGTCTGAAGCATGGATAGGGCATAGTGGGGATGGTATGTCTCTGATCCATGACATCTAGGACTTAAGGTGGGGAGACTTGAAGAGTGGGGGAGTGCCTACAGTGGCTGGGAGCTGGTATCTGGTGGCTGGGATTATCTGGAAGCTTCTTCATTCACATGTCTGGTTCCTGGGCTGGGATGACCCAAATGATTGAAGTCTCTTGGGGGATCGATCTCTTTCTCTCTCTCTCTCCCTCTCCCCCTGTAGCTTCAGGGACTCTCCATATAACAACTCCTCCACATAACATCTCCATCACTGCGGTCTCAGGGTAGTTGAACTTTTTACATGTTGTCTCAAGGCTCTGGAAGTGAATCTTCCTACAAACAAGACAGAAGCTTGCATGATGTTTTATGATCTAGCCTTGGAGGTTAGAGAATATCACTTCTGCTCTACTCTATTGGTTGAAGCAATCCAAGCCTGCTCAGATTCAAGGGGAGGGGATAGTGAGTTTGCCTCTTAAGAAGAGCTTTGTCAAAGTATTTTCAGCTACATTTTCAAGTTGCCAAAGCATTCAAGAGTAGACAGATTTAGCCAATCTATCAGCTGACCACAGATGCATAAATGAGCCCAGCTATACCCAGCAGAACTTTCCAGCTGAATCTGACCCAAATTGGTGAACCACACAATCATGTACCAAATAAATTATTAGCCCAAGCCATTAATTTTGGGAGCATTTTGTTATGCAGCAAGAGCTAACTGATACATCCTTGTAGGTGTATGCCTACAAGCATACTCACTAAGCCTAATATTGGCTGACCACATCCACGGCCCCTGCACAGTGATGCAAGCCAGAAGATTTATCCAGTGACTCTTCTATGTCTGTGTTTACCCCACAATTTATCACCGCTGGTTTTACCTGTCATGACAATTACACCCATCCAGTGCTCCTTGACTATTCTGTGAATAGAATTCCTGAACGTAATAAAAAATCATTGAATTGAAGCAATCTCTAGCTATTCCACTCTAAGACCACATAGCTTACCCCATTGAATCTTTCATTTTACCAATATTAATTTATCACCTACTATATGCCATTCACTCTTTTTTCGGTTTGTTTTTTGAGACAGAGTCTCACTCTGTCACACAGCCTGGAGTGTAATGGCATGATCTCAGCTCATTGCAACCTCTGCCTCCTAGGTTCAAGTGATTCTTGTGTCTCAGCCTCCGGAGTAGCTGGGATTACAGGTGCACACCACCATGTCTGGCTAATTTTTGTATTTTTAATAGAGACAGGGTTTCACCATGTTACCCAGGCTGGTCTTGAACTCCTGATCTCAGGTGATCCACCTGCCTCAGCCTCCCAAAGTGCTGGGATTACAAGTGTGAGCCACCATGCCCAGCCTCCATTCACTCATTAAAACACTGGAGAAGTGATGGTTAACGTGAACCAAAGTGTTCCTGCTCTAATAGAACTTATATATTTATATTCTGGTGGGGTGTAGTAATTAGCTTCTGAAATGGTCCCCACCTCCAAGTATTCATGGCCTTCTGTGATCCTCTACTGTTGATTATCTTGCTTCTAACCAATAGAAAACTTCATCATTGAGAAACTGTCACTTCTGAGATTATATTCCAAAATATTCTGACTTCTATCTTGCTAGCAGACTTTTCCCCTTGATGGCTTTGATGAACCAAGTTGCTATGTTGGAGAAACCCATGTGGCAATAAGCTGAGGGTGTCCTCTGGCCAACAGCCAGCTAGGAACTGAGATAATTTGCCCAACAGCACAAAAGGAACGGATTCTGCCAACAGCCACAAGAGTGAGCTAGGAAGTGAATCCTTCCCCAGTTGAGCCTTCAGATGAAACTTTAATCCTGGCCATCTCCTTGATTGCAGTCTTATGAGAGACCCTAGGCAAAGGATCCAGGCAAGTCATGCCCAGATTCCTGACCCATAAAAACTATAAAATAATAAATGTATGTTGTTTAAGCTGGGCCATTTGTGGCAATTTGTTTGTGGCAATCAATAACTATTGGGTATGGGGTGGGGGGAGGCAGAGTTGGAACAAACATAGTAATAATTTGGAAATTAATCACAGAGTGATACAAATCATCTGAAATAGGAAACCTGAACAGACTAGATATTATAGGATCCCATCTGTGGTCAGCTTGTGGGCTGGCTAGATCTGGCAACTTTGTGGATGCTTTGGCAATTAGAAAACAGCTGAAAAGAAGGTAGTTAGAGATCTAGTAAGAAGAAAGGCACCAGGCCCAGTTAGTTTTATGGGCTCACCCTGGTTGTCTCCATACCCTACCTTGTGGCCATTTAGTTTCTTTCTTTTTTCATTTTTTTTGAGACAGGGCCTCATTGTGTCACACAGGCTGAAGTACAGTGGCACAATCTTAGCTTGCTGCAACCTCCACCTCCCAGGCTCAAGCCATCCTTCCACCTCAGCATCCTGAGTAGCTGGAACTGCAGGCATGCACCACCATGCCTAGCTAATTTTTGTATTTTTAGTAGAGATGAGGTTTCACCATGCTCCCCAGGCTGGCCGCTGCACCCAACCATGGCCATTTAGTTTCTACAACCAGTTTGGACTTTCACTCTTGGCTGATTGGAACTTGGTTGGTTTCTCACTTAGTTCCTGCCTTGGCTCCTTCCTCTGACTTTGCTACCCAGTGTAGCCTCACTGGCTCCAGCTCTGGAGAAACTTGAAAGACAGTCCAGCTGTGACTGTCTTTCCTTCTTGCCTTCCCAGCAGCAGGAGTGAATTTGGATAGTAAAGACTTGTAAATGACAGGCGCATTTTGAGGTCAGGCAGAAGAGGAGCCCATGAAGGAGATGGAGGAGGAGCAGTCAGGCAGACAGGAGGAGAACCAGGAGGTGAGGCCATCAGGGAAGTCTTGGGAGAGAGGAGTTTCAAGGAGGAGGGAGGGAGGGGCCACC
The DNA here is from genome assembly GCF_009828535.3 of Hylobates moloch. NCBI lineage: Eukaryota > Metazoa > Chordata > Mammalia > Primates > Hylobatidae > Hylobates > Hylobates moloch. The sequence continues at coordinate 40,857,854 of NW_026652287.1, read as the reverse complement.
CCATTAATGAGTGGAAACAAGATGGAAACAAGTCTTGTTGGCTTTCACAAAGGAATGGTAGTTACTCTCCTTGGTCATTTCAGGAAAGTGGTGGCAGGTGGGGCAGCCATCAGAGGGTTAGAGGGAGCAGGTGAAGGCAGAAGTGACAACTCTTTTTCTTTCTTTTCTTTCTTTCTTTCTTTCTTTCTTTCTTTCTTTCTTTCTTTCTTTCTTTCTTAAAGAGTAATGATGTGATTTTTTTAAACTTTAAATTCAAGGGTATATGTGCGGGATGTGCAGATTTGTTACACAGGTGAACATATGTCATGTACAGATTATTAGTTACTTTTCTTGATCCTCTCCCTCCTCCCACTCTCCACCCTACAATAGGCCCCAGTGTGTGTAGTTCCCCATTATGTGTCCATGTGTTCTCATCATTTAACTCTCACTTATAAGTGAGAAATGCGGTATTTGGTTTTCTGTTCCTGCGTCAGTTTGCTAAGGATAATGGCCTCCAGCTTTATCCATGTCCCTGCAAAGGACATGATCTTGTTCTTTTTTATGGCTGCATAGTACTCCATTGTATATATGTACCACATTTTCTTTATCCAGTCTATCATTGATGAGTTGATTCCATGTCTTTGCTAGACAGCCCTTTTTCTTTTATTTCTTTCCTTTTGTAGAGACCAAGGTCTCACTTTATCACCCAGGCTGGATTGCAGTGGTGTGATCATAGCTCACTGCAGCCTCAAACTCTTGGGTTCAAGTGATCCTTCCACTTCAGCCTCCCAAGTAGCTGGGACAACAGCCACCACTCCCAGCGTTGTATATGGGTTCAGAAGATGGAGGAAGTGTATGAGCCCAAAGGGCCAGGCAACCCCGGTGAGGCTGCCCCACCCCTTCTGTGGGATGTTGACAGTGAAACAGAAAAGCACCTTGCTGAGGGCTACCACCACTCCATAAAAACACTTGCACCCACCCTCCAATTGGATCACCCAATTGGATCACACGTGATCCAATTTTCCAGTACACTAAGGCAAGAACCCCAGGAGAGAGAAAGTCGTCTGTCCTTGCAATAAGGCAGAGCGTCTAACTGAGCTGATGAACATCAGCCACCTGCGGACGGCAAAACTGAAAGAACATGCTGTAACACATGCCCACGGGGGCCTCATGAGCTGTAAGCATTCACCCCTAGATGCTGCCTTGGGGTTGGAGCCCCACAACCTGCCCGTCTGCACGCTCCCCCTGGAGGTTTGAGCAGCGGGGCACGGAAGAAGTGAGCCACACCCCCCGTCACACGCCCTGCAAGGGTGACAAGGGAACCTTTTCTGTTTCACTACCAACATCCCACGGAAGGGGTGGGGCAGCCTCACCAGGGTTGCCTGGCCCCTTGGGGTCACACACTTCCTCCATCTTCTCCTCTCTACTCCCTTCTCTCTCCATCCCCTCTCTGGACTGTGGGTTTTTATAACCCCATGCATTGCAGCCCCTCCTCAGAATCACATCTCTCCAAGCCAGGAAGAATAAGGAACAGGATGGGGATGCAACCTTCCTGAAAATTGGGGTGAGAGATGAAGCACCTGACACAGAGGAGAGTCATTTAGAGGGTGGGCAGAAACTATCCAGTAAACTCCAGTGCCAAAAGACTCTATCTGAACCCGTGTACGACGCTGATACCTTGAGCCTCACTTTTTGGGAGTCTCAATTTCCTCAGCTGTGAAATGAGACAACTACACTGCCTCACACTGTTATTGTGAGTTTTATTTATTTTTTATTATTTATTTATTTATTGAGACAGAGTCTTGCTCTGTCGCCCAGGCTGGAGTGCAGTGGTGCGATCTCAGCTCACGGCAACATCTGCCTCCCGGGTTCAAGCGATTCTCCTGCCTCAGCCTCCAGAGTAGCTGGGATTAAAGGCATGCACCACCATGCCTAGCTAATCTTTGTATTTTTAGTAGAGACGGGGTCTCACCGTGTTAGCCAGGATGACCTTGAACTCCTGATCTCAGGTGGGTCCACCTGTTTCAGCCTCCCAAAGTGCTGGGATTACAGGTGTGAGCTACCATGCCTGGCCATGTTACTATGAGTTTTAATACAGTGCCCTAGTAATAGGTATAAATTGCCTATTTGAATGATGGATACTCAGTAATTACAGCACTTAAGATTTTTCAGGCTGGGCCTGGTGGCTCATGCCTGTAATCCCAGCACTTTGGGAGGCTGAGGTGGGCAGACCACTTGAAGTCAGCAGTTTGAGACCAGACTGGCCACAATGGTGAAACCCTGTCTCTACTAAAAAATACAAGAACTAGGACTGGGAAAGCTGAGACACCACCGGGCTGGAAGTGCTGCAGCCCCGGGAACGAGTATGTTCGAGTAAAAGGAGACCATGTGATTGGCATAGTGACAGCTAAATCTGGAGATAGATTCAGAGCTGATGTTTGAGGGAGTGAGCCAGTTTCTTTGTTTTACTTGGCATTTGAAGGTGCAACTAAAAGAAACAGACCATATGTGCAGGTTGGAGATCTCATCTGTGGCCACTTTGTGGTTGCTAATAAAGACATGCAACTAGAGATGGTGTGTATTGACAGCTGAGGACGAGCCAATGGAATGGGTATCGTTGGACAGGATGGTCTGCTTTTTTTTTTTTTTGAGACGAAGTGTCGCTCTTGTTGCCTAGACTGGAGTGCGATGGCGTGATCTCGGCTCACTGCAACCTCCGCCTCCCAGATTCAAGCAATTATCTTGCCTCAGCCTCCTGAGTAACCGGGATTACAGGCATGCACACCACACCCAGCTAATTTTGTATTTTTAGTAGAAACAGGGTTTCTCCATGTTGGTCAGGCTGGTCTCGAACTCCCGACCTCAGGTGATCTGCCTGTCCCTGCCTCCCAAAGTGCTGGGATTACAGGCGTGAGCCACCGTGCCTGGCCCTGATGGTCTGCTTTTTAAAGTGACTTTGGGCTTAATTAGAAAGCTATTAGCTCCAGGTTGTGGAATCACACAGGAAGTGGGATAACTCTATTCCCTGGAGATAGTATTTGGAATGAATGGAAGAATATGGGTCAAAACAAAAACCATCCATCAAACTTTAATTTTGGCAAACATTTTAGAAGCTTGTGAACACATGATGTCAGATCAAAGCAACAAATCTTCTCCAGACTGGCAGAAAGTTGATATAGGTGGACTGTTTTTTTTGAGACAGAGTTTTGCTCTTGTCGCCCAGGCTGAAGTGCAATGGTTTGATCTCGGCTCACTGCAACCTCTGCCTCCTGGCTCAAGCTATTCTCCTGCCTCTGCCTCCTGACTGGCTGGGATTACAGGCGCGTGCCACCATGCCTGGCTAAATTTTGCATTTTTAGTAGAGACGGGGTTTCACCGTGTTGGCCAGGCTGGTCTTGAACTCCTGACCTCAGGTGATCCACCTGCCTTGGCCTCCCAAAGTGTTGGGATTACAGGCGTGAGCCACTGAGCCCGGCCTAGGTGGACTTTTTTTTTTTTTTTGAGACAGTCACCGTCTGTCACCAGGCTGGAGTGCAGTGGCATGATCTCAGCTCTACAACCTCCACTTCCTGGGTTCAAGCGATTCTTCTGCCTCAGCCTCCCGATTAGCTGGGGCTACAGGCACACGCTACCATGCCCAGCTAATTTTTGTATTTTTAGTAGAGACGGGGTTTCACCATGTTGGCCAGGATGGTCTTCATCTCTTGACCTCCTGATCTGCCTGCCTTGGCCTCCCAAAGTGCTGGGATTACAGGTGTGAGCCACCGCACCTGGCCCTAAGTGGACTTTTTTAATGGGTCAGTTGAGCCAAGAAACTGTGGGTTTCCTGGGGAAAACTTTTTTCAGGTGAACCTTTCCCCATTTAAATACTCAGAAGACAAGGTATGAATGTACATATTATCTTATTACAGTCCTAAATAAAATATTTTTATAGGTAAGTTACTGGTTTTCACCATGCTTTTGTGGGAGAGAAAATCATGCAAAATCATGATTTTTTTTTGTTCTGTACAACAAAGTTTGCTAAAACATTAAAAAAATAAAAAATACAAAAACTAGCTGGGCATGGTGATGCACATCTGTAATCCTAGCTACTGGGGAGGCTGAGGCAGGAGAATTGCTTGAACCCAGGAGTCAGAGGTTGCAGTGAGCAACCAGCCTGGGTGATAGAGTGAGTGAGACTCTGTCTCAAAAAAAGATTTATCAGACATTGTTCTACATACTCTACATAACATAGCTAGTTTAATCCTGAGAGGAGAAGAGTGGTCAAGAGCAGGCCTGAAGCTCACAGCTGGCTTTGGTGTTGCTAGGTGCTGTCCTGGCCTTCCTAGGTGGCCACAGTGTTCTAGGAGCTGGTCTGATCCTCCAGCTGATCATGGCATTGCTAGAACTTTACCCAGCACTTCCACCTAGGTTATGATGTTGTCCTCACGAATATAAACAATTTCACAGAACATCAACATCAAGCAAAGATGTTTGTAACTATAAATGTGTACAAAGCAAGACAAAAGAAAGATCACTCTGTAAGCATGTCTGAACATAGACAAAATGTGAGTACTATCCAAACCACACATAACCAAACATTCCTATATTTTGGCTAATTGGAACAATCTTTCTCTCTTAGTCTGCTGGGGCTGCTCTAATAGAACATCATAGGCTGGGTGGATTATAAACAGTAGAAATTTATTGCTCACACTTCTGGAGGCTAGAAAAAGCAAGTCTCGAAAAAAGATTTATCAGACATTGTTCCACATGCTCTACATAACATAGCTAGTTTAATCCTGAGAGGAGAAGAATGGTCAAGAGCAGATCTGAAGCTCACAGCTGGCTTTGGTGTTGCTAGGAGCTGCCCTGGCCTTGCTAGGTGACCATGGTGTTCTAGGAGCTGGTCTGGTCCTCCAGCTGATCATGGCATTGCTAGAACTTTGCCCAGCACTTCCAGCTATCAAGGTGCTGGTACATTTGGTGGCTGGCGAGAGCCTGCTTCCTGATTCATAGATGGTGTCTTCTTGCTGTGTTCTCACATGGCGGAAAGGGTGAAGGAAGCTTTCTAGGGTTTCTTTTATAAGGGCACTAATGAAGGCTCTGACCTCATGACCTAATTACTAACCCTAAATTACCACCTCCTAATAACATCATCTTAGGGGTTAGGATTTCAACATACGAATTTCAGAGGTAATTAAAACACTCAGCTCATAGCACTCTCTTTTACCAATCATGGCTTTAGCCTCAGTCTAGTCTTTACTCCTTGTATATAAGATTTATTAGTTCTTCGGTGGCTCACGCATGTAATCCCAGCATTTCAGAAGGCCGAGGCGGGTGGATCACTTAAGGTCAGGAGTTTGAGACCAGCCTGGCCAACATGGTGAAACCCTGTCTCTACAAAAATACAAAAAATTACCTGGCCGTGGTGGCAGGCCCCTGTAATCCCAGCTACTTGGGGGGCGGAGGTTGCAATGAGCTGAGATTGCCTCACTGAACTCCATCCTCGGCAACAGAGCAAGACTCTGTCTCAAAAAAAAAAAAACTAAATTAAATGACTTATTAGAATGCCTAGTCATAAGATTACCCCCTCTTCCTGATAGCATCCAACCTAGAATCCTCCCCTAAAGAACTTAACACAAGCCCCAGTCATATAATAAGTCCTTTATTACACTCTCCTATTGAGATACCCCATGGTTATGAAACTAGTCCCATTGTCCCATGGAACTTATATTAATGGTTTCTTTCAATAAACATAGAATTGACTTGAGAAAGTTACATTTGTCTTATCTGAGTTCCTTTTCCAGGAAACCAACCATCGGGCCTCCCAGATAGTATCAAGGAGCTGAAACTTAGCAGATCACACCTGGACAATGAGATGTCAGACCCCTCACCTATCATGATTGCCTAATTGACCATCTGCTTCCTGTTGACCAACTTCTCTTCCTTACCCCTACCTAACTGTTGTTTTCTCACACATTGTTACATTTCTTCCTTGCTATATAAACCCCTAATTTTTAATTAATTAATTAATTTATTTGTTTTTGAGACAGAGTTTCACTCTTGTTGCCCGGGCTGGAGTGCAATGGCATGATATCAGCTCATCGCAACCTCTGCCTCCCGGGTTCAAGTGATTCTCCTGCCTCAGCCTCCTGAGTAGCTGGGATCACAGGCATGTGCCACCACGCCCAGCTAGTTTTGTATTTTTAGTTGAGACGAGGTTTCTCTATGTTGGTCAGGCTGGTCTCCAACTCCCTACCTCAGGTGATCCACCTGCCTCAGCCTCCCAAAGTGCTGGGATAACAGGCGTGAGTCACCGTGCCCAGCCTAAACCCCTAATTTTAATCAGTCAGGGAGATGGATCTGAGACTGATCTCCCATCTCCTTGGTTGCAGCACCTAATTAAAGCCTTCTTCATGGGCAATACTAGTGTCTCAGTGATTGGCTTTCTGTGTGGCAAGCAGCGACTGAACTGGTGTTTCAGTAACAGCTACCTGTAGTGTGTATTCTCCTTTGCTGTGACAAGTAATATATTGAAATGTGTTCAACTGGCTGGGCATGGTGGCTTATGCCTGTAATTCCAGCACTTTGGGAGGCCGAGGCAGGCAGATCACTTGAAGTCAGGAGTTCAAGACTAGCCTGGCCAACATGGCAAAACCCCTTTTTTACTAAAAATACAAAAACTAGCCAGGCATGGTGGCACACATCTGTAGTCCCAGCTACTCAGGAGGCTGAGGCAGGAGAATTGCTTGAACCTGGCAGGTGGAGGTTGCAGTGAGCTGGGATTGCACCACTGCACTCCAGCCTGGGGAACAGAGCGAGACTCCATCTCAAAGAAAAAGGAAAAGGCGGGGGGAGAGGATGGGAGGGGAGGGGAGGAAAAGACATTTGTTCAACCACATGTGTGGTTCTGGTGTTCTTTGACTGGTTGGATGAGGGAGACACTGACAGTCTTCACAATAACACTACGAGAAAAGCACAGTTATTGTCCTGCTTTACAGAGGAGAAAATTGAGACACAGAGAGCTTAACAATTGACTGTGGTCACACAGCTTGTAAGTGGTAGGGCTGGGATTTGAACCTAGGCAAGTTGCCCCAAGTCCGTGCTTAATCACTACACTAAGCAGACCCAAATTTGAGGACAAGAGGAATTTATATGGGAGGCAGTTGCAGAAAATGCCAGTGGTGGGAAGGGGTTCTTTATCTCTTTATGTGGGCTTTTTCTTTTCTTTTTTTTTTGGAGACAGGGTCTCACGTTGTCGCCTAGACTAGAGGGCAGTGGTGCGATCTCAGCTCACGTCAACCTTGGCCGACTGGGTTCAAGTGATTCTCCTACCTCAGCCTCCCAAGTCCCAAGTAGCTAGGACTACAGGCACACAACACCACACCCAGCTAATTTTTGCATTTTTTGGTAGAGACGGAGTTTCATCATGTTTAGCCAGGCTGGTCTCAAACTCCTGATCTCAGGTGATCCGCCTGCCTTGGCCTCTCAAAGTGCTGGGATTACAGGCAAGAGTCATCACACCTGGCCTTTCATGTGGATTTGAGTTCTTTCATTTCATCCTGAAGGATTCCCTTCGTTTCCTCTATTGTAGTAAAATACACATAACATAAACTTTACCATTTAAAGCATATCATTTAAAGTACACAATTCAGTGACATTTAGTACATTTACCATGTTGTGCCACCATCACTACTATCTAGTTCCAGAACATTCTCATCTCCCCAAAAGGACACCCCATAGTTATTTATTTATTTATTTATTTATTTATTTACTTACTTACTTATTTATTTTTTGAGACAGAGTCTCGCTCTGTCGCCCAGGCTGGAGTGCAGTGGTGCAGTCTCGGCTCACTGCAAGCTCTGCCTCCCGGGTTCACGCCGTTCTCCTGCCTTAGCCTCCCGAGTAGCTGGGACTACAGGCGCCCACCACCACGCCCGGCTAATTTTTTGTATTTTTGGTAGAGACGGGGTTTCACCATGTTAGCCAGGATGGTCTTGATCTCCTGACCTCGTGATCCACCCGCCTCGGCCTCCCAAAGTGCTGGGATTACCGGTGTGAGCCACCATGCCTGGCCTATTTATTTATTTTTGTTTTTGTTGAGAGAGGGTCTTCTTCTGTCACCCAGGGTGACTGCAGTGGCACAATCGTGGTTGAGTGCAGCCTCAGCCTCCTGGGCTCAAGCAATCTTCCCACCTCAGCCTCCTGAGTAGCTGGGACCATGGGCATGTACCACCATGCTCAGCTAATTTTTAAATGTTTTGTAGAGATGGGGCCTCTCTATGTTGCCTAGGCTGGTCTGAAACTCCTGGCCTCAAGTAATCCTCCTCCCTTGGCCTTCCAAGGTACTGGGATTACAGGCGTAAGCCACCATGCCCAGCCCCCCATACTTACTAAGCAGTCACTCCACATTTCTGCCTCCCTGCAACCTTGGAAAACCCTAACCTGCTTTGGCCTCCCAAAGTGCTGGGATTACAGAGGTGAGCCACTGCGCCCGGCTAACAAATTGTTTTATGCTCCTGCATTTATGTATTATCTGTGATGCATTTGTGCTAGAACAGGCAGAGTTGTAGCAGAGAGCCCTCCAGGGCCAGAAATATTCACTATTTGGCCCTTTTCAAATGTTTGCCAACCCTTGGTCTAGAAGGTTACATTCTGGAGCAAACAGATCATAGACAGATAAAGAAACGCAGATCCTAAAATTAGCCAGGCGTGGTGGCAGGCCCCTGTAGTCCCAGCTACTCGAGAGGCTGAGGCAGGAGAATGGCCTGAACCCGGGAGGCAGAGGTTGCAGTGAGCCGAGATCGTGCCACTGCACTCCAGCCTGGGCGACAGAGCAAGACTCCGTCTCAAAAAAAAAAAAGAAAAAGAAAAGCAGATCCTGAATCTGGCCCCTTCCACTCACCCGCACTTCCCAGTTATGAAAGGCAACACAATCTCCGCATCTTCTTTCTTGGGTTGGTTTGAGTTGGGGCCATGAAGGGGAGTGAAAATGATGTGGTCCTCATTGCTTTCACAGTTTCAAACCCAACTCCGGTGTTTATCAGCTGATGGGCTGTGGGCAGGTGACTCATCTCTGAGCCACTATGCTCATAGGTAAAATGAGAATGAGGGCAGCCGTGTTACCGGATTCTTTGAGGTGATATCCAAAAAGCACGTAGCACAAAATAAGTGCTCATGAAATGCAGAGGCCGGGTGTGGTAGCTTATGCCTGTGATCCCATCACTTAGTTTTTCTATTTGTTTTGTTTTGGGACAGAGTCTTGCTCTGTCACCCAGGCTGGGTGCAGTGGCACGATCTCGGCTCACTGCAAGCTCCACCTCCCAGGTTCAAGCGAATCTCCTGCCTCAGCCTCCCAAGTAGCTGGGATTACAGGCTCCTGCCACCATGCCCGGCTAATTTTTGTATTTTTACTAGAGATGGGATTTTGCCATGTTGGCCAGGCTGGTCTCGAACTCCTGACCTCGGGTGATCCACCCGCCTCAGCCTCCCAACGTGCTGGGATTACAGGCGCGAGCCGCCGCACCCGGCCACTGTAATCTGAGCATGTTGGGAGGCCGAGGAGGGAGGATCGCTTGAGTCCAGGAGTTCCAGACCAGCCCAGGAAACATAGTGAGACCCCGTCTCTACAGATAAAAAATTAGCTGGGCGTGGTGGCGCGAGCCTGTGGTCCCAGCTGCTCAGGAGCCTGAGGCAGGAGAATTGCTCAAGCCCAGCAGGTCGAGGCTGCAGTGAGCTGAGACTGTGCCAAAGATTGCACCACTGCACTCCAGCCTGGGTGACAAAGCGAGACTCTGTCTCAAGAAAAAAAAAAAAAAAGAAAAGATACAAAAAAAACAAGAATAAACCCTGTTGAATTGGAGGTACTGATGTGAATTCATGGTTTTCAAAATATAAAGATAAATATAGAAATAAGTTTCTGTGTGTGTGTGTGTGTTCCCATTTATCTACTAAGAGGACCTGGGAGCCACATACCCCAGTAACAATGGGCACACTTAACACCCAGATCATTTCTAACTGCCAATCTCCACCTAACCCAGGGCTTTTTGGAAAAATGAGACCAGCCTGGGCAACACAGCAAGACCCATTTCTACAAAAAATTTAAAAATTAGCCAGGCGTGGTGGCATGCTCCTGTAGTCCTAGCTACTTGGGAGGCTGAGGCAGGGTTTGGGGGGAAAAAAAAGCCTAGAACATCTAGTTAGGCCAGAAAGGAAGAAAAACCGATCAGCAAAAAACCAATAGGAATATGTCAAAAGGACCCAGAAGCCGGAGAGAAAAGCTTTCACTGGCCAAATTAAAGATAATTTAAACATCGAAGGGGAAAAAAAAGAACGTCAGCAAAATGGCGGAGTAAAATTTGCCTTTCTACAAAAGCAATGAAAAAAACCAGTAAAATTTGACAGAATCAACATTTTCACAACTCTGGAAATTAACCAAAAGCTTACAGTAATTTGCAGAGCATTTAATTAAAAAAAAAAAAAGCACATAAAAAAACAGCAAGCTCTGTAGAATTTTAACTCACTCTAATCTTATTCCTGGCTCTCCAGCTCAGAGGGTAGCCTTGAAAAATAACAGCCCACAATCTTGATACCATAGGGAAAAGAACAGAGGTGCGGCTCCTTCAAAACCTCATTCAAGATCATTCAAGAAGAGGTGTGTGTGTGTGTGTGTGTGTGTGTGTGTGTGTGTGTGTGTGTTTGAGACAGAGTCTCGCTCTGTCGCCCAGGCTGGATTGCAGTGGCGTGATCTCAGCTCACTGCAACCTCCCTGTCCTGGGTTCAAGCGATTCTCCTGCCTCAGCCTCCGGAGTAGCTGGGATTACAGGTGCCCGCCACCACGCCTGACTCATTTTTGTGTTTTCAGCAGAGACAGGGTTTCACCATGTTGACCAGGCTAGTCTCAAACTCCTGACCTCAAGTGATCCACCCACCTCGGCCTTCCAAAGTGCTGGGATTACAAGTGTGAGCCGCGGCGCCCGGCCAAGAAGAGTCATTTATTGACCTATTTATTGGTACTCTGGAAGACCCTGCTCTGAAAGACCTGACCTCACTTGAACTTGCCCGATGCTAAATGTTTCTCCCCAGGGGCTACTTGTTAAATGTTTTAACATCACAGCTGCCTGTGGCAATACTTAACAGTTGGGAAAATAATAGCCTAACTACAAATCTTAGAAGGAAAAGGGCCGGGCGCGGTGGCTCACGCCTGTAATCCCAGCACTTTGGGAGGTCAAGGCGGGCGGATCACCTGAGGTCAGGAGATCGAGACCATCCTGGCTAACACGGTGAAACCCTGTCTCTACTAAAAATACAAAAAATTAGCCGGGTGTGGTTGCAGGTGCCTGTAGTCCGAGCCAGGAGAATGGTGTGAACCCGGGAGGTGGAGCTGGCAGTGGGCCGAGATCACACCACTGCACTCCAGCCTGAGCCACAGAGCAAGACTCCGTCTCAAAAAAAAAAAAAAAAACTTAGAAGGAAAAATGAAGGCATTAGATGTTCGGAGGGACTTCTGAAAAATTCTGACATATTTCTGGGGAGATGGAAGGCCACATGCTTAGGAAAGAACTGAGACAGCCCTAAGCTCACACCGCTGGCTGACTTCACTTCGAGGCTCTGTGTAAGCAGGAAGTGAGAGCTAAAGCACAGTTGTAAGTTTCCTGGGTGGGTGATGAAGGTGTATCCCTAATAAGTACACAGAGCTCCTTGGCAAAGACTGGCAGACTTCCAGTTCCAGACATTCAAGGAAATCTCTGTCCAACCATTAGCTAACCATGAAGCTAACTGAGCAGAGACTTCAGTAGCCATGACAGAGAATATAGACTTTATAGAAGTAGTTTAGAAAAGTCATTTAACAGGCCGGGCACAGTGGCTCATGCCTGTAATCCCAGCACTTTGGGAGGCTGAGACAGGTGGATCACTTGAGGTCAGGAGTTCGAGACCAGCCTGACCAACATGGTGAAACCCTGTCTCTACTAAAAATACAAAAATTAGCCAGACATGGTGGGGTGTGCCTGTAATCCCAGCTACTCAGGAGGCTGAGGCAGGAGAATCACTTGAACCTGGGAGGCAGAGGTTGCAGTGAGCCAAGATTGCACCATCACACTTCAGCATGGCTGACAAAGCGAGACTCTGTCTCGAAAAAAAAAATCAAAACCAAAAACAATTTGGTTTTGCAAATAAATTATTACTATTATTATTTTTTTAGAGGCGAGGTCTTGCTCTGTCACTCAAGCTGGAGTGCAGTGGTGCAATCATGGCTCACTGCAGCCTCAAGCTCCTGGGCTCTAGCAATCCTTCTGCCTCAGCCTCCTGAGTAGCTAGGAGTAAAGGTGCATGCCACCACACCTGGCTAATTTTTTTTTTTTTTTTGAGACAGAGTCTCACCCTGTTGCCCAGGCTGGAGTGCAGCAGTGCAGTCTCAGCTCACTGCAGCCTCCACCTCCCAGGCTCAAGCAATTCTCCTGCTTCAGCCTCCCAAGTAGCTGGGATTATAGGCACCTGTCACTATGCCCGGCTAATTTTTGTATTTTTAGTAGAGACAGGGTTTCACTATGTTGGCCAGGCTGGTTTCAAACTCCTGACCTCAAGAGATCCACCCGCCTTGGCCTCCCAAAGTGCTGGAATTACAGACATGAGCCACTGCGCCCGGCCAATTTTTAAAATTTTTTTTGTAGAGATAGGATCTTGCTATGTTGCCCAGGCTGGTCTCAAATTCTTGGCCTCAAGCGATCCTCTCCCCTTGACTTCTCAGTGTTGATATCAGAGGCATAAACTAATAAATGATTATTTGTAAATAAAGTTGTTTACAAAACAACTAGGGGCAGGCTGATCAAAGGGAGGAGATGGAACATGTTTTCTTCACTGCTGTATCCTCAGTGTCAAGAACAGCACCTGGCTCGTGGTAGGTTTTTGTTCTCCATCAATGTATGTTAAAGGAATAAATTGATAAATTAGTATTGCTTGTATGTTTGTGGCGGAGAAGTGGTTGACGTGACCAGAGTGACCCATGCTGGTGGAATGGTTGAGCGGAGTGTGGGAGATCCACTTGGGTATAGGTGGCAGACCTTTTGGAGGCGACTTTCTTTCTTTTCTTTCTTTTTTTTTTGAGACAGAGTCTCACCCTGTCTCCCAGGCTGGAGTGCAGTGGCGCGATCTTGGCTCACTGCAACCTCCGCCTCCCGGGTTCACGCCATTCTCCTGCCTCAGCCTCCCGAGTAGCTGGGACTACAGGCGCCCGCCACCACGCCTGGCTAATTTTTTTTGTATTTTTAGTAGAGGTGGGGTTTCACCGTGTTAGCCAGGATGGTCTTGATCTCCTGACCTTGTGATCCGCCAGCCTTGGCCTCCCAGGCTAATTTTTTTTTGTATTTTTAGTAGAGACGGGGTTTCACTGTGTTAGCCAGGATGGTCTCAATCTCCTGACCTCATGATCCGCTCACCTTGGCCTCCCAAAGTGCTGGGATTGCAGGCGTGAGCCACCGTGCCTGGCCTCATTTACTTACCTTTTCTAACTTCTAGAAGCTACTGCTATCGTCTGAATGTTTGTGTCCATCCAGAATTCATACATTGCAACCTAATCCCCACTTACACTGTTAGGAGGTGGGGCCTTTGAGAAATGATTAATGCCCTTATAAGAGAGGCCTAGAGAGCTGCCTTGCCCCTTCTATCAAGTGCGAACACAGTTAGAAGGCGTCATCCATGAACCAGGAAGCAGGCACCACTCACCAGACACCAAATCTGCCAGCACCTTGATCTTGGACTTCCCAGCCTCCAGAACTATGAGCAATAAATTCCCATTGTTTATAAGCCACCCAGCCTATAATATTTTGTTATAGCAGCCCAAACAGACTGAGACATCCACTGATGTCCTTGGCTCATGATTCCTTTCTCTGTCTTTAAAGCCAGTGATGGTGGGTCAAGTCCTTCATACATCACATCACTCTGACATTCTGATTTCCTCCTGCCACCCTCACCCACTTTTCAGGACCTTTGCCATTACATCAGGCCCATTGGGATTATCCAGGAAAATCTCCCCACCACCAGCCTTTTGATATGGTTTGGCTGAGTCCCCACCCAAATCTCATCTTGAATTGTAGCTCCTATAATTCCCATGTGTTGTGGGAGGGAGCCGGTGGGAGGTAACTGAATCATGGCGGCAGGTCTTTCCCATGCTGTTCTCTTGATGGTGAATAAATCTCACGAGATCTGATGGTTTTATAAATGGGAGTTCCCCTGCACAAGCTCTCTTTGCCTGCTGCCATGTAGGACATCCCTCTATTCTTCTTTCATCTTCTGCCATGATTGTGAGGCCTCCCCAGCCTGTGGAACTATGGGTCCATTAAACCTCTTTTCTCTTTTTTTTTTTTTTTTTTTGAGACAGAGTCTTGCTCTATCACTCAGGCTGGAGTGCAGTGTCGTGATCTCGGCTCACTACAACTTTTGCCCCCCAGGTTCAAGCAATTCTCCTGCCTCAGCCTCCCAAGTAGCTGGGATTACAGGCACACCCCCACCACACCTGGCTAATTTTTGTATTTTTAGTACAGATGGGGTTTCGTCATGTTGGCCAGGCTGGTCTCGAACTCCTGGCCTCAGGTGATCCACCTGCCTTGGCCTCCCAAAGTGCTAGGATTACAGGCGTGAGCCACTGCACCTAGCCTGAACCTCTTTTCTTTATCTATTACCCAGTCTCAGGTATGTCTTTATCAGCAGCATGAGAACACTCTTAATCACATTTGCAAAATCCCTTTGGCCATGTAAGGTGTAACATATTCACAGTTTGGGGGGATTAGCATGTGGACATCTTTTCCAGGTGAATTACAGGTATATTTCAGGTCTCATAGAGGCTCTCTCAGAGGTTTTGGGTACTCCAGCAAAGAGGGTCTTTCTTGAGAATATACTTATCTATACTTATGAGTATATACTTATATGTACTTATAAGATGACCGAGCTTAGCCTAGGTCTGGGCTCTGTCCTATCAGGCTCTCAGGAAATGACACAGGGCTTCTCCAGGGACAGGCCACTTTCTGTATCACCTGTCAGCCATTTTTTTTTTTTTTTTTGAGACAGGGTCTTGCTCTGTCACCCAGGCTGGGGTGCAGTGGCGTGACCTCAGCTCACTGAAACCTCTGCCCTCCAAGCTCAAGCCTCTCACCTCAACCTCCTGAGTAGATGGGACCACAGGTGTGCGCCACCACGCCCAGTTAATTTTTTGTATTTTAGGCAGAGACAGGTTTCGCCATGTTGCCCAGGCTGGTCTCAAACTCCTGAGCTCAGGCAATCCACCTGCCTAGGTCTCCCAAAGTGCTGGGATTATAGGTGTGAGCCACCGTGCCTGGCCTTTTATTTTGTTTTTTAAATAGAGACAAGGTCCTTTTCTGTCACCCAGCTGGACTGCAGTGTCATGGTCATAGCTTACTGTAAGCTTTAACTCCTGGGCTCAAGGGACCCTCCTGCCTCAGCCTCCTGAACAGGTAGGACTATAGGCATGTACCACCATGCCCAGCTCATTTTTAATTTATTTACTTTTTGAGACAGAGTCTTGCTGTCGCCCAGGCTGGAATGCAGTGGCGCAGTCTTGGCTCACTGCAGCCTCTGCCTCTCAGGGTTCAAGCAGTTCTCATGCCTCAGCCTCCCAAGTCACTGGGATTACAGGTATGTGCCACCACATCCACCTATTTTTTTTTTTTTTTTTTTTTTAGTAGAGATGGGGTTTCACCATGTTGGCTAGGCTGGTCTTGAACTCCTGGCCTCAAGTGATCCTCCCACCTCGGCCTCCCAAAATGCTGGGATTACTGGAGTGAGCCACCTTGTCCGGCCAGCTCATTTATTTTAAAATTATTTTTGTCTGGGCGGGATGGCTTACGCCTGTAATCCCAGCACTTTTAGGAGGCCAAGGGGGGGTGGATCACCTGAGGTCAGGGGTTCGAGACCAGCCTGGCCAACATGGCAAAACCCTGTCTCTACTAAAAATACAGAAATTAGCCGAGCGTGGTGGCTTATGCCTGTAATCCCAGCTACTCAAGAGGCTGAGGCAGGAGAGTCGCTTGAACCCAGGAGGCAGAGGTTGCAGTAAGCCGAGATCGCGCCATTGCACTCCGGCCTGGGCGACAGAGCGAGACTCCGCCTCAAAAAAATTATTTTTATAGTGACAGGGTCTCACTATGTTGCCCAGGCTGGGCTTGAGCCCCTGGGCTCAAGTGATCCACTGACTTTAGCTTTCCAAAGTGTTGGGATTACAGGCATGAGCCATCACACTCGGCTACCTGTTGGCCTTTAGAATAGTCTTTCTAGCAAGACCGATATTACAGGACCGTAAAAGCTGACTGAGTAGCTGTTCTAGGATGAGGGATAGGCTCCAGGGATTCCTTTCTTCCCAGGAAGGTTGACTCTTGTGTGTTGGGGAGTGGGGCAGGGGGTGGGCTGGGGCCAAGGGGCCAGGGATGACAATTTGGTCCTGACTCTCTTATTTGGGGTCTTTATGGACCTGCTCTAACACTGGCCAGTTAGAGCCAGGAGACTGGGAGGCAGGACCTGTGCATTGATCAGGTATGCCTGAGGCCAATGGTGAAGGGAGGATGGACACTTTGAATCCAGTTATTTAGCTCTCTGGACTCCTGCCCTGAGGTTCCCTCCAGCCCTGCTGCCCCAGCATCTAAGCCTGAAGTACCAGGGACTCGAGGGCATGCGTGAGTCATGGACAGGATCCCGGGGAAGTTCCAGCTTAACCTGGGGGCCTCTTCCTTCTGCCCCAGCCACAGCTGGTACTTACTCAGCTCCATCCCCAGGAAGAGACTCCTGGGCTTCGTGTGTCCACCTGTGCTTCCATTGTACATTTGTCACTACAATCTGTAAGAGGCTCTGCCATTGAGGTTGTCAGTCAGCCTGGAAGTCAATCCTGTCTGTTCGTCTCTGTTGCTGTTCAGTGAGTCAGAGGTCTCCACCTGATCATCAGTAAGTTAGACTAGATCTGTCTGTGGATCTTCCAAACTGCCACTTAACCCAGCTCAGCAAGCAGTTAGGCCACCAGGTAAGCATTTCGACTTCCATCCCCTACCTGGGAGTCTTTCTCAGCTAGTTACTCCTTGAGCTAGGATGCATGATGGCCTGCAAAGATATCCAAGTCCTGGCCAGGCATGGTGGCTCACGCCTGTAATCCCAGCACTTTGGGAGGCTGAGGCAGGTGGATCACCTGAGGTCGGGAGTTCGAGACCGGCCTGACCAACATGGTGAAACTCTGTCTCTACTAAAAATACAAAGTTAGCCAGGTGTGGTGGTGCATGTCTGTAATCCCAGCTACTCAGGAGGCTGAGATAAGAGAATCACTTGAACCTGGGAGGCAGAGGGTGCAGTGAACTGAGATTGTGTCATTGCACTCCAGCCTGGGCAACAAGAGTGAAACTCCGTCTCAAAAAAAAGAGAAAAGATATCTAAGTCCTAATCCCTGGATCCTATGAATGTCACCTTGTATGACAAAAAGAGACTTTGCAGATATGATTGTGATTTTAAGATAGAAAGATTGTGTGCTAAATAATCTGTCTGGTCACTACCTCTGGCTCCTGGCAGGGGGCGTCTAAACTCTTGGAATTTTCCAAGTAATAGAAGTGTCTTAATGGCCAACAAACATATGGAAAAATGCTCAACATCACTAATGATCAGGGAGATGCAAATAAAACCACAATGTGATACCACCTCACTCCTGCAAGAATGGCCATAATCAAAGACTCAAGAAATAATAGATGTTAGTGTGGATGTGGTGAACAGGGAACACTTCTACACTGCTGGTGGGAATGTAAACTAGTACAACCACTACGGAAAACAGTATGGAGATTCCTTAAAGAACTAAAAGTAAAACTACCATTTGAGCCAGCAATCCCACTACTGGGTATCTACTCAGAGGAAAAGAAGTCATTATACGAAAAAGATACTTGTTCACACATGTTTATAGCAGCACAATTCGCAAGTGCAAAAATGTGGAACAAACCTAAATTTCCGTCAATCAACGAATGGGTGAAGAAACTTTGGTATATATATATATATATAATGGAATACTACTCAGCCATGAAAAGGAATGAATTAATGGGATTTGCAGCAACCTGGATGGGATTGGAGACCATTATTCTAAGCGATGGAACTCAGGAATGGAAAACCAAACATTGTATACTCTCACTCATAAGTGGGAGCTAAGCTATGAGGATGCAAAGGCATAAGAATGACACAGTGGATTTTGGGGGCTCAAGGGGAAAGGGTGGAAAGCTGAGGGATAGAATACTACAAACTGGATGCAGTGTATACTGCTTGGGAGATGGGTGCACCAAACTCTCACGAATCACCACTAAAGAACTTAAACATGTAGCCAAATACCACATATTCCCCCCACCCAAAAAAAAGAAGTGTCTTTATTATTCATGGGGGTCCTGGATCATAACTGAGCTTATACCAAGGAGGTGACTCAGGATGGGGGCTGGTCATGCCAGAAACACCAACCACCAAGGTTGGGATTTTTAGCCACCTGATCTCCATTCCAGGAAGGGGAAAGGGCTGAAGGTGGGGTTCAATCATGTAGACAATGGTTGGATCAACCCTGCATACTTTTTAATCCTGCCTATTTTTTAATACAAAACTAGCCGGGCACGGTGACACACACGTAATCCCAGCTACTAGGGAGGCTGAGGCACGAGAATCCCTTGAACCTGGGAGGTGGAGGTTGCAGTGAGCTGAGATTGTGCCACTGCACTCCAGCCTGGGTGACAGAGTGAGACTGCATCTAAAAAACAAATAAATAAGGCCGGGCACGGTGGCTCACGCCTGTAATCCCAGCACTTTGGGAGGCCGAGGCGGGTGGATCATGAGGTCAGGAGATCAAGACCATCCTGGCTAACACGGTGAAACCCCATCTCTACTAAAAATACAAAAAATTAGCTGGGCGTGCTGGTGGGCGCCTGTAGTCCCAGCTACCCCAGAGGCTGAGGCAGGAGAATGGCCTGAACCTGGGAGGTGGAGCTTGCAGTGAGCTGAGATCACGCCACTGCACTCCAGCCTGGGAGACAGCGAGACTGTGTCTCAAATAAATAAATAAATAAATAAATAAATAAATAAAACAAAACCAAAAAGAAGAGCTCACCAGAGCCAGGAGCCTGAAACAAAAGTGCTGGTGGAAAGGTTTATGGGGTGCCAGTTTAGTCAGTCACCCCTGTGTAGGACACCTATGGAAAACTGTAGGGGGCCCCTTAGGAGAATCATCTCCCCAAGCCATTAACTTCCCAGGCCAGAGAGCATGACCTGCTCTGTGGCTTTACACAGAATGCTCTGGGCTGAAACACTCCCTTGAAGCGTTGGAATGTGACCAGACTTCCTGGCTCCTTGTAAAACTGGCCCCCACCAGCTGCAGCCCAATAAGTTAAAGATTATCTTAGCAGTTAGACATATGCTTTTAGCTTAAAGGAAATTCATATAACCACCACTGCTGTAGATCTTTCCAATGACGTATGCACCCCCTCCTTCACCGTTTCATCCCGTACCAGCTGCTTCTTAGATCAAAAGATTGTACTCAATAAATTGTCAGGCAACCAGAACTCTGGGCGTTTTGCAGCCTTCACTCTAGCAAATGGCCCCCTGGATCCATTTTAAAATCTTAACTTGTCTTTTCTCACTCCTTTGTCGCTACCGGACTTCAGATACCGACGGGTAGTGTTGAGGCTGGACCCCAACATCTGGTGCCCAACGTGGTATCCCCAAAACAACCCGGTGAAGGAATGCTGGAGCATCAAAAACTAAGGACTGACAGACGGAGAACTCCCAAGGACGAAAAGTTGTTTTCTTATTTTTCTTATTTTATTTTATTTTTTTTGAGATGGAGTCTCGCTCTGTCACCCAGGCTGGAGTGCAGTGGCGCGATCTTGGCTCACTGCAAGCTCTGCCTCCCGGGTTCATGCCCTTCTCCTGCCTCAGCCTCCCGAGTAGCTGGGACTACAGGCGCCCGCCACCACGCCCAGCTAATTTTTTGTATTTTTAGTAGAGATGGGGTTTCACCATGTTAGCTATGATGGTCTTGATCTCCTGACCTTGTGATCCGCCCACCTTGGACTCCCAAAGTGCTGAGATTACAGGCGTTAGCCACTGTGCCAGCCAACAAAAAGACTTTCAAGCTCTGCAGGTAAGCGGGGCGCTTGGAGAATTCCAGGGTAACAACAGGAAATTATGGGTCAGGCTGAGAGTAGACATAAGAATTATTTGAGGCCAGGCACGGTGGCTCAAGCCTGTAATCCCAGCACTTTGGGAGGCCGAGGTGGGAGGATCACAAGGTCAGGAGATTGAGACCATCCTGGCTAACACGGTGAAACCCCGTCTCTACTAAAAAATACAAAAAATTAGCTGGGCGTGGTGGCGGGCACCTGTAGTCCCAGCTACCTGGGAGGCGGAGCTTAGTGAGCCGAGATCGCGCCACTGCACTCCAGCCTTGGGGACAGAGAAAGACTCCGTCTCAAAAAAAAAAAAAAAAAAAAAAAGGCAGTTATTGCGCCACTGTGGTGTAAATGTGAGCACCCAAAATCTTATGTCCCTGTTTCAGCTAATAGAACAATATTCTCCTTGGTTCCTGGGACACAGCTCCATGGATTTGAAAGATTGGGAAAAAATAGGGGCAGACTTCAAATAGGCACAAAAAGAGGGTCAAGAAATTCCTTTCTCCGCTTGGTCTGTGTGGGCGGCAGTGAAAACAGCACATGAGCCTTTCCAGACTGAGGAGGAACCAGCATTTGGAAATGAAGGAGTCTGACAATCAGGAGAGTGCATCTAGCTCCAGTTTTAAAAAGGGGGAGAATCAGGAGGTTATGTATGCTAACCTTCAAACACATATTAAAGAGACAGTCCAACCTACCGCACCCTCAAGGGAAGCTCCGGATTGGCCACCCCGCCTAAGCCTCGTGAATTGCGGGCATGGGAGCCTGAGACGCGGTTCGCCGCGCCCATTGTTGCACAACCTGCCGTTAATTACGGTAAAGGGATGGTTCAGGCTCAGCCACCAGTTAATTACGGTAAAATTCAGGCTCGCCCTGCCGTTCATTACGGTGAAGGAGCAATTTCCCTTAAAAATGGATGACCCAGCGCCCTGTCTGGGTCCAACAGTGGCCGCTCCCTAAGGAAAAATTGGGGGCGCTTCATGAAATAGTTAAAGAATTACTAGAAAAAGGGCATGTTTCACTCACTTTTTCTCCTTGGAATTCCCCAGTATTTGTAATTAAGAAAAAGTCCGGCAGATGGCGCTTGCTGACCGACTTACTAGCGGTCAACGCTGTAATTCAACCGATGGGAACTTTACCAACCAGGGCTCCCATTCCCCATTATAATCCCTACAGACTGGCTACTTGTTATTATAGATTTAAAAGACTGCTTTTTTTTTTTTTTACAATTCCTTTAGCAGAGGCAGATTTCGAAAAATTCGGCTTTACCATCCCTGCCGTTAATAACAAAGAACCTGCAGCCAGATATCATTGGAAGGTTTTACCTCGGCGTATGTTAAACAGTCCCGCAATTTGTCAGACTTTTGTAGGCAGAACTATCCAGCCTGTTAGAGATCAATTTCCAGATCTGTGCAGCAAAAAATAGAGACCAACTTATTCAATGTTACTCATCTTTGCAAAAGGCAATTACAAACGCTGGATTGCTTAAAGCATCTGACAAAATTCAAACAACCACTGCTTTTCGGTATTTGAGCATTAAGCCTCAAAAGGTTGAAATTAGAAAAGATTCTTTAAAAATCTTAAATGGGCCAGGTGCAGTGGCTCACACCTGTAATCCCAGCACTTTGGGAGGCTGAGGCAGGTGGATTGCTTGAGGTCAGGAGTTCGAGACCAGCCTGGCCAACATGGTGAAACCCCGTCTCTACTAAAAATACAAAAAAAATAGCCGGGCATGCTGGCTGGTGCCTGTAATCCCAGCTACTCGGGACTCTGAGGCAGGAGAATCGCTTGAACCCGGGAGGCAGAGGCTGCAGTGAGCTGAGACTGTGCCATTGCTCTCCAGCCTGGGCGACAAGAATAAAATTCCATCTCAACAAGAAAGAATCAGAGGAGAAGAGATGCAAAACTCCAGAGCATGCCAACATATTAAACCCCAAGGCAAAGGTGGCATTGAGCACCTGAATCTCTCAAGTTGCCTGGTTGGCCCTCTTCCAAGTGTACTTTACTTCCTGTTGTTCCTGCTGTAAAACTTTTAAGTAAACTTTCACTCCTTCGCTAAAATTTGCCCCAGTGTCACTTTCTGTCTTATTTTTCTTGGATGAATTCTTTCCTCTGATGAGGCAAGAGCCGAGTTGCAGCAGATCCATAACCTCAAAGTATCACCTCCCCCTCAAATACTTACTAATTAGCATGGTGGTTTTAACATATGTTCACACATTTTTATACCCTTTTGAGTGGGGCTGGACTTAGTGACTCACTGCAAAGGATTACAGCAGTATCATTCGCCTGACGGTTTCTTTCAGCACTCTGAATGTATCGTCCCATTCTCTCCTGGCCTTTAAGTTTTCTGAAAGTACTGATACTTTCCCCCCTGAGAGCTGGTTGTTTACATTTGCAGCATGCCACGGTGGTTTGCTTACATTTGATGTTTTCCCCAAAACATTCACATTCGCCTTGATAGACATTTCCGCCAATTGCCCCCCAAAATTAGATACCAACGCGTAAGATTTTGTTGGGTAGGGCTGAGCTTTGGAGAGCACCAACACAAGGTGATATCTGAGCAACTTGCTTGTACCACTATTAACAATCTTTATGCAACATCCTTCGCCAGAGTGAGTGGTGCATTTGTTACAATGGATGAGCCTGCACTGACAAATCATTGTCACCCAGAGTCCTCAGTTTACTTCAGGGCTTACTCTTGGTGTTGTACATTCTGTGATTTGAACAAATGTGTAATGATGTTGCAGTACCAGACAGTAGTTTCCCTGCCCTAAAAATCCTCTGTGCTCCACCTACGCACAAATAGATTTTCAAAATTCTTTTGAAGGATTGCCAAACAGATTTTAAAACAAATTTGACGACTGGATTATCTGGAATATGATAATGAGGTTGCAACTAGGAAGAGTAACTTCTTCAGATCAGAGAATGGGGAGGGAGCCAGCTTTCTTTCTTTTCTTTTCTTTTTTTTTTTTTGAGACCTAGTTTCCCTCTTGTTGCCCAGGCCGGAGTGCAATAGTGTGATCTCAGCTCACTGCAACCTCTGCCTCCCAGGCTCAAGTGATTCTCCTGCCTCAGCCACCTGAGTAGCTGGGATTACAGGCACGCACCACCATGCCCAGCTAATTTTTGTATTTTTAGTAGAGATGGGGTTTCACCATGTTGGCCAGGCTGGTCTCAAACTCCTGACCTCAGGTGATTTACCCACCTCGGCCTCCCAAGGTGCTGGGATTACAGGCATGAGCCACTGCGCCCGACCGGGAGCCAGCTTTCATTATCACTGTAGAGATTGATGGGTTTTGGTTCCAGGTGCACACATGACTTATTCAAAAAGTAAAGTAAAACCTTCAAAGCTAGAGTCATGTAAAAATCATCTAAAAAAAGAAATTGTACAAGAATAGCTGAGGACATTTTGATGGCTAAGAACCATAACTGACAGGTATCAAAACATACTATAAGTTTGGCTTGCATTTCACCAGGGACAAAGCCTGTGACAAGGATTTTGATACAAGTTGTTTATCTGGGAGGAGATTCCAAGAAGTACCAGAAGACAGGGGGGAGAGTGAAGAGGGGCAGGTAGGAAAAGGAAGGAATCCAATTTACACGCATGGACGAGCTTATGACCCACGTGGGCAGCTGGGGCTCAGTTTCTCCGGGAGCCTCTGGGAGATGATGTAGAATGGGGGTCCCTGTCCCCTGGGTCACCAGTACTAGTCCGTGGCATCTTAGGAACTAGGCTGCACAGCAGGAGGTGAATAGAGGGCGAGTGAGTGAAGCTTCATCTGTATTTACAGCCGCTCCCCATTGCTTGCATTACTGCCTGAGCACTGCCTCCTGTTGGATCAGAGGCAGCATTAGATGCTCATAGGAGTGGGAACCCTATTGTACGCTGTGCATGCGAGGGGTCTATGTTGCATGCTCCTTATGAGAATCTAATGCCTGATGATCTGTCACTGTCTCTCATCACCCCCAGATGGGACCATCTATTTGCAAGAAAACAAGCTCAGGGCTCCCACTGACTCTACATGATGGTGAGCTGTATAATTATTTCATTATATATTACAATGCAATAATAATAGAAATAAAGTGTACAATAAATGTAATGTGCTTGAATCATCCTGAAACGATCCCCCTCCCCTGGTCTGTGGAAAAATTGTCTTCCATGAAACTGGTCCCTGGTGCCAAATAAGTTGGGCACCACTGATATCAAATAAGCTGCAGCCAGGCACGGTGGCTCACGCCTGTAATCCCAGCACTTTGGGAGGCCAAGGCAGGTGGATCACCTGAGGTCAGGAGTTCGAGACCAGCCTGGTGGTCAACATGGTGAAACCCTGTCTCGACTAAAAATACAAAATAAAAATTACCTGGGCCTGGTGGCACGTTCCTGTAATTCCAGCTATTTGGGAGGCTGAGGCAGAATCGCTTGAACCTGGGAGGCAGAGGTTGCAGTTAACTGAGATTGTGCCATTGCACTCCAGCCTGGGTGACAAGAGCAAAACTCCATCTCCAAAAAAAAAAAAAAAAAAAACAACAACAAAAAACAAGCCTCACAGTTCTCCTGCCAGTTGTAGGTCGACTCTAAGTGAGATGGGATTTAGCATGCAAGCTGTTTATGAAGGAATGTCCTTGAGGTCAACATGGTAGAAGGGAGGTGAAGTCTGTGTGGGGTTTTTTTTGTGTATGTCATTGTTGTTGTTGTTGTTGTTGTTGAGACGGAGTTTCGCTCTGTCGCCCTGGCTGGAGTGGTGCAGTGGTGTGATTTTGGCTCACTGCAACCTCCACCTCCCAGGTTCAAGCGATTCTCCTGCCTCAGCCTCCAAAGTAGCTGGGCTTACAGGCACCGCCCACCATGCCCAGCTAATTTTTTGTATTTTTAGCAGAGATGGGGTTTCACCATGTTGGCCAGGCTGGTCTCAAACTCCTGACCTCAGGTGATCCACCTGCCTCGGCCTCCCAAAGTGCTGGGATTACAGGCATGAGCTACCATGCCTGGCCCAACACCAGGTTTTTATAGAGAGAAAAGTTTATGCAAGACAGCCAAGCAAGGAGACGGGAATCTGGTTCAAATCTGTCTCTGAGCTGGAGGCTGAGGAAGATTTTATACACAGCATGCAATGAGGTGATGTGGGAGGCTTGGCCTAATTGGATCATGTCATGGAGTGATGCCAGGACTCAATCTGATTGGATCATGGATCATGCCATGTGGTGTTTACTTCTTAACTCAGTCCCCCTTCCTTAGTGTAAGGACATAGGTTCCGCCCATGGTTGCCTGCTTGGTTCATCTGGGCATGACCAGCGTACATAACTTGCAACCTGGGGGCCTGTGGCAACTGAAAAGCAACTCGCCATTTTATTACACAAAGTTGAATCAGATGAGGCTGGATCTGCAGTTACAACATTTACCACTTTATTATAAAGGCTACAACTCAGAAACAGCCAAATGGAAGACATGTATAGGACAAAGAAAGATGTGGGGGTGGAAGAGGTTGTGTGGAGCCTTCATGCCCTCTCTGGATGCCACTGGTTGACTGGGGGAATTAATTCCCTGGTGCTTCCAGCCTGCAAGATGAGCTCTGGCAACCAGCAAGTCCCCAGTCAAAAGGGTACACGGGGTGTAGCTGGAAGTTGAGCAGATGGTAGTTTGCACGGATGAGATAAAGCCCCAAGGGACAGGGCAGCTACACATGGCAATCCAAATAGTCTAATCTCCAAAAGGAACAGAGAGTGGATTCATACAACATACCAAGCCCGCCCCCTAAATGCATCCCACCCAGGTCACTTATAAAGCTCCAAGGATGGGCCAGGAACACAAGCTCTACACCAGGGAAACTTGGAGGCATCAGAAGGACAGAATAAGACCCAGGCTCATAGGGGATGAAAAATCGAACAGAGAACCGTCTCAGGGCATTTGTGAAGGTCCAAGGATGGAGAGAAGGAACCTGGCTTACAAGTGGGACAACTATTCGTCTCTGAAGCAGGCTGTGGGCTTTTTGCAGATCCAGTAATTGTCGACGTTACATCGATTGTCGTTCCAGCCACTGCCACTAAATTCCGCACAGTCTTCATCCCCGCTGTTGTTGGGTTCTCCACTGTTCCAGTACCGCTGGAAGCTGCAAAGCCCATGCAGAATGTGAGCCTCTGCCCTGCCCAGTAGATGAGCCACATTCCTACCTTCTGCAATATTGATGCTTTAACATCTGCCCTACGTGTGTATGCTGGACATGCATTGCTCTCCACACCTCATAATGTGCCTGAGTCATGTTGCCTTCAGTTCCTGCCTCTCTTGCTGCACCCCAGCCTTGGGAGGACTCCTACTGAGGCTGTGATTTTCTTTTTTTTCCTTTTTTCTTTTCTGTTTTTTTTTTTTTTTTTGAGATGGAGTCTCGCTCTGTTGCCCAGGCTGGAGTGCAGTGGCATGATCTTGGCTCACTGCAACCTCCGCCTCCTGGGCTCAAGTGATTCTCCTGCCTCAGCCTCCTGAGTACCTGGGACTACAGGTGCACGCCACCACACCCAGCTAATTTTTGTATTTGTAGTAGAGACGGGGTTTCACCATGTTGGCCAGCATGGTTTTGATCTCTTGACCTCGTGACCCACCCGCCTTGACCTCCCAAAGTGCTGGAATTATAGGCATGAGCCACTGCACCTGGCCGAGGGTGTGATTTTAAAATACAAACCAACCAATCTGGGGTCTGTACTGCCAACCACCTGCCTTATTGGGCTTTTGCACTCCAAGCCACTATCCTTCTGCCCTAATCACCCCAAGGCCAGGTGTCAGGCAGCTAGGCAGCCTCTATGCCCCAGAGCCCACAAAATGCTTCGTATCTGCCCATCTTAAGCCTGCTTGCCTGGCCTTGCCCTTTTCTTCCCATACAAACCATAATAAAGGCTCTGGCCCACAGTCCCCTCCACGACTTTCCCTCATGACAGACCCTGGTGCTTCCCCAGGTGGCCCCCTGCTGTGAAATGTGCGCCCTCTAGGAACCTGGGGGTAGGATAAGCTACTCACTTTGTGTAAATGGCAATTGTCTCCTGAGCTGGTGGCCTTACTAGACTTCAGACTTCCTATTAATACACTGTATTTTAACACACCCACCCATGGGGAAAGCTCCTCCTGCAGCTCTGCTGGTGGAATTCTGGGCACCTTTCATCCTGTCTGGGGAGGTAGGTATGAAGACCACCTTCCTCAACTCAGTGAAAACCCCAGACTCTTAGTCCTATGGGGTCAGGGAGGTTGGGGGGGACCCCCAGGGAAAAACTCAAGTTAGAGTTGCAGGAACCCAGCCCCACTGGATACAGTGCCCCTTTCTCCCAGAATCTACCTGGATGACAGAGGTGAGCCGTCCACCCATTGCCACGTGCCTTCCTGATTTAGGTCTGAAAGTCCCATCCAGGTGAAACGGTTACTTCTGGAAGACTGCAGCTGTAGGAAGTTCTGGAGGGTAGAGGAGGAGTCAGGAGGGAGCTCTGCTTCCCATTTTCCAGGTTCCACCTCCCCGTCTCTTGGCAGGAAGTTCTGTTTTGACGTTAACCTGCAGTTTTCTGGTATACCAGGTCCTGAGCCTCCTCATGTCTGAGCCCCTCTCACATCTGTATCCCCACGACATGTGTGTCCTGACATGCAGGCATGCATGCACAGCTGGCCTCTCCTCACACGCTCCTGTGAATGCTGCATATTTATCTATTTTGCATGTCCGGTGCATGTCCACACGAATTTACTCCTGACCGGGTTTCATGTACTGGAGCCAGATTGGACCCATTACTAATTGCTGGCCTAGCACATCTCCTTTCAGCTCTGCACTGAGTGACAGCACATTGACAGCTTGAAATCAGCCACGGTGGGAATATTTACACCAGGGAAATTGGCAAACAACACATCAGGAATTTTCCCTCCGGAGAGCTGGTTGTTAAACACTTGCAGCACGCCACGGTGGTTTGCTTGCATTTGACGTTTCCCCCAAAATATTCACAGGTGTGCAGATCTGGTTTGTATTTGCTTAAAGGGTACCTGGGACCCCTTCATTCATATCCTTCTCTTCCCGTCTTTCCAAGTAGAGCAAAGCCCCTCTTCTGCAAAATCCTCTCTGAGCACCTCCTCCCCAGTTGGCCAGAAGCCATGCCCCAGGCCAGGACGGGGACCCCAACCAGGTGTACCTGCTCCTCAGCACTTTTGATTACGACGAGCTGGGCCCCCACTTCCTGGCAGGCGGTGACGGAGTCGTGCCAGTTCCGCTGGGAGTTAGATATGAAGTAACAGTTTCCTTGGAAGAATGTCCAGTCCTTGGGACAGCGGCAGCACAGGCGTTCTGTTGGGAGAGGCTGGTCAGGGCTGGGCTCAATTAGGTCGCCCATATTCCCATATCTACCCAGCCTTCAGGCCCTTGAAAATCAGGGCCCTTCCTTGACTGTCCATGTCAGGTGGACCATTTGGAATGGGGAGAGACCATTCCTCTCCCTACTTCCCAAGACTCTCCCTGATCCCCAGGAGAACCCAGGAGTCCTGGCTCCATCTCCTCCAGACGAGGAGAAGTAGCAGCTTTAGAGCTCAGAACAGAAGGCAGCGGACTGGTTTAACTGAGTGCCTACTGTGTGCCTGGCCCACTGTGAACACCAAGTGCAATGATCGCAGTTACCCTGTGTTCTCATTTCACAGGGGAGGAAACTGAGGCTCAGGCAGGTTTGGTAACTCAAGTAAAGTCACATCACAGAGAGACCATCTCAAGCCCGAGGACCCTCGATGTGCAGGAACTCACCAAATGCAGTCTTCAAATCGGTCAGTTCTTGATAGATTTGCTGCTGCTTGGACTGGTCTGGCAACTCACCCACTGCAGCCTTCAGCCGGGTCAGCTCCTGGTAGATCTCCTAGCTGGGTCAGCTCCTGGTAGATCTCCTGCAGCTTGGATTTCTCTGAGAGCTCACCCACTGCAGCTTTAAGCTGGGTCAGATTCTGGTAGATTACGTCTTGCTCAGATTGTTCCTGACTTAGGGAGCTGGGGACCTTGTACACTGGGCCACGAAGAAAAGGAACTGCAATTATTAAACACCTACTGTGTGCCAAGTCCTGAACTGAGCCCCATAGAGACATCATTTGTGAGAGCCAAGGTCTTGGTTAATCCCCTTTGAAGATGAGGAAAACTGACACCCGGAGAAAGCAGCACAGAAGGCCAAGGAGAACCAGGTTCTTCCCCTCCTCCTCCTCCCTCTCCTGTCCTGCCCTAGAGTGGGGAGGGGCTGTGGGAGAGGCCTCTACAGACCCCCAGGGACAACATCTTGGCTCTCAGTCCCACCTCCCTCCAAGACCTGGCCACTCCAGGCTCTGTTCACAGCCAAAAGGCCAGGCCTGGGGACCCCAGACTGTCATAACCTGCCCCTGACCTTGGACAAGGATGGCCACCAGGACCCCAGCCAAAAGCGTGAAGGAGAGGAGTTGCAGCACCAGGGGGCCATGGCCAAGACACCCTGAGAGAGGATACATGTGTTAGCCTGCCAGTGTCCCCACCTGAGCCTGGCCCAGGGAGAGCCTGGCCTAAATCCCTCAGCACCCCAGGACCCAGGAACCCCAGCCCCAGTGCCCTCCACTCCAACACCTGGGAATCCAGGCCCTAGCTCGCACCCCCCCAGGAACCAGGAACCCCGTCCCCAGCCTCTCCCTCCCCAAGTCCCAGGAGTTTAGGTCCCAGCCCCCACCTCCCCAGGTCCCAGGAACCCAGGTACCTGCTTCCACCTCCCCAGTGGAACAGGAATTAAAAGAAATTAAAGAATGTGTAAGCAAAAACTCAGTTGTATGTAAGAAAACCCAATTCCCCCTGAGGAAGAGAAAGAGGTGGAATCCTTTAAAAATTAACTGCCTGTTTGGCCGGGCACGATGGCTCACACTTGTAATCCCAGCACTTTGGGAGGCTGAGGCGGGCAGATCACAAGGTCAGGAGATCAAGACCATCCTGGCTAACACAGTGAAACCCTATCTCTACTAAAAATACAAAAAATTAGCCGGGCGTGGTGGAGGGCGCCTGTAGTCCCAGCTACTCGGGAGGCTGAAGCAGGAGAATGGCATGAACCTGGGAGGCAGATCTTGCAGTGAGCCGAGATGGCGCCACTGCACTCCAGCCTGGGTACCAGAGTGAGACTCCGTCTCAAAATAAATAAATAAATAAAAATAAAATAAAAATAACAAAAGAATTAACTGCCTGTTTTTCTGTTTGGCTAGTGAGCCTTATCTCTCCCTTTCCCAGGCATTGTGAAGACCCTGTTTCTCTAGCTGTGCAGCTGCAAGATCACTAGGCAGATAAACTCAAGTTGTAAAATATGTTTTTCCTTGAAAAGTAAGAAATGATGTAATCCATGTCTCAACTGAATAACTATCTTTGTTTCTCGCTTCTGTAATATGCTTCCCCCTGCACAGATCTCCCTCTACCCCATGAAATGCTTAAAAGGTAACTTGACTCTTTGTTTGAGGCTCAGTCTTTTTGAATGTTAATCTGACCGGGCTGATGCACCTAAATAATAATAATAATAATCCTCCTCAACCCCTCAATCTCTGTGATTCCTAAATTATCCTGCAACACCAGGACTCAGGAATCCAGGCCCCAGCCTCCACATCCCCAGGACCCAGGAGGAACCCAGGCCCAAGCTCCCACCTCCCCAGGTCCCAGGAACCCAGATACCTGCTTCCACCTCCCCAAGACCCACTAATTCAGGCCCCAGCTCCCACCTCCCCAGGACCCAGGAATCCAGGCCCTAGTTCTCATCTGCCCCAGGACCCAGGAATCCAGGCCCCTTCTCCCACCTCCTCTGAGTCCAGGAGTCCAGGCTCCAGTCACTATCTCCCATGGACCCAGGTGTCCAGCTTCCAACCCCCACCTCTCTAGGTCCCAGGAGTCCAGGCCCCCTCTCCCACCTCCCCAGGCCCCAGGAACCCAAGCCCCAACCCCCATCTCCCCAGGTGTGAGGAGTTCAGATCCCTGCTCCCTCCTCTTCAGGACCCAGGAAACCAGGTCTCAGAACTTTCTTCCCCAGGACCCAGGATTCCAGACCCCAACATCTACCTCCCCAGGACCCAGGGGTCTGGGAGGCTCTGTCTTCCACTATCTGCCCCCTAACTCTTGCCTACCTGTAGAGCTCTTGTGGCCATGTGTCTGCTGGAATTGAAAGTCTCTTGGAAAAAGTCTGATGCCACTGGTTGTCGGATCTTCTTCTGAACGGACAGACATCAGCTCAGAGCCTGGGCCATCCCTTCCCCTTACCCAGGATCCCAGAGTTCCAACCCAGCCTTACCCAGGAGGCCCAGTGGCTGCACCCTTTGTTCCTTGGAGTCACTCATGTTTTCCCCCTGTCCCCAGATGTTCAGGGCTCCTGGGGACCACAGCTTTTATTTTCTACCCTCTGATCCTCACTCCCTAAATCTACTGTCCCTCAGGAAGACAAACAGGAAGCTGGGTAAGGTCACATCACCAGAAAGGCTAGTGAAAGGAGTCAGAGCCTGAGATCAGCCTGACTTTGCAGGAATTTCAGGGAGGTGTTGGGGGATGGTCTGGAGTTGACAGGGAGAAGGACTCCTCCACCCATGACATGGCTGAGTGACAGGATGCTTTTAATAAAATCCAATTCATTCTAATGGAAAGCGACTTTGTTATGCCTCCCCACGTAGGGCAGGGGTGGGCAGGTAGTACCCCCTAGTTCCTGGAACCATCATGCCCTCTGACTTCCAGGATCTGCTGTTTTGGTCTGCGGATGCTCTCGTTCATGGGAATTTCCTCTGTTGTTGGGAGTTGGAGATGAATGATAATTGTTTATTTCATACCTATGATATGCACATTTCCAACAGCTTTATAAAACTCATTCATTTAACTTTCCTACCCTGCAGTAGATCATGTGACCTCTAGTTTACAGATGGGGGAAACAGAGGCACTGCGAGATGAAGAAACTAGCCCAGGGTCACACAGCTGGTAAATGGTGGAGCTGAAATTTGAATCCAGGCAGTTCGCCTCCACACTCCACCCAGTTAACCAAAGAGGGTCTAATAACATCAAAGGCAAAATAAAAATATTTATAATAACTTTAGTTAGAATATCCCAAATTGGAACAAACCATGTGGCCACCAGCAGGTGAATGAAAACAAATATCATGGCATATTCAGAGGGTGGAATTCTATACAGTAATGAAAAAGCAAAGTACTGATACAAACAACAATTTGGATGAATCTCACAAGAGTTAAGAAACCCAGACAGAATGAATACATTCTGTAAGATTTTGAGTTTACATGAATTTAAAGAATGGGCAGAAGAACTAACCTTTGATCGGACTCAAATTGGGGGCTCTCTGGAAGGAGTGGGTGTAAACTCACCAGAATAGGGTAGAAGGAAGTTTTCTGCTGACAATGTTCCATATTTTGATCTGAGAAGTGGCTGCATGGATGAATTCATGTGTCCAAATTTCTTTTATTTTCTTTCTTTCTTTTTTTTTTTTTTTCTGAGACAGAATCTCGCTCTGTCACCCAGGCTGGAGTGCAGTGGCGCGATCTGGGCTCACTGCAACCTCCACCTCCTGGGTTCAAGTGATTCTTCTGCCTCAACCTCCCAAGTAGCTGTGACTACATGTGTGCACCACCACATCTGGCTAATTTTTGTATTTTTATTTATTTATTGGAGACGGAGTCTCGCTGTGTTGCCCAGGCTGGAATGCAGTGGTGCAAACTTGGCTCACTGCGACCTCCACCTCCCAGGTTCAAGTGATTCTCTTGTCTCAGCCTCCCGAGCAGCTGGAATTACAGGTGCATGCCACCATGCCTGGCTAATTTTTTTGTATTTTTAGTACAGACAGCTTTCACTGTGTTGGCCAGGCTGGTCTCGAACTCCTGACCTTAAGTGATCTGCCCTCCTTGGCCTCCCAAAGTGCTGGGATTACAGGTGTGAGTCACTGTGCCTGGCCCATATGTCAAAATCTTTTGAACTATATATTTAAGACTTGTGTACTGTGTTGTAAATGTGTTATATATCAATTTAAAAATGGGAAATACAGAGGCAGTTCAAGATGGCTGATTGGAGCCATCTGGCACTCACCTCCTCCCCAAAGAAGAATTAAATAGTGGGTAGATAATCACACTTTAAATACAGCAACTAAGAGAAAACACTGGAATTCAGCAGAGAAGTGATAGGAAACATCTGTGGCCTGGAAGGCGGGAAACAAGGCAGCTGGCCCAGCCTGGATCAGCTGGGAGCACCGGGTTGGGGGGCTTCCCAGTGCAGGAACAGGGTAAGTGAGAGATCCCCCACAGTCCGCATTCCCACCATGAACTCCTGAAATCCTAGCTGTGGGAGAGCTCCTCAACCCTCATGGGCCATGAGACCAGTATAAGGTGCTGCTTGGAGTTGATGTGACAACATTACTCCAGAGAGGGAGCTGACTCTGGGTTCCACACATCCCCCAACACACAAGTAGTTGCAGCACAGCACCATTTGGAGAACCCAGTCCCCACCAGACTACATCCTGCCCTGGGGCCCAACAGCCCCTGCATCTCCATGTCCCTGGAGTCCGACTGATATCTCCTCACATCCATCCAGAAGACTACTGCAGTGCCACAGTAGTTGGACCCAGGAATGTAGCAGGGTCCCCAGCACTGCAGCCCACATACTGTCTTACGTACCAGGGAACAAGCAGTGGAGCACAGTGGGGAGCCTGTCCCCAGGACAAAGGTAGGTGAAGTCCCCAGAACTTGAGAGACACCTTCCTGGGGCTGCTGCCATTGACAGCAAACCCCCACCCCTAGCAGCAGGGCCACCTTGCACCTGTACACACCATGAGGATAGGCTCTAACCATCCACCACCACTGCAGCCACTGCCACCCAAGCACACTGCCTTTTCCTTCCCATCACAGCCTACATGCATGAACGCCACTGGGGGGGCCTGAGGACAGGCCTGCATGGCCTGGCACTGTCCTCCAGGTGCCCAAGCACACTACCAGGGGTCCTGGGGATTGCTCTGCTCTATCAGTCACCCTAGGCACATGCATGTATCATCAGGAGACCTAACAACAGGCCTAGAACAGGCTGGACATGGTGGCTCATGTCTGTAATCCCAGCACTTTGGGAGGCCAAGGTGGGTGGATCACCTGAGGTCAGGAGTTCGAGACCAGCCTGACCAACATGGTGAAACCCCATCTCTATTAAAAATTCAAAATTAGCCAGGCGTGGTGGTGCATACTTGTAATCCCAGCTACTTGGGAGGCTGAAGCAGGAGAATCGCTTGAACCCAGGAGTCAGAGGCTGCAGTGAGCTGAGATCATGCCATTGCACTCCAGCCTGGGCTAAAAGGTGAAACTACATCTCAACAAACAGGCCCAGAACAACTGCCACCAGCACCAAAGCATGCTCTCTGAAGATCTGGGGTTCACCTCACTTTGTTCACCACTACTGGCATCTGTGTATCCCTCCCAGGGGCCCAGGCACAGGTACACCCAGCCTGCCGCTGCCACCACTGGGACCCAAGGACTGGCTCACATGGCACCCTTATCCCCAGCAAAGCCTCACTGTAGCCTCTGCTAACAACTGCAGCCTAAGACACTGAGGAATTTACAGATACCACTCATGATGTTTATGGTTAAAGAAATCATACAGAGACTACACTGCTGCATGCACCCAGTCAAAGCTAAAGTGACTTACCCAACCAACACTATAGATACATCAACAGAAAAAAGTCTTCCCCTATGAAAGCCAATCCAAAAAATGGGAAGAAGCAACTGTTACACCACACACATAGATATCAATGTAGGAACACAGGAAACATGAAAAGGCAAGGAAATAAGACACCTCCAAAGGAATACAATAATTCTCCAGTAACAGATTCCAATGAAAACGAAATTTGTGAAATTGCCTGAAGAATAATTCAAAATAATGATCTCAAAGAAGCTCAATTAGATACAAGAGAACATGGATAAACAATACAAAGACTACCTGAGTGTGGCGATGCATGCCTGTAATCCTCACTAAGCAGGAGGGTCCCTTAAGCCCAGGAGTTCTAGGCCAGCCTGAGCAACATAGTGAGACCCCCATCTCAAAAAATAAAAAATTCAAAGAAATCAGGAAAAAAATTCAGAATATGAATGAGAAATTCACCAAAGAGATAGAAATTATTTACAAAGAACCAAACAGAAATCCTGGAACTGAAGAATTCAATGAGTGAAATAAAAAATACAGTTGAGAGCTACAAAAAAAAAAAGATTAGATGAAGCAGAAGAAATAATTCCAGAATTTGAAGACAGGTCTTTTGAAATAATCTAGTCAGATAAAAACAAAAAGAGAATAAAGCATAAAAAGAATGAATAAAGCCTATATAATATATGGAGCATCATAAGTGACCAAATATTTAAATTTTGGGTGTATCGGAGAGAAAAGGCATAGAGCACCTATTTAACAAAATAATAACTGAAAACTTCCCAAGCCTAGGAAGATTTAGACATCCAAATATAGGATGCTCAGAGAATCCCAAATAGATACAAGCCAAAAGGACTTCTCTAAGGCACATTATAGTCAAACTGTAAAAAATAAAAGACAAAGACAGAATTCTATAAACAGCCAGAGAAAAGCATCTAGTCACATATAAGAAAACCCCTATCAGACTAACAATAGATTTCACAGCAGAAAACTTAAAGGCCAGGAGAGAATGAGATGATATATTCAGAGTGCTGAAAGAAAGAAACTGTCAGGCAAGAATGCTGTATTAATTCGTTCTCACATGGCTAACGAAGACATACCCGAGTCTGGGTAATTTATAAAGGAAAGAGGTTTAATTGACTCACAGCTCAGCATGGCTGGGAAGACCTCAGGAAACTTACAATTATGGTGGAGGGGAAAGCAAATACATTCTTCTTCATATGGTGGCAGGAAGGAGAATGAGTGTCAAGCAAAGGGGGAAGCCCCTTATAAAAGCATCAGATCGCATGAGAACTCATCTGCTATTACCAGAACAGCATGGCGGAAACCACCCCCATGATTCAATTGTCACCACCTGGTACCTTCTACAACACAAGGGAATTATGGGAACAACATTTCAAGATGAGATTTGGGTGAGGACACAGCGAAACCATATCATTCCACCCCTGGCCTCTCCCAAATCCCATGTCCTCACAATTCAAAACACAATCATGCTCTTCCAACAGTCTCCCAATGAGTTAAAGTCTTAACTCATTCCAGCATTGACTCAAAAGCCCAAGTCTCATCTGAAACAAGGCAAGTCCCTTTTGCCTATGAGCCTGTAAAATCAAAATCAAGTTAGTTACTTCCTAGATACAATGGGGGTACAGGCATTGGGTAAATACACCCATTCCAAACGGGAGAAATTGGCCAAAACAAAGGCTGCATGCAAGTCTTAAACCCAATAGGGCAGTAATTAAACCTTAAAGTTCCAGAGTAATCTCCTTGGACTCCATTTCTCACATCCAGGGCATGCTGATGCAAGAGGTGGGCTCCCATGGCTTTGGGCAGCTCTGCCCCTGTGGCTTTGCAGGGTATGGCCCCCTCCTGGCTGCTTTCACGGGTTGGCATTGAGTGTCTGTGGCTTTTCCAGGTGCATGGTGCAAGCTGTCAGTGGATCTACCATTCTGAGGTCTGGAAGACAGTAGCCCTCTTCTCACAGCTCCACTAGTCAGTGCCCTAGTAGGGATTCTGTGTGGGGGCTCCAACCCCACATTACCCTTCTGCACTGCCCTAGTAGAGGTTCTCCATGAGGGCTCTGCCCCTGCAGCAAACTTCTGCCTATACATCCAGGTGTTTCAATACACCCTCTGAAATCTAGGTGAAGGTTCCCAAACCTCAATTCTTGACTTCTGTGCACCCATAGGCCCACAGCCCATGTGTAAGTCACCAAGGCATGGGGTTTGCACCCTCTGAAAGCAATGGCCTAAGCTGTACCTTGGCCCCTTTTAGCCACAGCTGGGGCTGAAGCAGCTGGGATGCAAGGCACCACATCCCAAGGTTGCATAGAACAGGGGGTCCCTGGGCCCAGCCCATGAAACCATTTTTTCCTCCTAGGCATCCAGGACTTTGATGGGAGGGGCTGCTGTGAAGGTCTCCAATGTGCCCTAGAGATATTTTGCCCATTGTCTTGGTGATTAATGTTCAGCTCATTACTTTTGCAAATTTCTTCAGCCAGCTTGAATTTCTCCCTAGAAAATGGAGTTTTCTTTTCTGTCACATCACTGGGCTGCAAATGTTTCAAACTTTAATGCTCTGCTTCCTCTTGTATGCTTTACCACTTAGAAATTTCTTCCACTAGATACCATAAATAATCTTTCTCAAGTTCAAAGTTCCACAGATCTCTAGGGCAGGGGCAAAATGCTGCCAGTCTCTTTGCATAGCAAGAGTCATCATTACCCCAGTTCCCAAAAAGTTCCCCATATTCATCTGAGACCATGTCAGCCTGGACTTCATTGTCCATATCACTATCAGCATTTTGGTCAAAGCCATTCAACAAGTCTCTGGGAATTTCCAAACTTTTCCACATCTTCCTGTCTTCTGAGCCCTCCAAGTTTCTAGGAAGATTCAAATTTCCCACATTTCCTGTCTTCTTCTGAGACCTCCAAACAGTTCCAACTTCTGCCTGTTACCCAGTTCCACATTTGCTTCCACATTTTGAGGTAGCTTTGTAGCAGCACCCCAGTCTCTGCAGTAACAATTTACTGTATTAGTCTGTTCTCATGCTGCTAATAAAGACATACCCAAGACTGAGTAATTTATAAAGAAAAGGGGTTTAATTGACTCACAGTTCAGCATGGCTGGGGAGGCCTCAGGAAACTTACAATCATGGTGGAAGGGGAAGCAAACACATCCTTCTTCACATGGTGGAAAGAAAGAGAATGAATGCTGAGCAAAGGAGGAGGCCCCTTATAAAAGCATCAGACCTCATGAGAACTCACTCACTATCATGAGAACAGCATGGTGGAAACTGCCCCCATGATTCAGTTATCTTTACCTGGTCCCTCCCATGACACATGGGGACTATGGGAACTACAATTCAAGATGAGATTTGGGTGGGCACACAGCCAAACTATATCAAATACTATACCCAGTAAAGTTATTCTTCAAGAATGAAGGAGAAATAAAGACTTTCTCAGACAATAAAACCAGAAGGAATTCACCATCACTAGACCAGCCCTACAAGAAATAATTAAGAAAGTCCTGCACCTAGAAGTGAAAGGACAATATCCATCATCATGAAAACACACAAAAGTATAAAACTCATTGGTAGAGCAAAACACAAATGAAGAAGATTTCTTCTCAAGTGTTACCACTACAGAAAACAACCAAACCACAATGACAAACAATAAGAGAGAAAGAAAGGAACAAAAGATATACAAACCAACCAGGAAACAATTAACAAAAGGAAAGGAATAAGTCCTCAGACATTAGTAATAACCTGGAATGTAAATGCATTAAATTTTCCACCTAAAAGATATAGACTGGCTGAATGAATTTTTTAAAAAGACCCAACTATATGGTGTCTATAAGAAACTCATTTCACCTGTAAAGACACATATATACTCAGGAGGAGGCTGAAGCAGGATGATTGCTTGAGGTCAGGAGTTTAAGACCTGTCTGGGCTACATGGTAAGACTGCATCTCTAAAAAAAATTTTTGTAAAGCTAGCCAGGTATGATAACATGTGTCTATAGTCTGAACTACTCAAGGGGCTGAGGCAGGAGGATTGCTTGAGCCCAGGGGTTTGAGGGTACAATAGCTATGATTGTGCCTGAGAACAGCCACTGCACTCCAGCCTAGGCAACAGAGTGAGACCCCATCTCTTAAAAAAAAAAAACACATATGGACTAAAAGTGAAGGGATGATAAAAGAAATTCTAACAAATGGAAACAAAAAGTGAGCAGGAGTAGCTATACTTATATCAGATAAAGCAGACTTTAAGTCAAAGACAGTAAAAATAGGCAAAGAAGGTCATTATATAATGATAAAGGGATTGATTCAGCAAAAGGATATAACAATTTTAAATATACGTGTACCCAACACCAAAGCCCCAGATATATAAAGGAAATCTTATTAGATCTAAAGGGAGAGATAGACTTCAATACAATAATAGTTTGGGGCTTCAACACCCCACTTTCAGCACCAGACAGATAATCTAGACAGAAAAATCAACAAAGAAACATCAGATTTAAACTACACTTTAGACCAAATGGACCTAACAGATATTTGCAGAATATTTCATCCAACAGCTGCAGCACACACATTCTTCTCATCAGCACATGGAACATACTCCAGAATAGGCCACATGCTGGGCCACAACACATTTTTTACAAAATCAGAATTATATCAAATATCTTCTCAGACCACAGTGGAGTAAAACCACAAATTAATAACAAGAGGAACTCTGGAAACTGTACAAATACATGGAAATTAAACCATATGCTCCTGAACAACCACTGGGTCAATGAAGACCTTAAGAAAGAAATAAAATTTCTTGAAACAAATCAAAATGGACAACAGAGCATACCAAAATCTATGGGATACAATAGAAGCAATGCTAAAAGGAAAGTGTATAGCAATAAATGCCTACATCAGGGCCAGGTGTGGTGGCTCACACCAGTAATCCCAGCACTTTGGGAGGCCAAGGTGGGAGGCTTGCTTGAGCCCAGGAGTTCAAGACCAGCCTAGGCAACATAGTGAGACCCTGTCTTAAAAACAAAAAAACACACAAAATGCCTACATCAAAAAAGTAGAAAAATTTCAAATAAACAACCTAGGAATACAGCTCAAGGAACCAGGAATGTAAAACCCAAACAACCCAAAATTAGATGGAAGGAAATAACACAAATCAGAATAGAACTAAATGAAATAAAGACTAAAAAAACAAAAACAAAAACAGAGGATCAGCAAAAGGAAATTTTTTTTAAAGATAATCAAAATTGATAAACCACTATCTAGACTAACCAAGAAAAAAAGAGATAAGGCCCAAATAAACAAAATCAGAAATGAAAAGGAGATATTACGATTGAAACCACAGAAATACACAGAAAAAAAATCATCAGAGACTATTATGAACGACTATATGCTAACCAAATTAGAAGACCTAGAGGAAATGGATAAATTCCTGGACAACCTACCAAGATCGAAACAGGAAGAAATAGAAAACCTGAAACAGACCAATAATGAGTAATGAGATTGAATCAAAGTAAAATGCCTCCCAACAAAGAAATGCCCAGGGCTGGATGGCTTCGCTGCTAAGTTCTACCAAACTTATAAAGAACTAACATAAATTCTCAAACTAATCCAAAAAA
This sequence comes from Hylobates moloch, assembly GCF_009828535.3. Classification (NCBI taxonomy): domain Eukaryota; kingdom Metazoa; phylum Chordata; class Mammalia; order Primates; family Hylobatidae; genus Hylobates; species Hylobates moloch. The sequence continues at coordinate 40,817,444 of NW_026652287.1, read as the reverse complement.
TTGAAGAGGAAGGAATTCTTCCTAACTCATCCTACAGGGCCCACATTACACCAAGACTAAAACTAGACAATTACACAACAAAACAGAAAACAGTCTTGCTTTCAATCGTTTTGAGTATATACCCAGAAGTGGGATTGCTGGATTATATGTAATGAAATTTTTATTTCTATTTTTTAGGAACTGCCATACTGTTTTCTGTAGTGACTGCACCGTTTTACATTCCCACCAACAATGCACAAGGGTTCCAGTTTCTCCACATCCTTGCCATTATTTGTTACATTATTATTTTTTGTAGTAGTCATTCTAGTGGGCGTGAGGTGGTATCTCATTGTGGTTTTAATTTGCATTTCCTGAATGATTAGTGATGTTGAGCATCTTTTCACATGCTCCTTGGCCACTTGTACACCTTCTTTGGAAAAATGTTTAGTCAAATCCTTTGCCCATTTTTAATTGGGTTGTTTTTCCATTGTTGATCTGTACTTTTGCTCATCTTTAAACTAGGTTTGTTGTTTTCTTACTGTTGGGTTTTAGGAGTTCTTTACTTACTTTGAATATGAGTCTCTTTTCTTTTGAGATTGGTTCTTGCTCTGTTTCCCAGGTTGAAGCTCACTGGCACCATCATAGCTCACTGCAGTCTTGACCTCCTGAGCTTAAGCAATCTCCCACCTCAGCTGCCCAAGTAGCTGGGACTATAGATGTGCACCACCATGTTTGGCTAATTTTTAAAATTATTTGTAGAGACAAGATCTTATGGTGCTACCCAGGCTGGATGATTTCTTTATATATGTCTTGCAAATATTTTTGCAAGTTTGTGGATTTTCTTTTCATTTGTCTTGATTTCAATGGGGATGCTTCTAAAATTTCTCCAGTAGAAATGGTGTTTGCTGTGGGTTCTTGATGGATACCACAACCACGTTAAGGATATTTCCTTCTACTCTTAGTTGATGAAGACTTTTAAAAATGTAAATCACGAGTCACTGTTGAGTTTTACGGAACACTTTTATTTGATCTATTGTGATACTTATGTAGGTTTTCTACTTTAAATTGTTTATTTGATTTATTATTATTACTATTATCACTTGAGATGGAGTCTCACTCTGTAGCCCAAATTGGAGTGCAATGGCACAATCTCGGCTCACTGCAACCTCTGCCTTTCGGGTTTAAGCGATTCTCCTGCCTCAGCCTCCCAAGTAGCTGGGATTATAGGCATGTGCCACTGTACCAGCTAATTTTTGTGTTTTTAGTAGAGATACGGTTTCACCATGTTAGCTAGATTGGTCTTGAACTCCTGACCTCAGGTGATCCACTCACCTCAGCCTCCCAAAGTGCTGGGATTACAGATGTGAGCCACCATGCCCGGATGGTATGCTATTATTAATAGATTTTCTGATGCCGTCCATGTGTTTGTCAAAAAACTTTATTTGATCATAATGTTGTATAGGGAGAAACATGACAAACAGTACCTCAGCTAAGTTATCAAGCCTGGCTGATGATAAGTAATAAGTAATATCCATGATAAGTAATATCATGTGATAAACAAAAACAAAAAACTAAAACTGTAAACAAAACATACATTTCAAGTGAAATAAAATAAAATAAATGGCCGATGGAAAAATAAAATGATATTAGAGGACAAAGGACCAAGAAAAGGGGTAAGAAGAACGTAGTTGGGCCAGGCGCAGTGGCTCATGCCTGTAATCCCAGCATTTTGGGAGGCCGAGGCTGGTGGATCACAAGGTCAGGAAATCGAGACCATCCTGGCTAATACGGTGAAACCCCGTCTCTACTAAAAATACAAAAAATTAGCCGGTCGTGGTGGTGGGCGCCTGTAGTCCCAGCTACTCGGGAGGCTGAGGCAGGAGAATGGCATGAACCCGGGAGGCGGAGCTTGCAGTGAACTGAGGTTGCGCCACTGCACTCCAGCCTGGGTGACAGAGCAAGACTCCGCCTCAAAAAAAGAAAGAAAGGAAAAAAAAGAACGTAGTTGGTCAGATGTGCTACGGGGACTTTGAATTGACTATCTAGCCAAAAGTCTTATTTCCTGGCTCACACAATACTGTGGAGGTGGGGGCAGAGAGGACACTCACCTGTCTCCAGGAGACAAAATGGCACTGACTGGTCTCCAACTTAGGGCGTGGGTGAAGGTCTCCTCCACCAAGGCCAGGTCCCCAAGTTTCCCAGCTTGGGCCAGCTCAGCTGTCACAGGGTACCAGTAGCCTATTGGCCTGCTGGTCAGAGTGGCTGGTCCCACGTTACATGACACTACAGCCGGATGTTCCTCTGCTCAGCTCCCTTGCCTGCTAAGGAAGATGATGGTTCTTAAAAGAGTCCTTGGTTAGTGTTACAGCTCTGCAGTTTTGATTACCGTAGTGCTGATGGCTGTCTTGCTGTCTCTTGTCAACTGCTGCCTCTCTGTCTCACCCATCATCATCCTGCCGACTGCTGATCACCACCTGACATGGTTTGGGTGTGTCCCTACCCAAATCTCATCTTGAATTGTAGCTCCCATCATTCCCTCGTGTTGTGGGAGGAACCCAGTGGGAGATCATTGAATCATGGGGGCAGTTTCTTCCACACTGTTCTCATGGTAGTGAGTCAGTCTCATGAGACCTGATGGTTTTATAAGGGGAAACCCCTTTCGCTTGGCTGTCTCATTCGCTCTTGTCTGCTGCGATGTAAGACTTACCTTTTGCCTTCCACCGTGATTGTGAGGCCTCCCTAGCCATACGGAACTACCCATTAAACCTCTTTTTCTTTCTTTCTTTCTTTCCTTTTCTTTTTTTTTTTTTTTTTTTTTACAATCCAGAGGTCTTTTATTTTTTTAACACCTCTGATGCCATGAATTCATAGGGAAGAGTTTCCAGCAGCTCAGCCTCCTTCCCATTGGTTCTCACAAAGCATGCTTCTCTGGGTGGAGCAAGCTGGTGCTTCAGTTGAACCCAAGTACCTTTCTCTTTGGCTTCTTTCTGTTTCTGATTATTTTCCTTCACACATTTCAGGAAGCTATCTCAGCTCTTAGCGTGCTTAATGCGCTCAATACACACATTAATTCTCTTGGCATGAATCTTGCCCTTAACTTGATTGTTTACAGCAATGCCAACAGCATGCTGGGTAACATTGTAGACTCTTCCAGTTTTGCCATGGTAACCCTTGTGGGCCATTCCTTTTTGAACAGTACCCATTCCCTTGATGTCTACAATATCACCTTTGTTACAGATTCGCATATACGTGGCCAAAGGAACAACTCCATGCTTTCTAAAAGGCCTAGAGAACATATATCAGGTGCCTCTCCTCTTTCCCTTTGCGTTTGTCATTTTGGCAAATTACTGGAAGATGGCGGTTACTGCCAAAAGGCACCTCTTTTTCTTACAAATTGCCCAGTTTCAGGTACGTCTTTATCAGCAGCATGAAAACAGACTAATACACCACCTCTCTGTCTTTCTTTCTTTGCCACCACTCCACCACTCTCTGATCACCACCTCTCTGTCCCACTGACCTATCACCGATGGGCACCTCTTGCCACCTTACCAGTTGCCATCTTGCTGTCTTGCCATCCCTTGCTCTTTCACCTCTCTGCCAATCATCAATTGCCACTGTCTCTGCTGTCTTACTAATTCTTCAGTGATCCCCAGTGTCTCGCTGTCTCACTGCTGATCACCATCGGCAGTGCTGCACCAGTCACCGCCTCTTGCTCACTGTCTTTGTCCCTTCATGGTCACCAAATGTTGCAGGACAGGTGAATCCCAAAATTGGGGCTTAGCCGGGGAGGGTTCTTGGCTTTGCTCTGGAAAGAATTCAAGGGTGAACCAGTGATGTTAGACAGAGATTTTTTTTTTTTTTTTTTGAGACAGAGTTTCACTCTTGTTGTCCAGGCTGGAAGGCAATGGCACGATCTTGGCTCACCGCAACCTCTGCCTCCCAGGTTCAAGCGATTCTCCTGCCTCAGCCTCCTGAGTAGCTGGGATTACAGGCATCAGCCACCATGCCTGGCTAATTTTGTATTTTTAGTAGAGACAGGGTTTCTCCATGTTGGTCAGACTAGTCTTGAACTCCTGACCTCAGGTAATCTGCCTGCCTTGGCCTCCCAAAGTGCTGGGATTACAGGCATGAGCCACCTTTTGTTTGTTTGTTTGTTTGTTTGTTTTTGACATGGAGTCTCACTCTGTCGCCCAGGCTGGAGTGCAGTATTGCAATCTTGGCTCACTGCAACCTCTGCCTCCCAGGTTCAGGCGATTCTCCTGCCTCAGCCTCCCGAGTAGCTGGGATTACAGGCATCAGCCACCATGCCTGGCTAATTTTGTATTTTTAGTAGAGACAGGGTTTACCATGTTGCTCAGGCTGGTCTCGAACTCCTGACCTCAGATGATCTGCCCACCTCAGCCTCCCAAAGTGCTTGGATTACAGGCGTGAGCCACTGTTTTTTGTTTGTTTGTTTTTGAGATGGAGTCTCACTCTCTCGCCCAGGCTGGAGTGCAGTGCCACAATCTCGGCTCACTGCAACCTCCGCCTCCCAGGTTCAAGCAATTCTTCCACCTCAGCCCCCTGAGTAGCTGGGACTACAGACACATGCCACGTCGCCTGGCTAATTTTTTGGTATTTTTAAAAGAGATGGGGTTTCACCATGTAGCCAGGAGGGTCTCGAACTCCTGACCTTGTGATCTGCCCACCTCGGCCTCCCAAAGTGTTATTACAGGTGTGAGCCACCATACCTGGCCTTAGACAGATATTTTTTATGTAATGATACTGCTCCTTGTGAAGCAGGGCTAACTCATAGGCAGTGCACCCAGAGTCAACAACATACAAGCTCTTGGCAACTGTAGTTATGCTCATGTCAACTCGCTTTCAGTTATATGTCAGTTAAGGGGTGGGTCAATGCAAATTGAGGGGCAGGTTCTTTAGAAGTTTTTAGGAAAAGGGCAATGATGTCCAGGTTGTTTCCATGGAAACAGGTGGGAACTTCTGGGTCGTTGCCATGGCATTGGTAAACAGTCATGGCACTGGTAGGAGTATCTTATGCCCACGAGCAATGAGGCAGCCAGGGATTGCTTTTGTTGCCATCTGCTGGTTCCTGCTGGTTTCTTCACATCATCTCATCTGGACCAGATTCTGTATGGGTCTGCAGGGTTGTGGCCAGAAAAAAGTTCTGCCAGTTTCCTACCTCATTACCATGTGAAATGTTACCATTAGGAGAAACTGGGTTCACATTAGGGATCCCTAGGTGAGGGATTATATATGGGAAATCTCTTTCCTACATTTGCAACTTTGCTATAAACCCAAAATTATTCTAAAATTAAAAAATTTTAAAAAAGAATACAAAGTAAAGATCAGGTCAAAAACCACTATTTGATTATGATACATGTATGTATTTTCCATCTTTAAATTGAGATTTAACACATGTGGTAAATGCGCATCTCTATGATCAAAATATAGAATATTTCCAGCATACGGAAACCCCACTGTCAATCTCCACCTGTTCCTTCCTGATAATTCCCATTTTGAGTCTCCTTCAAAGGTTAGTTCTGCCTGTTCTCAAAATTCACATAAAATCAAATCTAACAGTGTGTACTCACTCTGTCTGGGTCCTTATACTGTTTTGTGAGATTTATCTATGTTATTAAATGTATCAGTACTTTGCTTTTTCGTTGCTGTATAGTATTCCAATCTTTGAATATGCCATTATATTTTTTATCATTCACCTGCTGGTGGGCACGGGGTTGTTCCAATTTCAGATCATTCTAAATAAAGCTGCTATGGATCTTTTCTTTCCTCTTTGATACTATTTCACTCTTTGGTTAACAGCATGCACTGTGGAGGCAGACTGGGTTCAAATCTCAGCCCCACCATTTACCAGCTGTGTGACCTTGGGCCAGTTAGCTAACCTTGCAGTGCCTCCTCAGTTTCCGCATCTGTATAATGGAGGTCACATGATCTACTGAAGGGTAGGAACATTAAATGAATGAGTTTATAAAGCTGTTGGAAAAGTACCTGACTACCCTAGGCATTAAATAAACAAGCAATTATGATTCTGCCCCAACTCTCAAAGTCAGCAGGAATTCCCAAAAATGAGGACAGCAGCAGCTCACAGCAGGAAAGCCAGGAGGTCACAGGGGACAGTGCTTCCAGGAACTGGGGGTGCTACCTGCCCACCCTTGCTCTAGGTGGAGGGGGTGTAACACAGTAGCTTTCTCTTGCAATTTAGCAGATTTCGTTAAAAGCATCCCACTGCTCAGCCATCCATGAGTGGATGAGTCCTTCTCCCTGTCAACCTCAGACCGTCCCCCACCCCCTCCCTGAAATTCTTGAAAGATCCAGCCCATCTCATGCTCTGATCCCTTCCACTAGCCTTTTGGGTGACAGATCCCTACCCAACTTCCTGTTTCTCTTCCTGTGGGAGACTAGATTTAGGAAGTAAAGATCACAGGGTGGGAAATAAAAGCTGCGGCCCCCAGGAGTTCTGGACACTGGGGGAGAGTGGGGCGACATGAGTGACTCCAAGGAACCAAGTGTGCAGCAGCTGGGCCTCCTGGGTGAGGCTGGGTTGGGACGCTGGGATTCTGGGAAGGGGGAAGGGATGGCCAGCCATGGCCTCAGCCTGCCCAGGCTCTGATTTCACGTCTATCCATTCAGAGGAAGAACAGCTGAGAGGCCTTGGATTCCGACAGACTCGAGGCTACAAGAGCTTAGCAGGTAGAGAGGAGTTAGCAGCTTGGGAGGAGAGACGAGAGACTCCTGGACTCCTGGGTCCTGAGGAGCTGGACGCTGGGGCCTGGACTCTTGGGTCCTGGGGATGTGGGGCTGGGGGCCTGGACTCCTGGGACCTGAGGAGGTTGAGTTTGGGTCCTGAATTCCTGGTTCCTGGGAAGGTGGAGGCTGGGGCCAAGACTTCTGGGTTCTGGGGAGGTAGAAGTTGAAGCCTGGGTTCCTGGGTCCTGGGGAGGTAGGGGCCTGGGCCTGGACTCCTGGGTCATGGGGAGGTGGGAACTTGGGCCTGGGTTCCTGGGACCTGGGGATGTAGGGGCTGGGACCCAGATTCTTGGGTCTTGGGGAGGTGGGAGCAGGTACCTGGGTTACTGGGACCTGGGGAGGGGGAGGCTGGGTCCTGGGTTCCTGGGTCCTGGGGAGGTGGGGGCTGGGCGCCTGGGTTCCAAGGACCTGGGAATGTAGAGGCTGGGGCCTGGATTCCTGGGTCCTGGGGAGGTTAGAGCTAGGGCCTGGATTCCCAGGTGTTGGAGTGGAGGGGGCTGGGGCTGGGGTTCCTGGGTCCGCTCTCCCTGGGCCAGGCTCAGGTGGGGACACTGGCAGGCTGACGCATGTATCCTCTCTCAGGGTGTCTTGGCCATGGCGCCCTGGTGCTGCAACTCCTCTCCTTCACGCTCTTGGCTGGGCTCCTTATCCAAGGTCAGGGGCAGGTTCTGACAGTCTGGGGTCCCCAGGCCTGGCTTTTGGCTGTGGACACAACCTGGGGCTGCCGGGTCTGGGAGGGAGGTGGGACTGAGAGCCAAGATGTTGTCCCTGGGGGTCTGTAGGGGCCTCTCCCACTGCCCCTCCCCACTCTAGGGCAGGACAGGAGAGGGAGGAGGAGGAGGGGAAGAACCTGGTTCTCCTTGGCCTTCTGTGCTGCTTTCTCCGGGTGTCAGTTTTCCTCATCTTCAAAGGGGATTAACCGAAACCTTGGCTCTCACAAATGATGTCCCTATGGGGCTCAGTTCAGGGCTTGGCACACAGTAGGTGTTTAGTAATTGCAGTTCCTTTTTTTTTTTTGGCCCAGTGTCCAAGTTTCCCAGCTCCATAAGTCAGGAACAATCCAAGCAAGACGCGATCTACCAGAACCTGACCCAGCTTAAAGCTGCAGTGGGTGAGCTCTCAGAGAAATCCAAGCTGCAGGAGATCTACCAGGAGCTGACCCAGCTAAAGGCTGCAGTGGGTGAGCTTCCAGAGAAATCTAAGCAGCAGGAGATCTACCAGGAGCTGACCCGGCTAAAGGCTGCAGTGGGTGAGCTTCCAGAGAAATCTAAGCAGCAGGAGATCTACCAGGAGCTGACCCAGCTAAAGGCTGCAGTGGGTGAGCTTCCAGAGAAATCTAAGCAGCAGGAGATCTACCAGGAGCTGACCTGGCTGAAGGCTGCAGTGGGTGAGCTTCCAGAGAAATCTAAGCAGCAGGAGATCTACCAGGAGCTGACCCAGCTGAAGGCTGCAGTGGGTGAGTTCCTGGAACCAGGGCTCCTCGGGCCTGAGATGGTCGTTGTGTGGTGTGAGTTTGCTTGAGTCACTGACCCTGCCTGAGCGAGTTTCTTCATCTGTGAAATGAGAACACAGGGTAACTGTGATCATTGCCCTCAGTGTTCACAGTGGGCCGGGTACACAGTAGGCACTCAGTTAAGCCAGTCTCCTGCCTTCTGTCCTGAGTTCTAAAGCCCTGACTTCTCCTAGTCTGGAGAAGATGGGGCCAGGACTCCTGGGTTCTCATGGGGATGGGGGAGGGTCTCGGGAAGTGGGAAGGGGAATGGTCCACCCAGCGTGGACAGTCAAGGAAGGGACCTGATTCTCACGACCTTGAAGGCTGGGCAGATACAGGAATATGGATGACCTAATCTAAGCCCAGCCCTGACCAGCCTCCCCCAACAGAACGCCTGTGCCGCCCCTGTCCCTGGGAATGGACATTCTTCCAGGGAAACTGTTACTTCATGTCTAACTCCCAGCGGGACTGGCACGACTCCGTCACCGCCTGCCAGGAAGTGGGGGCCCAGCTCGTCGTAATCAAAAGTGCTGAGGAGCAGGTACACCTGGTGGGGGTCCCCGTCCTGGCCTGGGGCATGGCTTCTGGCCAGCCGGGGAGGAGGTGCTCAGAGAGGACTTTGCAGAAGAGGGGTTTTGCTCCACTTGGAAAGATGGGAGGAGAAGGATATGAATGAGGGAGTCCCAAGTACCCTTAGAGCAGATACAAACCGAATCTGAACATGTGTGAATGCTCCGGAAAAAAACATCAAATGTAAGCAAACCCCTGTGGCATGCTGCAAGCGGTTAACAACCAGCTCTCTGGGGGAAGAAGTCCTGATGTGTCTCGTGTTTGCCAATTTCCCTGGTGTAAATATTCCCATGGTGGCTGATTTCAAGCTGTTGATGTCATGTCACTCATTGCAGAGCTGAAAGGAGATGTGCACGACCAGCAATTAGGGAATGAATCTGGCTCCAATGCATTAAGCCCAGTTATGAGTAAATGCGTGTGGACATGCACAGTACATGTGAAATGGATAAACATGCAGAGTATTAGCAAGAGTGTGAGGAGAGGCCAGCTGTGCATGGATGTGTGCACGTCAGGACACATGTGCCGCGGGATACACATGTGAGGGGGACTCAGACACGAGGGTCTCAGGACCTAGTACACCAGAAGGCTGTAGGTTAGCCTACAAGCAGAACTTCCTGCCAAGAGATGGGGAGACAGAGCCTGGAAAATGGGAAGCAGAGCTCCCTCCTGACTCCTCCTCTACCCTCCAGAACTTCCTACAGCTGCAGTCTTCCAGAAGTAACCGCTTCACCTGGATGGGACTTTCAGACCTAAATCAGGAAGGCACGTGGCAATGGGTGGACGGCTCCCCTCTGTCGCCCAGGTAGATCTCAGAAGGGGCACCCTATCCACTGGGGCTGGAATTGTGAAACTCTGACTTGAACTTTCCCTGGGGATCCTCCCCAACTCCCTGACACCCTAGACCCAAGAATCTGGGGGTTTTACTGAGTTGAGGAAGGTGGTCTTCATACCCACCTCCAGAGAGCATGGCAGGTGCCTAGAATTCCACTAGCAGAGCTGCAGGAAGAGCTTACCCCGTGGGTGGGTGTGTTAAAATATAGTGTATTAATAGGAAGTCTGAGGTCCAGTAAGGCCACCAGCTCAGGAGACCCCTGCCATTGTGAGTAGCTTCTCATATACACAGATCCCTAGAGAGAGGACACATACAGCTGGGGGCCACCTGGGGAAGGACCAGGGTCTGTTATGAGGCAGAGTGGTGGGGAGGGGGGACTGTGGGCCAGAGCCTTTATTATGGTTTCTATGGAAAGGAAAGGTCAAGGCCAGGTGAACAGGCTTAGGATTGGGAAGTATGAAGCATTTTTTGGGCTCTGGGGCACAGGGGCTGCCCCTCGCTGTCTGACACCTGGCCTTGCGGTGATTAGCACAGGATAGTGGCTTGGAGTACAAGAGCCCAGTAAGGCAGGTGGCCGGGGGTGTGGACTCCAGATTGGTTGGTTCATATTTGAAAATCACACCCTCAATAGGTGGAGTCCACCCAAGGACAGGTTGTGAGAAGAGAGGCAGGGACTCAAGGCATCGTGAGTCAGGCATATTATCAGGTATGCAGAGGGATTCAAGTCCAGCATACACACGCAGGGCAGATGTTAAGGCGTCAAGATGACAGAAGGTAGAAACACAGCTCATGTAGCTGGGGGGGACAGAGGCTCACATTCCGCATGGGCTTTGCAGCTTCAAGCAGTATTGGAACAGAGGAGAGCCCAACAACGTTGGGGAGGAAGACTGCGCGGAATTTAGTGGCAATGGCTGGAATGATGACAAATGTAATCTTGCCAAATTCTGGATCTGCAAAAAGTCCGCAGCCTCCTGCTCCAGGGATGAAGAACAGTTTCTTTCTCCAGCCCCTGCCACCCCAAACCCCCCTCCTGCGTAGCAGAACTTCACCCACTTTTAAGCTACAGTTCCTTCTCTCCATCCTTCGACCTTCACAAAATCTCTGGGACTGTTCTCCGTCAGATTCTTCCTCCTTTAGAAGGCTGGGTCCCATTCTGTCCTTCTTGTCATGCCTCCACGTTCCCCTGGTGTAGAGCTTGTTTTTCTGGCCCATCCTTGGAGCTTTATGAGTGAGCTGGTGTGGGATGCCTTTAGGGGTGGACTTGTGTTCCAAGAATTCACTTTCTCTTCCTTTTGGAGATTAGGATATTTGGGTTGCCATGTGTAGCTGCTATGTCCCCTGGGGCGTTATCTCATACATGCAAACCTACCATCTGTTCAACTTCCACCTACCACCTCCTGCACCCCTTTGACTGGGGACTTACTGGTTGCAAGAGCTCATTTTGCAGGCTGGAAGCAGCAGGGAATTAATTCCCCAGTCTACCAATGGCACCCAGAGAGGGCATGGAGGCACCACCCAACCCCTTCCACCCCCACATCTTCCTTTGTCTTATACATGGTTTCCATTTGGCTGTTTCTAAGTTGTATTCTTTATTTTATTATTATTATTACTATTTTTCGAGATGGAGTTTCACTCTTGTTGCTCAGGCGGGAGTGCCATGGCGCGATCTTGTCTCACTGCAACTTCCGCCTCTCGGGTTCAAGTGATTCTCCTGCCTCAGCCTCACGTGTAGCTGGGATTACAGGCAGGCGCCACCAGGCCCGGCTAATTTTTTGTATTCTTAGTACAGACAGGGTTTCTCCGTGTTGGTCAGGCTGGTCTTGAACTCCCGACCTCAGATGATCTGCCCGCCTCGGCCTCCCAAAGTGCTGGGATTACAGGTGTGAGCCACCACGCCTGGCCTATTATTTTTTGTAAGAATAAAACAGGTTTATTTGGATTTGGGACTCTGAACAGTTCTGTCTCTACTACCTGATCTCTTCCTGCCACGACTTTGGGACCTAGAGGAACTTTGGCTCTGGCTGTGATGGCTCCTGCGGTTCTGGCTCCGGCTGCACTGGCCCCCTGCTGTGGTCACTATTTCTTCCTCTACTTGGTGAATTGTGCCTCTCCCGGCTCTTTGACGTGTGCTCGTGAGATTTCTTCCTTTTCCTTTCGGATTCCCCATTTCTTTTGTAGGAATGGTCTGGACTAGGGTTTCTCCTTCCCCGCAGCCTGTAGTATTCGTCCTGGTGGCCCATCCTCTCCCTCCTCTTGGAGCTCTTGCCAAAGGAGGAGCCATTCAGATCTGGAGACAAGCAGAGGTCTCTACTGGATTTCTCAACACCTGAAGAAAGTGCAGTGTCTTCCTCTTGGACATTGTTGTATTTCAAATAAACCACAAGTCACCATTTTGCACCAGGCCACTGGGCAGAATTCACACGGAAGCTGTCATCCTGCATACATACCATCGTCTGTTAAACACAGAAAGAGCTGCTTGGCATTCTTCCAACTGGTACTGAACATATACATTGCCCCTCAGGTGAGGTTCCAAGTTGCAACTGACCTTGAACTGAATCACCCTCCCCGTGTTAGTTTTTAATTATTATTATTTTTTTAAAGATGGGGTCTTGCTCTGTCGCCGGGCTGGAGTGCAGTGCTGCGATCTAGGCTCACTGCAACCTCTGCCTCCTGGGTTCAAGCGATTCTCTTGCCTCAGCCTCCCGAGTAACTGGGACTCTACTGAAAGTACAAAAATTAGCTGGGCGTGCACCACCACACCTAGCTAATTCTTGTATTTTTGGTAGAGACGGGGTTTCAACATGTTGGCCAGGATTGTCTCAATCTCTTGACCTTGTGATTCACCCGCCTCGTCCTCCTAAAGTGCTGGGATTACAGGCCTGAGCCACCGCGCCCAGCCTCTCCCAGCCTCTGCCCGTTCTTGAACTTGGGCAGCACATCCTCACAGAAATCTAGGAACTGTTGGTAGGTTTTTTCCTCGCTGTACTCCAGGCTTGCATCGGACTCATAGTCATCCCTGCTGCACTGCTCCATTCCAAACGTTGTAAACATGCTCTTAATAAGAAGCGTAGGACCGGATGTTGGGAAATTATGTGAACATCTATCTCCAAATCTGCAAGCTCCTGTTTTACTGTAGAAAAGACAATTAACTTCATCCTTCTCCATGAGTCTGAAATCCAAGGGGGGGTTCCGGGTTTTGCCATGTGGAGCCATTTTCCAACTCATTTTCAGCCTGATCCAGCATCTTCTGGACAACTTCCTGTTTTTCTTTCTTCTGTCGTTTCTGTTCCTCCTCTTCTCTCTCTTTCCTCTGCTGTTCTTCCCATTGTTCCTCTAACTTTCGCTCTTGTTCTTGCCGTTTTCTAGCCACCTCTTCCTTTTCCTTCTTTATTCTGAATTCTTCTTGTGCCTCCTACTCTCTCAGCAACCACTCCTCATGTAATCTTTGCCTCTCTCTTCCCCATAGCTTTTCTAGTTGTTGTTCTTCAATAAAAGTGTCCTCCTCCTTCTGTGAGAGTCCTGAATCCCTCAGTGGAGCAAGTTCCTGACGGCGTTTCTTTCGTTTCTCCTTCTTCAGGGCGGCCCTGTACTTTCTGTGGCTTGGTTTCTCTGGAAATGTCACCTTCTCGGGCGCAGCCATCTTGCCGGCCCCGCACCGCCCCTCTAGTTGTATCCTTTATAATAAACTGGTAAACATTGTAACCGCAGATCCAGCCCAATCTGGTTCAACTTTGTGTAATAAAATCGCAAGTTGTTTTTCAGTTGTCGTGGACCCCCAGGTTGCAAGTTACGTACCCTGGGCATGCCCAGATGAACCAAGTGTGCAAATCCACGTGGAACCTAAGTGCTCAGACCGAGGAACAGGGACTGAGTTAAGAAGTGGACACCACGTGGCATAATCTGTAATCCAATCAGATTGAGCCCTGGCATCACTCCACGGCGTGATCCAATCAGATCAAGCCTCCTGCATCCCCTCATTACAAGATCCAATCATATCATGCCTCACTACCCTCTGTGTATAAGATCTGCCCCAGCCCCCAGCTTGGAGAGACAGATTTGGGCCAGACTCTTGTGTCCTTGCTTGGCTGCCTTGCAATAAATTTTTCTCTCTACAAAACTCCAGTGCTTCAGTGTTTGGTTTTCCACTGTGAGCCAGGGAACTGACCCAATTTAGTTCGGTAACAACATAAGCTAAATGTTTTCCTGAGTTCTCTAAATCATTCTAGGAAATTACTGAACTTGAGATGGACTTATGGGAAGCCACAATTTTTTGCCAGCCTGGCAGAAGTGTGGGTGCACTGTCTTTGCATCTGGCATCTGAAGCGGGGTCAGTCTTTTGGAACCTAGCCCTTTAACTTGTGGAATGTGGTGCTAACTCCAGGAAGCTGGTGTTAGAGAATTTCTTCGGTGTAAATAAGACCCCACAAACATCACTTCCTTTCTACTGATGTTAGCCCCAAAGATGCGCCTTCATAAACAGCTTGCAAGCTAAATTCCATCTTACTTAGAGTTGACCTTCAAAAGGCAGAGGAACTGTGAGGCTTGTTCTGTGTCATCTCCCAGAGGCTCCCAGGGGGAATTGGGCCCAATTGCCCTTTTCAGCTCATTGTTGCCTTTGTACTGGGTTCCTTCCTTTCCCTACCTGCTCCTCTTCATTCTCCCCGCCCCCTGCCGGTCCTTCTTGGAATCTCTTCCCAGATAAGCTACTTATATCCAAATCCTTGTCTCAAGCTCTGCAGTGGGGGAAACCCAAGCCAAGCTTATATTTTGATAACTACCGGGCATGGCTCTTTTTATGTGTGAGACAAGGTCTTGCTCTGTCACCCAGGCTGAAGTGCAGTGGTGCAATCATGGCTCACTGCAGCCTTGACCTCATGGGCTCCAGTGATCCTCCCACCTCAGCCTCCTGAGTAGCTGGGACCACACGTGTGCACCACCATATCTAGCTACTTTTTAAAATTTTTTTGTAGATATGGGATCTCACTGTGTTGCCCATGCTGTTCTTAAACTCCTGGGCTCAACTCATCCTCTCAAGTGCTGAGTTTATAGGCATGAGCCGCTGTGGCCTGCCTGGTCATGGCTCTTCTCTATCAAAATGTTCTCAGGTATTCCTGTGCAATTTTTGGATGATTTTTGAAACTATTCTGGCTTTAAAGGTTTTCATTTACTTGTGGAATAAGTCACGTGTGCACACAGAACAAAAACGTATCAATCTCTACAGTGAAAACTAAAGCTCATTCTGTCCCCATCTTCCCATCTTGAGGTTACTGTCCCCACTTGTAGCTTTGCTATTTATTCCCAACTAAAGCATATAACCTCTTTATTATATTCCAAATAATGAGCTTGTCAAGTTTGTTTTAAAATCTGTTTGGAAATCCTTCAGTAGAATTTTGAAAATCTATCTGTGGAGTACGTGGAGCCCAAAGGACTTTTATTTTTATTTTTATTTTTTGAGACAGAGTCTCACTCTGTCACCCAGGCTGGAGGGCAGTGGTGCGATCTCAGCTCCTTGCAGCCTCTGCCTCCCGGGTTCAAGCAGTTCTCCTGCCTTAGCCTCCTGAGTAGCTGGGATCACAGGCACCCGCCACCACGCTCGGCAATTTTTTTGTATTTTTTGTAGAGACAAAGTTTCACCACATTCGCTAGGCTGGTCTCGAACTCCTGACTTCAGGTGATCCACCTGCCTTGGCCTCCCAAAGTGCTAGGATTACAGGCGTGAGCCACCGTGCCCAGCCTATGAAATTTTCTTTTCTTTTCTTTTACAAAGTAGATTCACGTTGTTGTGCAACCATCACCACCATTCATCTTGCAAACTTTTTCATCTTCCCAAGTGAAACTCTGTCCCCAGGAAACACTGACTCCCCATTCCCCATTCCCCGTTCCCCAGCCCCTGGCACACACCATTCTACTTTCTGTCTGTATGGAACTGATGACTCTAGGGACCCCGTATGAATGGAATCATACAGCCTTTGTCTTATTATGACTGGCTTATTTCACTTAGCATATTTTCCTCAAGGTTCATCATGTTGTAGCATGTGTCAGAATGTCCTCCCCCTTTTTTTTTTTTTGAGATGAAGTCTCACTCTGTCACCTAGGCCGGAGTGCAGTGGTGCGATCTTGGCTCACTGCAACATCCGCCTCCCAGGTTCAAACGATTCTCCTGCCTCAGCCTCCCAAGTAGCTGGGACTACAGGTGTGTGCCACCACTCCTAATTTTTGTATTTTTTTAGTAGAGATGGGATTTCGCCATATTGGCCAGGCTGGTCTTGAACTCCTGACATCGTGATCCACCTGCCTCGGCCTCCCAAAGTGCTGGGATTACAGACGTGAGCCACTGCACCTGGCCACTGTCCTTCCTTTTTAAAGGATGAATAATATTTCATTGGATGGTTATATCACATTTTGTTTATTCATTTCTGTGTCAACTGACACTCGGATTGCATCCACCTTTGGGCTCTTGTGAATCACGTTGCTGTGAACATGAGTGTACGAATATCTCTTTCAGTCCTTGCTTTCAATTCCTTTTTTTTTTTTTCAGTGAGAATTTCCTTTCCCTCTGTCACCCAGGCTGGAATGCAGTGGACACAGTCAGGGCTCCTTGCAGCCTCAACTTCCTGTGCCCAAGTGATCCTCCCACCTCAACCCCCTAAGTAGCTGGGACTTCAGGCACACACCACCGTGCTCAGGTAATTTTAAAAATTCTTTGTAGAGATGGGATCTCCCTGTATTGCCCAGACTGGTCTGGAACTCTTGGGCTCAAGCAATCCTCCTGCCTCAGCCTCACAAACTGCTGGGATTACAGGCCTGAGCCACCAAGCCCGGCTTTTGCTTTCTTTTTTTAAATTTATTTTTATTTTACTTTAAGTTCTGGGGTACATGTGCAGAATGTGCAGGTTTGTTACATAGGTATACATGTGCCATGGTGGTTTGCTGTACCCATCAACCCATCATCTAGATTTTAAGCCCCACATGCATTAGGTATTTGTCTTAATACTGTCCCTCCCCTTGTCCCCCAAACCCCAACAGGCCCCGGTGTGTGATGTTCCCCTCCCTGTGTCCATGTGTTCTCATTGTTCAACTCCTACTTATGAGTGAGAACATGCGGTGTTTGGTTTTCTGTTCCTGTGTTAGTTTGCTGAGAATAATGGTTTCCAGCTTCATCCATGTCCCTGCAAAGGACATGAACTCATTCTTTTTTATGGTTGTATAGTATTCCATGGTGTATATGTGCCACATTTTTGTTATCCAATCTATCATTGATGGGCATTTGGGTTGGTTCCAAGTCTTTGCTATTGTGAATAGTGCTGCAATAAACATATGTGTGCATGTGTCTTTATAGTAGAATGGTTTATAATCCTTTGGGTATATACCCAGTAATGGGATTGATGGGTCAAATGGTATTTCTGGTTCTAGATCCTTGAAGAATCACCACACTGACTTCCACAATGGTTGAACTAGTTTACAGTCCCACCAACAGTGTAAAAGTGTTCCTATTTCTCCACATCCTCTCCAGCATCTGTTGTTTCCTGACTTTTTAGTGATCGCCATTCTAACTGGCATGAGATGGTATCTCATTGTGGTTTTGATTTGCATTTCTCTAATAACCAGTGATGATGAGCTTTTTTTCATATGTCTGTTGGCTGCATAAATGCTTTCAATTCAAGGTGAGATTTGGGTGGAGACACAGAGCCAAACCGTATCAAGCACGGAATGTTTCTTCGTTTGTTTGTGCCATCTATGACTTCTTTCAGCAGTGTTTAGTAGTTCTCCTTGTAGAGATCCTTCATCTCCATGGTTAGATGCATTCCTAGATAATTTTTATGTGTGTGGCTACTGTAAATGGAATCGTATCCTTTTTTTTTTCTCTTAAGATGGAGTCTCGCTCTGTCACCCAGGCTGGAATGCAGTGGCATGATCTCGGCTCACTGCAACTTCCGCCTCCCTGGTTCAAGTGATTCTCCTGCCTCAGCCTCTGGAGCAGCTGGGATTAGAGGCATGCACCACTATGCCCAACTAATTTTTGTGTTTTTAGTAGAGATGTGGTTTCACCATGTTGGCCAGGCTGGTCTCAAACTCCTAACCTCACGTGATCTGCCCACCTCGGCCTCCCAAAGTGCTGGGATTACAGGCATGAGCCACCGCGCCTGGCTGAAATTGCTTTCTTGATTTGGCTGTCAGCTTGAATGTTATTGGTATATAGAAATGCTATTGATTTTTGTACATTGATTTTGTATCCTGAAACTTTACCGAAGCCATTTATCAGTTCCAGGAGCCTTTTGGTAGAATCTTCAGGGTTTTTTATGTATAAAATCATGTCATCAGTGACGAAAGGTAGTTTGACTTCTTTTCCAATGTGGATACCCTTTATTTATTTATTTTGCCTGATTGCTCTGGCTAGGACTTCTGATATATAGATATAGGTATAGATATAGATATATGGATATATAAATATATATAGATTATATTTATATATAAAATATATGTATATTTTATATATAATATATGTATAATATATAAAAATATATCTAGATATCTATATATATATTTATTCACCTGCTGGTGGCCACACAGGTTGTTCCAATTTGGAAAGAACCAAATTTAGGAATTTGGGAACAATTCAAAGCCATTATGAATATTTTATCTCCTCCTTGATGCCATTTAACTGTCTTTTGGTGAATTGTCTTTGACTGTCATTGAGCAGACTGCCTGGGTTCAAATCCCAGATGTCCCATTTACCAGCTGTGTGACCTTGGGCCAGTTACATAACCTCACCATGCTTTAGTATCCCCCATCTACAAAACGGAAATCATATGATCTACCATAGGGTAGGAAGATTCAAGTGAATGAGTTTATAAACTTACTAGAAAAATGCTTGACTATCATAGGCATTAAATAAACAAGCAATTCTGATTCAGCCCCAACTCCCGAAGTCAGCAAAAATTCTCATAAAAGAGGACATCAGCAGACCACAGCAACAAAGCCTGGGGGTCAGGGAGGCTGGTGGTTCCAGGAACTAGGGGTACTGCCTGCCCATCCCTGCCCTAGGTGGAGGAGTATAACAAAGTCACTTTTCATTAGAACTTAACTGGATTTCATTAAAAGCATCGCACAGCTCAGCTATGGAAGGAGTGGACAAATCCTTCTCCCTGTCAACCTCAGACCATCCCCCACCAGCTCCTTGAAATTCCTGCAAGGTCAGGGCCATCTCATGCTCTGACCCCTCCCACTAGCCTTTCGGGTGTTATGTCCCTACCCAGTTTCCTGTTTTTCTTCCTCAGTAAGAAGAGATTTAGGGAGTGAGAATCACGGGGTGGGAAATAAGCATCGTGGTCCCCAGAAGTTCTGGACATTGAGGGACAGTGGGGGAAACATGAGTGACTACAAGGAACCAAGGGCGCAGCCGCTGGGCCTCCGGGGTGAGGCTGAGCTGGAGCTCTGGGATCCTGGGGTGCTCTGGGATCCTGGGGTGGGGAAGGGGATGGCCAGCCCTGGCCTCAGCCTGCCCAGGCTCTGAGTTCGTGTTTATCCATTTAGAAGAGGAAGAGCTGATAACTAGCGGTATGAATTTTTTTCCGAGAAACTTTGGATTCCGACAGACTCAAGGCTACAAGAGCCTAGCAGGTAGAGAAGGGTTAGCTGGAAGGGAGGAGGGAACAGAGCCTCCCAGACTCTTGGGTCCTGGGGAGCAGGTGGCTGGAGCCTGGACTCCTGGGTCCTACGGAGGCAGGGGCTGGGGCCTGGACTACTGAGACTTGAGGAGGTGGAGGCTGGGACCTGGGTTTCGGGGTCCTGAGGAGATAGGGGTTATGGGCCTGGGTTCCTGGGTCTTGGAGAGGTGGGGCCTGGGGGCTTGGACTCCTGGGTCCTAGGGAGGTGGAGGCTGGGGTCTGGACTGCTGAATCCTGGGGAGGTGGGAGCAGGGTCCTGGACTCCTGCATCCTAAGGAGGTGGGGGCTGGGTCCTGGGTTCCTGGGTCCTGGGTAGGTGGAGGCTGGGACCTTGACTCCTGCCACGTGGGGAGATGGGGCTGGGGCCGGGCTTTCCCTGGGCCAGGCTGAGGCGTGGGCACTGGCATGCTGAAACCAAGCAATGTTTTCTCCTGCAGGGTGTCTGGGCCACGCGCCCCCGGTGCTGCTGCTCCTCTTCTTCACACTCTTCACTGGGCTCCTGGTGGCCATCCTTGTCCAAGGTCAGCAGCGGGCTCTGAGAGTCCTGGCCTCCTAGGCCTGGTTCTTCTGCTGTAGACACAGCTGGGGGTGGCCAGGTCCAAGAGGAACGAGGGGCTAATAGCTGGCCTTCTGTCCCTTTGGGTTTCCAGAGGCCTTTCCCTATGACCACTCCCATCTCCAGGGCAGGGGAGGGGAGGACAGGCTCTCCTGTCCATTCCCTGCTGCTTTCTCTGGGTATCAGTTTTCCTTATCCACAAAAGGGTTTAAACAAGATTTTGGTGCTCAGAAATGACGTCCTTAGGGGCACAGTGTAGGGCGTGGCACAGAGCAGGTGTTTAATAATTTCAATTTCTTTCCTTGTCCCAGGTTCCAAGAACCCCACCTCCCAGAGGCAGGAGCAGTCCAAGCAGGAGGAGATCTTCCAGGAGCTGTCCCAGCTGAAGGCTGCAGTGGGTGAGTGGCCAGACACTAGGGGTCCTTGGGCCTGGGAGGGTTTCCACGGGGTGTGACTCTGCTTGAGTCACTAACCCTCTCTGAGCCTCAGTTTCCTCCTCTGTGAAATGAGAACACAGGGTAACTGCGATCATTGCACTTGGTAGTCAGTGGGCCGGGTACACAGTAGGCACTCAATCAAGCTAGTCTCTTGCCTTCTGTTCTGCGCTTTAAAGCCCTGACTTCTCCTAGTCTGGAGGAGATGGGGCCAGGACTCCCGGGGTCTCATGGGGATGGGAGAGGGTCTCGGGAAGTGGGAAGGGGAATGGTCCACCCAGCGTGGACAGTCAAGGAAGGGACCTGATTCTCAAGACCTTGAAGGCTGGGCAGATACAGGAATATGGACGACCTAATCTAAGCCCAGCCCTGACCAGCCTCCCCCAACAGAACGCCTGTGCCGCCCCTGTCCCTGGGAATGGACATTCTTCCAGGGAAACTGTTACTTCATGTCTAACTCCCAGCGGGACTGGCACGACTCCATCACCGCCTGCCAGGAAGTGGGGGCCCAGCTCGTCGTAATCAAAAGTGCTGAGGAGCAGGTACACCTGGTGGGGGTCCCCGTCCTGGCCTGGGGCATGGCTTCTGGCCAACCGGGGAGGAGGTGCTCAGAGAGGATTTTGCAAAAGAGAGGCTTTGCTCCACTTAAAAAGATGGGAGGAGAAGGATATGAATGAGGGAGTCCCAAGTACCCTTAGAGCAGATACAAACCAAATCTGAACACGTGTGAAAGCTCTGGGGAAAATGTCAAATATAAGTAACCCCCAGTGGCATGCTGCAAGAGGTTAACAACCAGCTCTCTGGGGGAAGAAGTCCTGCTGTGTCATGTTTGCCAATTTCCCTGGTGTAAATATTCCCATGGTGGCTGATTTCAAGCTGTTGATGTGATGTCACTCAGTGCAGAGCTGAAAGGAGATGTGCACAACCAGCAATTAGGGAATGAATCTGGCTCCAATACTTTAAGCCCAGTTATGAATAAATGTGTGTGGACATGCACAGTACATGTGAAATGGATAAACATGCAGTATTAGCAAGAGTGTGAGGAGAGGCCAGCTGTGCATGGATGTGTGCATGTCAGGACACATGTGCCACGGGATACACATGTGAGAGAGACTCAGACACGAGGGTCTCAGGACCTAGTACACCAGAAGGCTGTAGGTTAGCCTACAAGCAGAACTTCCTGCCAAGAGATGGGGAGACAGAGCCTGGAAAATGGGAAGCAGAGCTCCCTCCTGACTCCTCCTCTACCCTCCAGAACTTCCTACAGCTGCAGTCTTCCAGAAGTAACCGCTTCGCCTGGATGGGACTTTCAGACCTAAATCAGGAAGGCACGTGGCAATGGGTGGACGGCTCCCCTCTGTCGCCCAGGTAGATCTCAGAAGGGGCACCCTATCCACTGGGGCTGGAATTGTGAAACTCTGACTTGAACTTTCCCTGGGGGTCCTCCCCAACTCCCTGACACCCTAGACCCAAGAATCTGGGGGTTTTACTGAGCTGAGGAAGGTGGTCTTCATATCCCCCTGCAGACAGCATGGTAGGTGCCTAGAATTCCACCAGCAGAGCTGCAGGAGGAGCCTGCCACCGGAGAGGTGTGTTAAAATATAGTATATTAATAGGAAGTCTGAGGTCCAGTAAGGCCACCAGCTCAGGAGACCCCTGCCATTGTGAGTAGCTTCTCATATACACAGACCCCTAGAGAGAGGACACATCACAACAGACGAAGCATCAGAGACAGAGAGGGGGGAACTGTCAGCCAGAGCCTTTATTATAGATTCTGTGGGAAGGAACAGACAGGGCCAGGCAAGGAGGCTTAGGATTGGCAGGTATGAATCATACATCGGCAGGCTCTGGGGGTAGGCTCTGTCCCTAGCTGTCTGACACTTGGCTTGGGCGGGTCACCTGAGGCCAGGAGTTCGAGACTAGCCTGGCCAACATGGTGAAAGCCCGTTTCTACTAAAAATACAAAAAGTAGCCGGGCGTGGTGGTGCACACCTGTAGTCCCAGCTACTTGGGAGGCTGAGGCAGGAGAATCACTTGAACCCAGGAGGCAGAGGTTGCAATGAGCCGAGATCAGGCCACTGCACTCCAGCTTGGGTGACAGAGTGAGACTCTGTCTCAAAAAAAAAAAAAAAAAAAAAAAGATAGTGGGTTTGAATGCAAGAGCCCAGTAAGGCAGGTGGTTAGGGGTGTGGACTCCCGATTGGTTGGTTTGTATTTGAAAATCACACCCTCAATAGGTGAAGTTCTTTCAAGGACGGGGTGCAGCAAGAGAGACAGGAACTCAAGGCAATGTCACTCAAACACTATGGGGTGTGCAGAGCAATACGTGTCCAGCATACACATGCAGGCCAGATATTAAAGCATCAAGAGGCCAGGCACAGTGGCTCACGCCTGTAATCCCAGCACTTTGGGAGGCCGAGGCAGGCGGATCACCTGAGGTCAGGAGTTCGAGACCAGCCTGGCCAACATGGCGAAACCCCGTCTCTACCCAAAGTACAAAAATTAGCCAGGCCTGGTGGTACACGCCTGTAATCCCAGCTACTCAGGAGGCTGAGGCAGGAGAATCGCTTGAACCCCGGAGGCGGAGGTTGCAGTGAGCCGAGATCATGTCACTGCACTCCAGCCTGGGTGACAGAGCGAGACTCTGTCTCAAAAGAAAAAGCATCAAGATTTCGGAAGGTAGAAACACAGCTCATGTAGCAGGTGGGGGCAGAGGCTCACAGTCCGTATGGGCTTTGCAGCTTCAAGCAGTATTGGAACAGAGGAGAGCCTAACAATATCGGGGAGGAAGACTGTGTGGAATTTAACGGCAATGGCTGGAACGACGACAAATGCAGTGCTGCCAAATTCTGGATCTGCAAAAAGTCTGCAGCCTCCTGCTCCAGAGACGAAGGGCGGCTTCTCCCTTCAGCCTCTGTATCCCCGACTGCCCATGCAGCGTAGCGGAACTTCAGCACTTTTAAGCCAGGGTTCCTTCTCTCCATCCTTGGACCTTCACAAAATCTCTGGGACCGTTCTCTATCAGATTCTTTATTTTTGTTTTGTTTTGTGAGATAGGGTCTCTGTCACCCAGGCTGGAATGCAGTGGCATGATCACAGCCCATTGCAGCCTCAGCCTTCTGGGCTCAAGCAGTTCTCCCACCTCAGCCTCCTGAGTAGCTGGGACCACAGGCGCGCGTCAAGCCCTGCTAATTTTTACACTTTTTGTAGAGACAAGGTCTTGCTATGTTGCCCAGGCTGGTCTTGAACTCCTGAGCTCAGGCGATCTGATGTCCTTGGCCTCCCAAAGTGTTGGGATTACAGGCGTGAGCCACTGTGCCTGGTCTCTGTCAAATTCTTCATCCCCACGGGCCTGGGTCCAGTCTGTCCTTCGGATGTCTCCAAGGTCCCCTGGTGTAGAGCCTGTGTTTCTGGTTCATCTTTGGAGCTTTATAAGTGAACTGGTGTGGAATGCCTTTGGAGGGTGGGCTTGGTGTGTTCCATTAACCTACTCTCTCTTTCTTTTGGAGATTAGAGTATTTGGATTGCCATGTGTAGCTGCTATGTCCCCTGAGGCTTTATCTCATCCGTGCAAACTACCATCTGCTCAATTTCTGTCTACCAGCCCCTGAACTCCTTTGACTGGGGACTTACTGGTTGCCAGAGCTCATCTTGCAGGCTGGAAGCACCGGGGAATTAATTCCCCCAGTCAACCAATGGCACCCAGAGAGGGCATGGAGGCTCGATGCAACCCCTTCCACCCCCACATCCTCTTTTCTTTCATGCATCTCTTCCATTTGGCTGTTTCTGAGTTGTATCCTTTACAATAAACTGGTAAACATTGTAGCCACAGAAGTAGCCCAGTCTGGTTCAACTTTGTGTAATAACATGGCCAGTTATTTTTCAGTTGCCATGGACCCCCAGGTTGCAAGTTACATACCTTGATCATGCCCAGATGAACCAAGCAAGCAGACACGGGCAGAACCAAAGTGTTCAATCCAACAAATGGGGACTGAATTAAGCGGACACCACATGGCATGATCTATGATCCAATCAGATTGCACTCTGACACCATCCCATGGTGTGATCCAATCAGATCAAGCCTCTCACATCACCTCATTACGTGATCCAATGAGGTTACGCCTCACTACCCTCTGTATGTAAAATCTGCAGCAGCTCCCAGCTCAGAGAGACAGATGTGAGCCAGACTCCTCTCTCCTTGCTTGGCTGCCTTGAAATAAACTTTTACCTCTACAAAATCTGTGCTTTGTTGTTTGGTTTTCCTTTGCATATGGGTAAACAGACCCAATTCAGTTCGGTAAGAACACAAGCAAAATGTTTTCCTGAGTTCTGTGAGTCATTCTAGCAAATTACGGGAACTGAAAGGAGTTGTGAGAACCCCCAATTTTTGTTGGGCAGGCGGAAGTGGGGGTGGCCTGGGCACCCCCTTTGCGCCTGGGATCTGAAATAGGGTTATTCCTGTGGGACCGGGCTTTTTAACTCGTGGAATGTGGTGTTAACTCCAGGTGGCTAGTGTTGGAATTAGATAATATTTTGGTGTAAAAAAGACTCTACAAATGCCACCTCCCTTCTACCAATGTTGACCCCAAGGACGTTCCTTTATAAACAGCTTGCAGGCTAAATTCCATCTCATTTAGAGTCAACCTTCAACAGACAGGGGAACCGTAAAGCTTGTCTGTACCATCTCCCTGGAGTGCAGAGGCTCCCAGAGGAGCTGAGTCCAGTCACCCACGTGGGTCAGAAGCTCACAGATGCCTCTGAATTGGCTTTCTTCCTTTCCCTACTTGACTGTCTTCACTTTCCCCCTCCTCTACTGATGCTTCTTGGAATCTCCTCCCAGATCAACTACTTGTATCCAAACCCTCGTCTCAAGCTCTGCATCTAAGGAAACCCAAGCCAACTTATAATATTTTGATAACTACTAGGCATGGCACTTTGTGTGTGTGTATGTGTGTGTGTGTGTGTGTGTGTGTGTGTGACGATCTCACTTTTTCACCCAGGCTGGAGTGCAGTAGTGTGATCACGGTGGCTCACTGCAGCCTCAATTTCCCGAGCTCCAGTGATCCTCCCACCTCAGCCTCCTATGTAGCTGGGACTAGAGGCATGCACCACCACAACTGGCAGATTTTTAAATTTTTTTGTAGAGACAAGGTCTCAGTATGTTGCCCAGGCTGGTCTCGAACTCCTAGGCTCAAGAGATCCTCCAGCCTCAGCCTCCCAAAAAGCTGAGATTATAGGGATGAGCCACCAAGCCCTGCCCTGTTATGGTTCTTCTTTATTCAAAATGTTCTCAGCCACTCTTGTGAAATATTTTAGATGATTTTTAAATTACTCTATCTTTAAATCTTTATTTTTGCTTTTTGAATGTCACTTGTGCACACGGAACTGAAACATTAAGCTCTACAGTGAAAACAAAAGCTGGCTCACTTCTCATTCTCTGACCTCAAGAGGTTATTCTCCCTAGTTGCAACCTCGTTATCATATTCCACATAATCCGCTTGTCAGGTTTGTTTTTAAATCTGTTTGGCAATCCTTCAACAGAATTTTGAAAAATCTATTTGTGAGCAGACAGAGCCTGAGGATTTTTAGGAACCTACTCCGTATGTCTGATACTGTAATGGTGAATATATGTCATTATACATTCGTCCAAAACCATAGAACATAGAACACCAAGAGTGAACCCTCATCTAAACTACGGACTCTAGGTAATAATGACAGGTCAATAACAGTTCATCAATTGTAATAAATGCACCACTTGGCTGGGCGCGCGGTGGCTCATGCCTGTAATCCCAGCACTTTGGGAGACCGAAGTGGGCGGATCACGAGGTCAGGAGATCGAGACCATCCTGGCCAACACGGTGAAACCCTGTCCCTACTAAAATGAATAAATAAATAAATAAATACAAAAAATTAGCTGGGCGTGGTGGCATGCACCTGTAGTCCCAGCTACTCAGGAAGCTGAGGCAGGAGAATCGCTTGAACCCGGGAGGTGGAGGTTGCAGTGAGCCGAGATCATGCCACTGCACTCCAGCCTGGATGACAGAGTGAGACTCTGTCTCTAAATAAATAAGTAAATAAATGCACCACTCTGGTGGGGGATGTTGACAGTGAGGGAGGTTGTGCCTATGTGGGGACAGGAGGAATATGGGGACTCTGTACTTTACCTCGATTTTGCCTGCTGTGAACCCAGAGCTACTCTGGAAACTAGTATTTATTTTTAAAATCTATCTGGTCTTCCTTGCAGAATGATTCCAATGAATAAGTGAACGAGGAACGAAGGAAATAGGATATTGCCATTAGAACATCCTATAAATAATTGCTTCCAGCAAGATCTAAAGTTGAATGCCTTAATTCAACAAGTGAGATGGGAAAGAGAAACAGGAGTTTGGCATAACTCAAAGCACCTCCCCCTTAAATATTATTAATTCCCATGGTGGTTTTAGTATATGTTCACACTTTTTTTTTTTTTTTTTTTTTGAAATGAAGTCTCTGTCGCCCAGGCTGGAGTGCAGTGGCGCGATCTCGGCTCACTGCAACCTCTGCCTCCCGAGCTGGGATTACAGGCACGTGCCACCACGCCTGGCTAATTATTATATTCTTAGTAGAGATGGGGTTTCACCATGTCAGCCAGGCTGGTCTCAAACTCCTGACCTCGTGATCCGCCTACCTTGGCCTCCCAAAGTGCTGGGATTACAGGCTTGAGCCACATATTTAAGTACTTCTTGGAGGTGGAGCCTAATTCTACTCCCCTAAAGTGGGGCTGGACTTAGTTGACTCACTTCGAAGGATTAGAGCAATACCAAGTAGCCTGTACAGACATTTTCTCCAATTAGCCTCAAAAGGCCAGGCTCGGTGGCTCTTGCCTGTAATCCCAGCACTTTGGGAGGCCGAGACGGCAGACAACTTGAGTCCAGGAGTTCGAGACCAACCTGGGCAACGTCGGCAGACAACTTGAGTCCAGGAGTTCGAGACCAACCTGGGCAACGTAGCAAAACCCCATCTCTACAAAAAATTAGCCGGGTGTGGTGGCTCATGCCTGTAGTCCCAGCTACGTGGGAGGCTGAGGTGGGATGAGTGCTTGAGCCTGGGTGACAGAGGTTGCCGCGAGCCAAGATTGCACCACTGTGCTTCAGCCTGGGGGACAGAGTGAGACCCTGTCTCAAAAAAAAAAGGAAGAAGAAGAAGAAAAAAATATCCTAACTTCCAAATTAAAATTAGAAAAATTTTGTTCATAGGTTGATTCTGGAGGCACGACATTACTACAACAGTTTTCTTCCCCTTGGGAGCAGTATCAACCCCACTGAGGATGCATGAAAGAGAGTATGGAAAGGCAAAATAGTGACTCCATAGTGGAGAAACCTGGTAGATACCACCTTAACCAAGGTTAGCATCGCCAGTGATCAGGCACATTCATGTGGCTATGATACTCTGCCCCCCATAGGATGTGATTAGAAGGGGGCTCTTCACCTTTGTTATATTCTTAACTGCAAACTAACAACCTCAGCAAACACTAGAATCATCAGCAAGCACTAGAAAAGGCCGGGCGCAGTGGCTTATGCCTGTAATCTCAGAACTTTGGAAGGCTGATGTGAACAGATCACCTGAGGTCAGGAGTTCGGGACCAGCCCAGTCAACGTGGTGAAATCCTGTCTCTATTAAAAATACAAAAAATCAGCCAGGCTTGGTGGTGAGCACCTGTAGTCCCAGCTACTTGGGAAGCTGAGGCAGGAGAATTGCTTGAACCCAGGGGGCGGAGGCTGCAGTGAACCGAGATCGCACGGCTGCACTCCAGCCTTAGCGGCAGAGTGAAACTCTGTCTCAAAAAAAAAAGCAAAAAAAACTAGAAAAACCCAAACCGTGCCCCCTTCAACACATTGCCTGATTGATACTCTTCTAATCTGTCAACATCATGAAAGACAAGCAGAGATCTGAAACCTGCTATCGTTTAGAAGAGTTGAAGGAGGCGTGACGGCTGATATTGTTGATGGCCGTTGTGAGACTTCGGTTCTTGCCTTCTTGGTTTAAAAGAATTTAAACAAGGAACACACAGCAAAAGAAGTGCAGCATAGGCTGGGCGCAATGGCTCACGCCTGTAATCCCAGCACTTTGGGAAGCCAAGGCAGGCGAATCACCTGAGGTCAGGTGTTCAAGACCAGCCTGACCAACAAGGAGAAACCCTGTCTCTACTAAAAATACAAAATTAGCCGGGCCTAGTGGCGCATGCCTATAATCCCAGCTACTTAGGAGGCTGAGGCAGGAGAACTGCTTGAACTTGGGAGGCGGAGGTTGCGGTGAGCAGACATTGCGCCGCTGCACTCCAGTCTGGGCGACAGAGCGAGACTCTGTCCCAAAAAAAAAAAGGTGGCTCCCTCCCTGCTTCGAGTTATCCCGCCTTTCCAGACTGAACCAATGTTCATCTTATACGTTGACTGATGTCTCATATCTCCCTAAAATGTATAAAACCAAACTGTGCTCTGACCACCTTGGGCACCTGTCTTCAGGACCTCCCGAGGCTGTGCCACGGGCATGCGTCCTCAACCTTGGCAAAACAAACTTCCTAAATTAACTGAGACCTGTCTCAGATTTCCCAGGTTCACAGTTCCAATATTAATTTCTTCATTTTGACAAATGTTCGACGGTAATGCAAGATGTTCACATTAAAGGAAGCTGGGCAAAGAATATAGAGAAGGCTCTGTGCTATCTTTGCAACTCATCTGTAAATCTTTGTTTATTTATTTATTTATTTATTTATTTTGAGACAGAGTCTCGCTGTCGCCCAGGCTGGAGTGCAGTGGCGTGATCTCGGCTCACTGCAGGCTCCGCCCCCCGGGGTTCGCGCCATTCTCCTGCCTCAGCCTCCCGCGTAGCTGGTACTACAGGCGCCTGCCACCACGCCCAGCTAATTTTTTGTATTTTTAGTAGAGACGGGGTTTCACCATGTTAGCCAGGATGGTCTCGATCTCCTGACCTCATGATCCGCCCGCCTCGGCCTCCCAACTCATCTGTAAATCTAAAACTATTGCAAAGTAAAAAATTTGGGCCGGGTGCGGTGGCTCACGTCTGCTATCCCAGCACTTTGGGAGGCCAAGGCTGGCGGATCATGAGGTCAGGAGATCGAGACCATTCTGGCTAACACGGTGAAACCCCGTCTCTACTAAAAATACAAAAATTAGCTGGGCATGGTGGTGGGTGCCTGTAATCCCAGTTACTCGGGAGGCTGAGGCACGAGAATCACTTGAACCTGGGAGGTGGAGGTTGCAGTGAGCTGAGATGGCGCCACTGCACTCCAGCCTGGGCAACAGAGCAAGACTCTATCTCAAAAAAATTTTTTTTATTTTGAAAAAGACTCAAAAGCCTATTTAGGATTCCACTCTTTAGGATTCTTCTTATATGAGGTATCCAGATAAATTCATAGCGAAAGAAAGCAGAATGATGATTACCAGGGGCTAGGAAGGGAATGGAATAGGGAATTAATGTTTAATGCAGTCAGAGATTTAGTTTGGGAAGGTGAAAAAAGGTGGAGAAATTTGGTGGTGATGGTTGCCCAATAATGTGAATGTACTGAAGTCACTGAATCATATACTTAAAAATGGTTACAATGTTGGGAGGCTGAGGCAGGCGGATCACTTGAGGTCAGGAGTTCGAGACCAGCCTGGCCAACATGGTGAAATCCTGTCTCTACTAAAAATACAAAAATTAGCCGGGCGTGGTGGTGCACACCTGTAATCCCAGCTACTTGGGAGGCTGAGGCAGGAGAATCGCTTGAACCCGGGATGTGGGGGTTGCAGTGGGCCTAGATTACACCACTGCACTCCAGCCTGGGTGACAGAGTGAGACTCCATCTCAAAAAAAAAAAAAAGAGGTTGCAATGATAGATTTCATGTTATGCATATTTTACCATAATAAGAAAACTCTATCAAAAAATCTATTTAGGCCGAGCATGGTGGCTCACGCCTGTAATCCCAACACTTTGAGAGGCTGAGGCAGGTGGATCACTTGAGGCCAGGTTTAAGACCAGCCTGGCCAACATGGTGAAACCTCATCTCTACTAAAAATACAAAAACTAGCCAGGTGTGGTGGCATGCGCCTATAATCCCAGCTACTCGGGAGGCTGAGGCAGGAGAATCAGTTGAACCCAGGAGGCAGAGGTTGCAGTGAGCCGAGATTACGCCACTGCACTCCAGCCTGGATAACAGGGCGAGACTCTGTGTCAAGGAAAAAAGAAAATTTTTTAGGATTTTTATAGGGTGGCATTTGTTTTAATTTAGGATCTTTTGGATGGAAGGCACCTCTTCAGTTATCAAGAGAGAAAGAAAATTGAAATAAAGATTTTATTACTTACAGGACCTGGAGGGTACATGGCATATCCGGTGGCCACATACAGCATGGTGGTCAGAGAGTGCTTGGGGGATGGGAGAGGGAAGAGAGAGAGATCCATGGGCCAACGCCCTCATTGAGGTCCATGACTTTATCCAAACAGATTTCTGGTGAGGAGATTTATTTGGTGGGTTTAATGCAAACAGGCATGTGTTCTAGGAGATCTCACTGTGGCTGAGATCTCACTGTGGCAGTCTGCAGAAACTGCAGGGTCAGGGGAGTCATCTGCAGGGCTAGTTCAGTAGGGCATGTCCAGCTGTCCCACAGGCAGGTGGTCACCATGGGGAGGTTGGATAAAGCAGATATCTGGATCAGTCCCATTGAGTAACCGGGAGGAGGTGAGCTAGAAGTGGTTTCCAGAGGGACTAAGCCCTGCTTCCAGTATGAGACATGGGAGACATATTCAAAATGGGCGTGGGTCCAACACGAATTATAGGAATTCACTACAGCATTACATTTATAACTTAATTTTGGAAGAATTAACCTCTTTAAAATACTGAGTGTTCTTTTGGGGAACTCATTTTGTGTCTTTTTTTTTTTGAGACAGAGTCTCATTCTGTTGCCCAGGCTGGAGTGCAATGGCGCAATCTCAGCTCACTGCAACCTCCGCCTCCCGGGTTCAAGCAATTCTCCTGCCTCAGCCTCCCTAGTAGCTGCGATTACAGGCGCCTGCTACCACGCCCAGCTAATTTTTGTATTTTTAGTAGAGATGGGGTTTCACCAGGTTGGCCAGGCTGGTCTCGAACTCCTGACCTCAAGCAATCCACCTGCCTTGGCTCCCAAAGTGCTGGGATTACAGGTGTGAGCCATAGCTCCCAGCCTTGTGTCTTTAGTTATTTAGATCTTAGCTACATGTAAGGGCTTAATCTATACTTTTCCTATAATTACATAGAAGACCAAGGGTTTTTTTCCTCCTGTTTTGCAATATCATGTGCAATGTAAAAGTGTCTTTTTTTTTTTTTTTTTTTTTTTTTTGTCGCCCAGGCTGGATTGCAGTGGCGTGATCTCCGCTCACTGCAAGCTCCGCCTCCCAGGTTCACTCCATTCTCCTGCCTCAGCCTCCCGAGCAGCTGGGACTACAGGCGCCCGCCACCACGCCTGGCTACTTTTTTTTTTTTTTTGTATTTTTAGTAGAGACGGGGTTTCACCGTGTTAGCCAGGATGGTCTTGATCTCCTGACCTCATGATCTGCCCGCCTCGGCCTCCCAAAGTGCTGGGATTACAGGCGTGAGCCACTGCGCCCGGCCAAGATCTTTAATTAGTCCAGAAGTCCCTAGAACTTCCTAGATACAAGATCGCGGCTTCCAAAAATTGTCAGCTTTGACTCATCCTTTCCAATATTTACAGGTCTTAATTCTTTATATTTCCTTATTGCATCGACAAAATAGCAAGAGGGGCATCTTTATCGTGTTCTTGATTTTACTAAATATGCTTCTCACATTTCACTATTGAGTAAGGCGTTTCGGCAGGCTCACAGAAATTACCCCTTATCCAGCCAGACTCAGTGAGCTAGGGCTGCCATGACAAAGTAGCACAAAGCGGGGACTTTGAACAACAGAAATTTATTCTCTCACAGTCCTGAAGGCCAGAAGTCTGAACTCAAGGTGTCAGCAGGGCCGTGTTCACTCTGAATCGCGTACGGGAGAATCCTTCCCTGCGTGTCTCTAGATTCTGGTGGTTGCAGACAACCTTTGGCATTCCTTGGCTTGTACACCCATTGCTGGAATCTCTGCTTCTGTTGTCGTGATTTTCTCCCTTCCTACCTCTTCACATCATCTTCCCTCTGTGTCTCTCTCCTCTCATTTTGCTTTGTTTTGTTTTTAAGAGATAGGGGCTGGGTGAGGAAGCTCACGCCTATAATTCCAGCACATTGGGAGGCAGAGGTAGGAGGATCTATTTGAGGCCAGGAGTTCGAGACCAGGCTGGGCAGCAAAGTGAGATCGACTCTTTACAAAAAAATAGAAAAACTGGCTGGGTGCCATGGCTCACATCTGTAATTCCAGCACTTTGGGAGGCCGAGGTGGGGGGATCACCTGAGATGAGGAGTTCAAGACTAGCCTGGCCAACATGGTGAAACCCCACATGTACTAAATTCAAAAAATTAGACAGGAGTGGTGGCATGCGCCTGTAACCCCAGCTACTCGGGAGGCTGAGGCAGGAGAATTGCTTGAACCCAGGAGGCAGAGGTTGCAGTAAGCCAAGATTGCACCAGTGCACTCCAGCCTGGGCAACAAAAACAAAACTCTGTCAAAAAAAAAAAGAAAGAGAGAGAGAGAGAAGGAAGGAAGGAAGGAGAAAGAAAGAAAGAAAGAGAAAGAAAGATGAAAGAGAGAAAGAAAAGGAAAGAAAAAGAAAGAGAGAAATAAAGAAAAAGAAAGAAGGAAAGAAAGAAAGAGAAAGAAAGAAAGAGAAAGAAAGAAGGAAGGAAGGAAGGAAAGAAAGAAGGAAAGAAAGAAAGAAAGAAAGAAAGAAAGAGAAGGAAGGAAGGAAGGAAGGAAAGAAAGAAGGAAAGAAAGAAAGAAAGAAAGAAAGAAAGAAAGAAAGAAAGAAAGAAAGAAAGAAAGAAAGAAAGAAAAAGAAAGTTGGGCATGGTGGTGCTCCCCTGCAGTCACAGCTACTTGGAAGGCTCAGGCAAGAGGATCACTTGAGCCCCAGAGGTCAAAGCTGCAGTGAGCTGTGATTCTGCCACTGAGCAAACAGAGTGAGACCCTGTCTCAAAAAAAAAAAAAAAAAAAAAAAAAAGAGGATCTCGCTCTGTTGCCCAGGCTGGAGTGTAGTGACATGAGATTGTGCTGCCTCAGCCTCCTGAGTAGCTGGTACTACAAACATGTGCCACCACACCCAGCTAAATTTTTTTTTTAGAGATGGGATCTTCTTGTGTTGTCCACGTTGGTCTCCAACTCCTGGCCTTAAGCACTTCTCCAGCCTAGTGCTTGGATTACAGGTGTAAGCCACCACAGTTAGCCCCAGCATTGCTTTTGGGGGACACTGTTCAATCCACTACACCGTGGACATTTTGAATTTGTTCTGGATCTTACCAAAAATGGTTGTCATGTTGCACTATTAAGGAAGACATTTCTGTAAGATCCTGGAAATTGCCACTTCTCAAATTAAGGAAGCTTTATCCTGTTCTGTGTTTACTAAGCATTTATTTTTTGTGCTTATCTTCATTTTAAATGAAGACTGAGTGTTGAATAGACATATGTCATAATTGTAATGTGGAGAGGACAAAAACAAGTTCCGGAAGGATATAGACCATGTGATGACATTTTAATAAAGCTCCCAGATGTGCAAAACAGCCCAATATATCCACCATTGAAAGATGTGTAATTAAAGCATTTTAAGATAGGATAAACACCAAGTTTGGGAGGGCAGTGGCCTTGGGGAGGGGAATAAGAGGAGGGTGGGGTACAAGAGACCTCCACTCTATTTGCTATGATTTGTTATGTGATGATGTTATTTGTTATGTGATGTTATTTGTTATCTTATTATGTTTGTTATGTGATGTTGTTACATTATGTTATGTTACGTGATGATTTTTTTTTTTTTTTTTTTTTTTTTGAGACGGAGTCTTGCTCTGTCACCCAGGCTGGAGTGCAGCGGTGCAGTCTCAGCTCACTGCAAGCTCCGCCTCCCGGGTTCACGCCATTCTCCCGCCTCAGCCTCTCCCAGTAGCTGGGACTACAGGCGCCCGCCACCACGCCCGGCTAATTTTTTTTTTTTGTATTTTTAGTAGAGACGGGGTTTCACCGTGGTCTCGATCTCCTGACCTCATGATCCGCCCACCTCGGCCTCCCAAAGTGCTGGGATTACAAGCGTGAGCCACCGCACCCGGCCACGTGATGATTTTTAAGAAGATCTGAAATATGTGAAGATATCAAAACTTGATAAAGCTGAGTGGAAGGCATAAGCGTTTTCATTTTTTCCTGCATACCTCTTTGCATACTTTATAATGAAAAATAAAAGCAAAGCCAAAATTCAGAGCAACAACCAATGCACCATATGCCCTTCGCAGTAGGCTGGCTTCGCTGGTTACAGCAACCCTCTCATCTCTGCAGAGAGTGGAAATCAGAGTGGTCATGGCCTTGGAGCTGAATCCTGTGACTTTCACCTTCTTCCCACATTCGCCCAAACCTCTTCTCCCTGCTCTTCAGGTCCTTGTGTGATGTGACCCCAGCTGACACCCTAGCCTCAGATGACTGCCCCTGAATTAGTCTCAGCTTCTCCAACAAGTCCTGTTCCCTTACTCTCCCAATCTTTGCATGTGCTGATACCATGTTGGGGCCATTCTTTAATGTATCCATCTCCTCTGGAATAATTCTGACTCCTTCCCCAGGCATCACCTCCTCCAGGAAGCCCTCCCGGCTCAGCCAGTGTCTCCAGTGGTCCTCACAGTCTCCTATACTTCCCAGACTCATCATATTGCCTTCAAATTCACTGGTTACATGTTCCCTGCCCACCCGAGAATCAGGCCTCCCTTCCCTGTCCTAGGCCAGGGGTAGAAAGTGGAGGTCTGCTGCCTCCTTCTAGAACCTCTCTTCCCCTCTCAGTTGCCCCGCAGCGAGGTCTGGGCACGGGACATTGATGGGTAGCCTTCTGGCTTCCTCACTAAGCTGGACAGCTCCGCCCTGGCTCGCCAAGGCAGCTTCAGCCACAGGTGTATCCAGCTGAGCCCCACTTTCCTGCCCCCTTGCCTTCGCCTTGGCTGTGCCCTGTGCCTGGTGTGTCCTTCCTTTCTCTGTCCACAATACATATGTCCTCGAAGCCACACGTCTCATGCTATCTCTTCCAGAAAACCTCCTCCGATTTCCCAAATGAACTAATTCTATCTCCTCCATAAGGGCTGATCAAACACTTCCATGTAAATCCTTTCCCCAGAACACATTCCGATGGTTGCCTTGGACAGAGATTGTGCAATTCTTGTGGGGTTTCATTTCCACTCCCTGAGCCAGGAAGCCATCTACTCTCCGCTCAGTGACAGCCAATTGCTATTCCATTTATGGAAACTTTCATGAGGACTTAATTCTGCACATCCCCCTCTCCCACCCCACCCCAAAACATTACTCTGGAAGAGTCAGGTGCACATTGCCGGGTGTCTGACCCTATTCCCTGCCTCAACAAAACCAGGAGATGCTGGTATGAAGCCTGACACCCTGATCTGTGTTTTGTGTACAAGGCTTGTCTTTTTAGATGTGTGTTTTCTTCTTCACCTTCCTTTCCCTTCCATTTTCTTTTACAAAATCCTCTTGTTTTTTTTTATTTCATTTTATTGTGAATGCCTCTCATTCCTGGAAGAAGAGGGGGGAAATAGGCATCAAGTACAATTTATTTATTTATTTATTTATTTATTTATTTATTTATTTATTTTTGAGACAGGGTCTCACTCTGTCACCCAGGCTGGAGTGGGCACAATCACAGCTCACTGCAGCCTCAAACTCCTGGGCTCAAGCGATCCTCCAGCCTCAGCCTCCTGAGCAGCTGGGACTACTGATACACACCATCGTGCCCAGGTAATTAAAATTTTTTTTTAATTTTGTAAAGATGGGGTCTTGCTACATTGCCCAGGCTGGTCTCGCGATCCCCCTGCCTTGGCTTCCCAAGGCGTTGAAATTGCAGAGCGGAGCCACCGTGCCTCGGCTCAAATAAAATTTTCAAATGAAAAAATGGATAAGGGTTTCTGAGAGGCTCAAGAAGATGGAGTGTGTTTACATATCTACAAGAGGGGCTGGAACATTCTATTAAGTGCTCAACATTTCATCCTGTCAATGAGGCTGGCCCTGGCCACCCTAGCCATGCCCACTGCCTAGTGCCCATCCCAGTCCTGCCAAGCACTTATCCTACTGGATTTTTTCTTCCCTTAATATTTTTTCATAGCATTTATGACTTTTGAATAGAGTATACTACGGTTCCCACCTTTTGCACTATGGACATTAGGAGTCAGATCATTCTTTGCTATGGGGGATGTCTTATGCATTATAGGGTTTTGAGCAGCATCCCTGGCCTCTACCCACCAGATGCCTGGAGTGCACACACACACACACACACACACACACACATACACACATACACACACACATACACACCCACACACATACACATACACACACATACACACACACATACGCACACACATACACACACATACACACACATACACACACATAAACGCACACACACATACACACACACATACACATACACACACACATTCTGTGACAACCAAAAGTGTCTCCAGACATAGCCAAATGTCCCCTGGTGGGCATAATTGCCCCCAGCTGAGAACTACTATGCTATACAACTTAATGTTTTCAATTATGTTTATTACGTTGAGTATGGAGTCTGTCTCCCCACACTTCTAGAATATTAGCTCCAAGAAGAGAGGATTTTGCTTATTTTATTCTCTGATGTGGCCCCAGTTCCAAGATCAATGCCTGGCATACGGCAGGTGCTCAATGTTTGTTGAAAGAATGCATGAACACTGAGAGTTTTTGATGTGCCTGAAATGGTGCTAGGTAGACATGTATAACCTCATTTTCTTTCTTTTTTTTATTTTTTCAATTTTTGTTTTCTTTTTCATATTTTTTTTTTTTGTAGAAATGAGGGTCTTTTTTTTTTTTTTTTTTTTTTTTTTTTTTGAGACGGAGTCTTGCTCTGTCGCCCAGGCTGGAGTGCAGTGGCGCGATCTCAGCTCACTGCAAGCTCCGCCTCCCGGGTTCACGCCATTCTCCTGCCTCAGCCTCTCCAAGTAGCTGGGACTACAGGCGCCCGCCACCACGCCCAGCTAATTTTTTTGTATTTTTAGTAGAGACAGGGTTTCACCATGGTCTCGATCTCCTGACCTCGTGATCTGCCCGCCTTTGTCTCCCAAAGTGCTAGGATTACAAGCGTGAGCCACCGCGCCTGGCCAGAAATGAGGGTCTTGTTATGTTGCCCAGGCCGGTCTGGTCTGGAACTCCTGGGCTCAGTGATCCTTCCACGTCGGCCTCTCAAAGTGCTGGGATTACAGGCGTGAGCCGGCGAGACTGTCTTGTTTCTTTATCATAGCATCTTTGTGAGAGAGGCCCATCTCTATCTCCTTTACAGTGGGGAAAACTA
This sequence comes from Hylobates moloch, assembly GCF_009828535.3. NCBI lineage: Eukaryota > Metazoa > Chordata > Mammalia > Primates > Hylobatidae > Hylobates > Hylobates moloch. The sequence continues at coordinate 40,779,676 of NW_026652287.1, read as the reverse complement.
AGGCTTCTAGAAACCATCTAGAACCCACACAGTGGTAGAGTCCTGCAGCTCAGCCGGCTACCTCCCTAACAAACCTGTTTTTTCCCTTCTGGTCCAGAGGGACTGGATCAAGGTCAGGTTCAAACCCAGCCTCTGCAGACACCTGCAGGGGAGTTGAGAAGGGACCTGAACTGGCCTGGGGGGCTATGCCTGAGGGGGCTTTCTCAGGAGCCAGCAGGGGTCACAATTTGGTTGGGTTCAGTGTGTCCCTCTTGGGATAAAATCCAGCCCCAGGTCCATAAGAGATGGGGACTAAGCTCCAAAGAGAAGCCTCCAGGACCAGCCTGGGGATGGAGCTGCAGTGGCAGAACCAGGAGGCTGGAACCGCCCCGCCTCACTCCAGCCCAGCCCAGCCCAGCCCAGCCTTGAAAGGGCCCAATCCTGTGGTTGGTCCGTGGGTTCCCGTTGCCAGGAATTAAGGCCAAGAAAATGGGAAGGAAGGAAGGCAGTGCGTAGGTCCAGTGAGAGCAGGGGTGAAATTTATATCTCTGCCCAGAATTGGGTGCCTGCACCGCCATGGACACCACCAGGTACAGCAAGTGGGGCCGCAGCTCCGAGGAGGTCCCCGGAGGTATGAGCAAGGAGACTGCCCCATCCCTGCCCCGGTGTCTGGGGTTTAATGGGGGAGGGGAGGGAAGAGTCGAGACAAGCCAGGGTTGTGGGTGTAGGAGAGACACCACAGGCCATAGAGCCAGCTGGACCAGGGTCCAATTCCAAGTCCGCCACTTAGAAGCTGTGTGACCATAGGCAAGTTACTTAACTTCTCTGAATCTGTTTCCTGGGAGGAACTCTGGCCTCCAGGGCTCAGTCCTGGGGGACCCAGCATGCCGTCCTTGTTATGCCAGGGCCCTGGGGACGCTGGGTGCACTGGAGCAGGAGACCCCTCTTCTTGGCCCTGGCTGTCCTGGTCACCACAGTCCTTTGGGCTGTGATTCTGAGTATCCTATTGTCCAAGGGTGAGTGACTCTCGATGGGGAGGTGTTGCGTCCAGCCCCCCGGGGGACACAAAACCCCCACTGCATGGTGCACCAGCTGCACCGTGGCGTCTTGTTCGCGTCTGAGTGTGAGCAGAGTGTGTGTACATCTTTGGGCCGTGTGCACTCACGCGTGTGCACATGGCGTGCACTATGTGTGCGAGTCCCCGCGCGTTTGTCTCCCATCGGCGTGTGTGCACATCGTGTGAGCTGTATGCCTGCCCGCCCGCTCCGTGGTCCCGAGCTGGGGGACCCTGCACCCCCCGGGCGAGGGGAGGATTCCCGAGTCTCCGGCCTCGCCTGCAGGAGCCTCTCTCCGCAGCCTCCACGGAGCGCGCGGCGCTGCTTGACGGCCAAGACCTGCTGAGGACAAACGGTGCGTGCAGAGCGGGGAGCCTGGGCCCCCCGGGGCGTGCTGGGCGGGAGCGTCTGAGACCCCGGAGATGGAGTCTCGGGTGCGTGGGGGCCCTATGGTCCCTGAGGCTGGCCCCGGGGTGGGGAAGGGGGTCTCCTGAGTCCTCCCAAGTGACCTGAGGGGCACGCATTTTCGGTCGGGGGTCGTTCCAGCCTCGAAGCAGAGGGCGGCGCTGGGTGCCCTGAAGGAGGAGGTCGGAGCCTGCCACAGCTGCTGTGAGGGGGCGCGGCCGAGGCTGTGGGCGCAGGGACGGGGTCTTGCGGCCGCGATGGGAGGGGGGCCGGGGCCGAGGCCTGCGACGGGTGGTGCGGGGCGGGCTGGTCTCCGAAGTCCCGCCCCATCCTCGCCGCCCTCGCCCCTCTCACCCCGCGGCTCCCAGGCTCGGGGACGCAGGCGCAGCTGCAGACCACGCGCGCGGAGGTTGGGGAGGCGCGAGCGAAGCTGATGGAGCAGGAGAGCGCCCTGCAGGAACTGCGTGAGCGCGGTGAGGGCCCGAAGCGACCCCAGTCCTGAGCCCTGGCCGCGTCCCCCGACCCCGACCCCGTCCTGAGTGCTGACCCCCGACCCCGATCATTCACCCCGTCCTGAGCCTGACGCTGCATTCTGACCTTGACTGCTACTCCTAGCGCCAGCCACATCCGGACCCTGCCCAGTTGTAACCGCCCTTGACCCTGTGCCATCCTGGACCCTGGCACCGAGGGTACAATGACCACAGACAGGGGTCCTGACCTTTAGCTAGTCATGACCCTGGTCCTGGCCCTGACCCCAGCCATAATCCCCGCTCCCTTGACCCCGCAGTGACCCAGGGCTTGGCTGCAGCCGGCAGGGACCGTGAGGACGTCCGCACTGAGCTGTTCCGGGCGCTGGAGGCCGTGAGGCTCCAGAACAGTGAGCGAGACGGGGGGTGGGGGGCGGGCTGTGAGGGTGTAAGTGGACCCTGTCCCTCTTGGACCTTGGCCTGGTTCTGTGTCTCCACCCCTGAGCCCGCGGGGCCCAACCCCTGCCCACTGCATCCTCTCGGTGCTTTCCCCCTGGAAGCATACCTCTCTGACCCTCGCCACCCCGCAGACTCCTGCGAGCCGTGCCCCACGTCGTGGCTGTCCTTCGAGGGCTCCTGCTACTTTTTCTCTGTGCCAAAGACGACGTGGGCGGCGGCGCAGGGTCACTGCGCGGATGCCAGCGCGCACCTGGTGATCGTCGGGGGCCTGGATGAGCAGGTGCGCAGGGGGAGGGGGCGTGGTCAGGCGGTGAGGCGGGGCGGGGCGGACCCTGCAGGCTCAGATGTCCCCTCTTTTCTAGGGCTTCCTCACTCGGAACGCGCGTGGCCGTGGTTACTGGCTGGGCCTGAGGGCTGTGCGCCATCTGGGCAAGGTTCAGGGCTACCAGTGGGTGGACGGAGTCTCTCTCAGCTTCAGGTGAGGGAAAGGCTCCTGGGGAGACCTGGGGAGGGAGACAGGTTAGGCTCTAGAGGACATGCTCTGGCTAGATCTCAGGGACCCCTCGGCTAGGGCTCCATGCTTAGGGATGGGCAGGCTGGACCCCAGGAACTGTCCTCAGGTTAAATTCTGGGCGTTAAAAAGTTATATACCAGGTGTATACTCAGGTTAGACAGTTGGGGTATCTAGAGTAGACCCAAGCAATAAACAGGCTACAGCCTGGAGAGGAAGGCGGGACCCCGAGTTCATCCTCCATCTAGATTCCCGGCAACACCCCCACTCAACCACTGTAGCCACTGGAACCAGGGAGAGCCCAATGACGCTCGGCGGCGCGAGAACTGTGTCATGATGCTGCACACGGGGCTGTGGAACGACGCACCGTGTGACAGCGAGAAGGACGGCTGGATCTGTGAGAAAAGGCGCAACTGCTGACACCGCCCAGTGCCCCGGAGCCACGCCCATTGCAGCACGTGGTATCCTGGGGGCTGCTCACCTCCCTGGCTCCTGGAGCTGATTGCCAAAGCGTTTTTTCTTCCTCATCCACCGCTGCTGAGTCTCAGAAACATTCCGCCCAACATAGCCCTGTCCAGCCCAGTGCCTGGGCTCTGGGACCTCCATGGCAACCTCATCCCAACTCCACTCACGCAGGCCCAACCTAACTTCCACTAGCTCCAAAATCCCTGCTCCTGGGTCCCCGTGATATGCCTCCACTTCTCTCCCTAACCAAGGTTAGGTGACTGAGGACTGGAGCTGTTTGGTTTTCTCTCATTTTCCACCAAACTGGAAGCTGTTTTTGTAGCCTGAGGAAGCATCAATAAATATTTGAGAAATGAATCCAGGATCCTGGCTCTGGCGAGATCTTCTATGCTTTTTCCCAGATGTTCTAGTTTAATCCCTACGAGTGACCCCTGGACTCTCTCAGTGACCTCTTGGCCTTTGGTGAGTAACTTGCACTGGGCCAGGAGGGCTTGAAGGTAGGGGCAGTTTCCCGCTCTACACCATTAGTTCCTCAGTCCCTGGCACAGGGCTTGGCTCAGAGGGTGCTGGGGACACAGAAATGGGTCAGACGCATTCCTTTCCCCTGGGACCTCTGCATTCTGGTCTAGCTGGGCACAGGAACAAAGTGATCAGTAATTTAATGGAGGAATGCGTGGAGAGGACACCTGATGCATTTGGAGGGGCCACCTTTGTCTTTGGGGAGAGGGACTGTCCTGAGATACTGCAGTGGTGGCACCCATCTTTGAGAAGATTGTCACCTCATCGTGGAGATTATGGGCATCCTGAGACAAGCCCTTGAGGCAGGTGGGGGACAGGTACCTTGATGGAACGAGCAGGTCCCTTCTGCTCCATGCATCTAGGGTCTGTGACTATTGGATGGGTCTGTCAGGAAATACATTCCAGAGAAGGTGGATTTTCCAAGGGACAATGGAATTTTGAGTAGATGAAGCTGGGAAGGTAGGACTTTGGAGGCAGAAGGCCCAGGAAGAAAAAGGCTTGGAGAGTGGGTGTAGTGGTGCATGTTGGTAGTCCCAGCCACTCAGGAGGCTGAGGTGGGAGAATCGCTGAAGCCTGGGAGTTTGAGACTGCAGTGAGCTATGATCATGCCTGTTGATATAGTCACTGTACTCCTTTCTGGGCAATGCAGTGAGATCATATCTCAAAAAAAAAAAAAAAAAAAAAAAGTCTGGGAGGTTGGAAGGTATACAGATAGCTGAATTCACACAGGGGTGTATGTTACATAGAACCTGGGTTTCTCAACCAGGGACTTTTGATCTGAATTCACCCTACACTCCCAGTTTCTTGCTTCCATCTCGGAGAGTTAGGGGCTCTCCAAGAATTTCCCATGGAGACAAGTTCAACAGGGGAGTCACAGGTTGGCAGCTTTTAGTTCTGTGCAGAACTGAGTGTAGAACTACAGGCTGCTGGGAGGCCCCAGGCTGCTGGACTGTATAACAGCATCAGCTGAGCGGGAAATAGAAGGAACACCATCACATTCCCTGGCCAGGTGGAAATCTTCCACTGCTGTAACCTGTCAACCCCCATCCTCTGATCCCTCTAAACCTGCAGTCTGGAGCAGGCACTGGGCAAGTCCAGGACTTGCCTATTGACTTGCCTACTGGACTGAGGGCCAGGCTGCTGGACTTCCAGACACAGTTGGCTTGGAGGAGGGTTTGAGTTTCCCACCACTACTGTAATGGATTTTGCTGGGCAAAAACCAAGGTCTAAGGATGTATTAATCTGTTTTCATGCTGCTAATAAAGACATACCTGACACTGGGTAAGTTATAAAGGGAAGAGGTTTAATGGACTCAGAGTTCCACATGGCTGGGGAGGCCTCACAATCACGGTGGAAAGGAAAGGAAGAGCGAAGGCATGTCTTACATGGCAGCAGGCAGGAGAACTTGTGCAGGGGAACTCTCATTTATAAAACCATCAGATCTTGAGGCTGGGCATGGTGGCTCACGCTTGTAATCCCAGCACTTTCAGAGGCCAAGGCAGATGGATCACGAGGTCAGGAGTTCGAGACCAGCCTGGCCAAGAGACCAGCCTGGCCAATATGGTGAAACCCCATCTCTACTAAAAATACAAAAATTAGCTGAGCATGGTGGCAGGTGCCTGTAATCCCAGCTACTCGGGAGGCTGAGGCAGGAGAATTGCTTGAGCCCTGGAGGCAGAGGTTGCAGTGAGCCGAAGTTCATGCCATTGCACTCTAGCCTGGGTAACAGAGCAAGACTCCATCTCAAAAAAAAAAAAAATTAAAAAATTAAAAAATAAAACCATCAGATCTTGAGAGACTTATACACCACCACAAGAACAGTATGGGGAAAACTGCCCCCATGATTCAATTATCTCCACCTGGCCCCACCCTTGATCCATGGGCATTATTACAATTCAAGGTGAGATTTGGGGAGGGGGACACAGCCAAACCATATCAAAGGGAAAATGTTTCTTTACCTCTTCTTTAGCTCTTCTAGAGCTGTTGTCCTCATCTTTCTTGACTCCCGGACCCTTCTTCCATCTTCAAAGGCAGGAAGGTAGCATCTAGCTTCAGCCATGACAATTACTTCTTCTGTATCAAATCTCTCCATGCATGCCCCCACAATCACCTCTTTTTTGAGACAGGATCTCGTTCTGTCACCCAGGCTGGAGTGCAATGGCACGATCATAGTTCACTGCAGTCTCAACCTCCTGGGCTCAAGAAATCCTCCCACCTCAGTCTCCCAAGTAGCTGGGACTACAGGCATGCACCACCACACCCAGCTATTTGTTAGCTTTTTTGTAGAGACGGGGTGTCACTATGCTACCCAGGCTGGTCTTGCCTCCTTCTTATATGACCACTTGGGATTGCATTTAGGGCCTGACCTGATAATACAGATGATCTCCTGTGGTTCCTTTTTGCTTTTTTTTTTTAATTTTATTTTTGAGGCGGGATCTCGCTTTGTCACCTGGGCTGGAGTGCAGTAGCACGAACATGGATCACGGCAGCCTTGACTTCCCAGGTTCAAGTTCAAGCAATCCTCCAGGCTCAAACAATCCTCCCGCCTCAGCCTCCTGAGTAGCTGGGACTACAGGCGTATGACACCATGCCTGGATAATTTTTTTTTATTTTTTGTAGAGAAGCGGTCTCATCATGCTGCCCAGGCTGGTCTCAAACTCCTGAGCTCAAGTGATTCGCCTACCTTGGCCTCCCGAAGTGCTGGGATTACAGGCATGAGCCACCACTCCTGGCCTCCTGTAATTCTACATGCAGCTCTGCCACTATTCACCCAGATAGTGCAGACTCTACCCACAGGTTAAGGACACAGTCCTCATCAAGACTGCTCTCATTTCAGATACCAGCTACAAGTTTGGGGATCCCCAGCCACCCACATTTCTGATCAACTGCCTACAAATTCTCATGACCCCTTCAGGTTCCATAATTCACTAGAATGACTCCTGGAACTTAGGAAAATGCTATACTTATGATTTCAGTTTTGTTTTGTTTTGTTTTGTTTTGAGATGGTGTCTCGCTCTTTTGCCCAGGCTGGAGTGCAGCAGTGTGATCTCAGCTCACTGCAACCTCTGCCTCCCAGGTTCAAGCAATTCTCCTGCCTCAGCCTCCCAAGTAGCTGGGACTACAGGCACACGCCACCACCATGCCTGGCTAATTTTTATATTTTTAGTAGAGACGGGGTTTCACCATGTTAGCCAGGATAGTCTCAATCTCTTGACCTGGTGATCCACCTGCCTTGGCCTCCCAACGTGCCGGGATTACAGGCATGAGCCACTGTGCTTGGCCCTGATTTCAGTTTGCTTAACAAGATACAAATCAGGACCTGCCAAATGAGGAGATACATAGGGCGAGGTCTGGGAAGGTCCCGAACACAGAGCTCCTGTGTCCTTCCCCATAACATCAGTACACATCACTCTCTCTATGCCTTCCCCACTCCCAGGGTGATGGGTTCACCAGCCAGGAAGCTCCACTGAGCTTGGTGTCCTGAGTTTTTATTGGGGTTTCAGTATGTAGGCAGGATTGATGCAATTACTCCTTCAGTGTTTCAGTTTTGTTTGTCTGTTTTTTTGAGACCAGGTCTTGCCCTGTTGCCCAGGCTGGAGTGCAGTGGCACAATCATAGCTCACTGCAGCCTCAACCTTCTGGGCTCAAGTGATCCTCCCACCTCTCAGCCTCTCGAGTAGCTGGAGCTACAGGCACATGCCACCACCCTGTCCAGCTAATGTTTGTATTTTTTGTAGAGACGGAGTTTCACCATATTGTCCAGGTTGGTCTCGAGCTCCTGAGCTCAAGTGATCCTCCCGCCTTGGCCTCCCAAAGTGCTGGGATTACAGGCAGGAGCCACATCACAAGGCCTTGGGAGTTTTTAGTGGGGTCTCATTACACAGGCAGGATTGGCTGAATCACTGGCCTTGTGATTGAACTTTATCTGCAGTCCCCCTTTCGGTCAAGTGGCTGCAAATTCCAACCCTCATGATTGATGTTTCTGGCATGACCAGCCCCCATCCTATGCCACCACCTCATATAAACCCAAGTGTGGTCCAGGGCCCTGATGAATAACAAAGACTCACAGAACTTGGAAAATTCCAAGGGCTTAGACGCTTCCTAGCAGGAACCAGGGACAAATTCTTTACCACACAAGCTCTTCCCATCTTGAAATCCATCATCACGTCTGCAAAGTGTCTTTTGCCATATAAGGTGACATTCACAGGATCCAGGGATGAGGACCTGGTATATTGCAGGTCATCACAAATCTGTATAAGCCAGGGTTCTCCAGAAGGACTGAACTGATAGGATATATGTGTGTGTGTGTGTGTGTGTGTGTGTGTGTGTGTGTGTGTGTGTGTGTGTGATATAGTTAGGATATTTGTCCCCACCCAAATCTCATGTTGAAATGTGATCCCCAGTGTTGGAGGTGGGGGCTGGTGGGAAGTGTTTTGGATCATAGGGGCAGATTCTTCTTTAATGGCTTGGACCATCCCCTTGGTGATAAGTGAGCTCTCACTCAAAGTTCACATAAAATCTGGTTGCTCAAAAGTGTGTGATACCTCCTCTGCCATGCTGTCTCTTGCTCCTGCTTTCGCCGTGTGAGACACCTGCTTCCCCTTTGTCTTCTGCCATGACTGGAAGCTTCCTGAGGCCCCTCCAGAAGCAGATACCTCTGCTATGCTTCCTGTACAGCCTGCAGAACCATGAGCCAATTAAACCTCTTTTCTTTTTTTTTTTTTTTTTTTTTTTTGAGACTGAGTCTCGCTCTGTCGCCCAGGCTGGAGTGCAGTGGCGCAATCTCGGCTCACTGCAAGCTCTGCCTCCCGGGTTCATGCCATTCTCCTGCCTCAGCCTCTCCGAGTAGCTGGGACTACAGGCGCCTGCCACCATGCCCGGCTAATTTTTTGTATTTTTAGTAGAGACGGGGTTTCACCATGGTCTCGATCTCCTGACCTCACGATCCGTCCGCCTCGGCCTCCCAAAGTGCTGGGATTACAAGCGTGAGCCACTGCGCCTGGCCTAAACCTCTTTTCTTCTAAATTACCCAGTCTCAGGTATCTCTTTATAGCAATGCAAGAATGGCCTAACACAGCCAGGCGCAGTGGCTTACGCCTGTAATCCCAGCACTTTGGGAGGCCAAGGTGGGCAGATCATTTGAGGTCAGGAGTTCGAGACCAGCCTGGCCAATATGGGGAAACCCTAGCTCTACTAAAAATACAAAAATTAGCCAGGTGTGGTGATGGGCGCCTGTAATCCCAGCTACTTGAGAGGCTGAGGCAGGAGAATCACTTGAACCTGGGAGGTGAGCCGAGATTGCACCACTGCACTCTAGCCTGGGTGACAGAATGAGACACCATCATGAAAAAAAAAAAAAAAAAAAAAAAGAACAGCCTAACAGAATATTAAAGGGAGTTTATTCGGGAGAATTAGCTCACACAATTGTAAGGCAAAGTCCCATAGTAGGCCGTCTGCAGGCCGGGGAAAGACAGAAGGTGGTAGCGTGGCTCAGTCCAAGTCCAAAAGCCTCAAAAACCATGGAAGGAGACAGTGCAACCTTCAGTCTGCAGCCAAAGGCCCGAGAACCCCTCGGAGGCCACTGGTGCAAGTCCCAGAGTTCAAAGGCCAAAGAACCCAGAGCCTGATGTCCAAGGGTAGGAGGAGAGGAAACTGCACAGCAGGGGAAGAGAGAGGAAGCTGACTCAGCGAGCAAGCCAGCTTCTCCCGCCTTCTTGCACCTGCTTTGATCTAGCCACGCTGGCGGCCGATGGGATGGTGCCCACTCACATTGAGGATGGATCTTCCTCTCCCAGTCCATGGACTCAAATATCCACCTTCTCTGGTAACACCCTCACAGACATACTCAGAAACAATGCTTCACCAGCCATCCAGGCATCTCCCTCCATCCGGTCAAGTTGACACCGGGTGTTAACCATCACAGCATCACAGCACAGGGCAGAGCCAGCTGAGTTAGACTCCCAGGTGGGACAGCAGTGAGATACTTACCTAGAGGTCTAACTACTTGATGAGCCGGGTTAAGTGATGGTCTGGATGATGCAGACAGATTCTAATCAAACATACTGACAATGAGGTGGAGACTCCGGATCAAATGAAGAACAACACAGAACAACAGACAGACTTCATGGCTGGGTGTGGTGGCTCACGCCTGTAATCCTGGCACTTTGGGAGGCTGTGGTGGGTGGATCACCTGAGGTCAGGAGTTCGAGACAAACCTGGATAACATGGCAAAACCCCGTCTCTATTAAAAATACAAAAAAATTAGCCAGGTATGGTTGTGGGTGCCTGTAATCCCAGCTACTCAGGAGGCTGAGGCAGGAGAATCTCTTGATCCTGGCAGGTGGAGGTTGCAGTGAGCTGACATCACACCACTGCACTCCAGCCTGGGTAACAGAGTGAAACTCCATCTAAAAAAAAATTTTTTTTAAAAAAGAACAACAGATGGACTTCAAGTCTGACCAACAGCCTCAATGGGAAGCCCCTGCCAGGCTGTCGTGACAAATGTACAACAACGGCACAGGCAGACACAAGAGGTTTCAGCATCTCCCCGAGGATGGAGCTGAGAAAGCGCCAGCTGTGGCTGAGGCAGAAGGAAGAGAGGCTGAGTGCAGTGGTGTGCACCTGTCCTCCTGAAACCCACCCAACAGTCCCATAGAACAGGGGTCCTCACCCTCCAGGACACAGACCGGTACTGGTCTGTGCTGTGTTAGGAACCAGGCCACACAGCAGGAGGTTAGCAGCAGGTGAGCAAGCAACCCTCATCTGTGTTTACAGCCACTCTCCTTTGCTTGCATTACCACCTGACCCCTGCCTCCTGTCAGATCAGCAGCGGTATTAGATTCTCACAGGAGCATGAACCCTATTGTGAACTGCACATCAAGGGATCTAGGTCGTAGGATAATTGAATGACTGATGATCTGTCACTGTTTCCCATCACCCCCAGATGGGACTGTCTTAGATGCGGGAAAACAAGCTCAGAGTTCCCACTGATTCTGCATTATGCAGAGTTGCATAATTATTTCATTACATATTAAAATGTAATAATTATAGAAATAAAGTGCACAATAAATGTAACGCAGTTGAATCATCCTGAAACCATCCCCCACCCCAGTCTGTGGAAAAGTTGTCTGCTGGGTGCGGTTGCTCATGCCTGTAATCTCAGCATTTTGGGAGGCCGAGGCGGGCAGATCACCGGAGGTCAGGAGTTTGAGACCAGCCCAGGCAACACGGCAAAACCCCGTCTCTACTAAAAACACAAAAATTACCCGGGCATGATGGTGCGTGCCTGTAATCCTAGCTACTCGGGAGGCTGAGGCAGGAGAATCGCTTGAACCCGGGAGGTGAAGGTGGCAGTGAGCCGAGATAGCGCCACTGCACTCCAGCCTGGTGACAGAGTGAGACTCCATCTCAAAAAAAAAAAAGTTTTTTAAATTAGCTGGATGTTGTGGCACATGCCTACAGTCCCAGGTACTCAGGAGGCTGAGGTGGGAGGATCCCTTGAGCCCAGGATTTGGGAGGTTGCAGTGGGCTATGATGGTGCCATTGCACTCCAGCCTGGGTGACAGAGTAAAACCCTGTCTTTAAAAAAAAAAAAAAAAAAAGAAAAAGAAAAAGAAAAAAAAAGAAAAGGCCTTCTTATGTGTACCCCATCTGTCCTGTCTGATCAGACAGAAACTTAGTCCTAAAAATACAAATATTTTTAAAGCAACTTTTTCTGAGATAGACTATCACTCTGTCATCCAGGCTGGAATGCAGTGGTGCAATCGTAACTCATTGCAGCCTTGACCCCCTGGGCTCAAGTGATCCTCCTACCTCAGCCTTCCGAGTAGCTGGAACTACAGGCACACACCACCATGCTTAGCTTTTTTTTTTTTTTGTAGAGATGGGGGTCTTGCTATGTTGCCTAGGCTGGTCTTGAACACCCGGCCTCAAGTCATCCTCCTGCCTTGGCCTCCCAAAGCACTGAGATTACAGGTGTGAGCCACCTTTCCTTGCTAAAAAAAAAAAAAAAAAATTTTAATTAGAAAAAAAAAAGAAAAATTTGGCCGGGTGCAATGGCTCATGCTTGTAATCCCAGCACTTTGGGAGGCCAAGATGGGTGGACCACCTGAGGTCAGGAGTTCAAGACCATCCTGGCCAACATGGCAAAACCGCATCTCTACGAGAAAATACAAAAAGTAGCTGGGCGTGGTGGTGCATGCCTGTAATCCCGGCTACTCAGGAGGCTGAGGCAGGAGAATTACTTAAACCTGAGAGGCAGAGGTTGCAGTGAGCTGAGATCACGCCATTGCACTCCAGCCTGGGTGACACAGTGAGACTCTGACGAAAGAAAAGAAAAGAGAAAAAGAAGAGAAGAGAAGAGAAGAGAAAGAAGAGAAGAGAAGGGAAGAGAAAAGGGGAAGAAAGGGAAGGAAGGAAGGGAAGGAACGGAAGAGAAGGAAGGGAGGGAAGGGAAGGAAGGGAAGGAAAGGAAAGAAAGGAAGAAAGAAGGGAGGGAGGGAAGGAAAGAGAGAAAGAGAGAAAGAAAAGAAAGAAAGAAAAAGAAAGAAAAGAAAGAAAGAAGAAGGAAGGAAGGAGGGAAGGAAGGAAGGAAAAGAAAATTGTCATAGTGAAATGTTGGGGTTCAGGTCATGGTTGCTGCCCTCCTGGGACCCACAGTCTGGCAGAGAGAGGAAGTGGTTAGGGTTAGGGTTAGGGTTAGGGTTAGGGTTAGGGTTAGGGTTAGGGTTAGGGTGGTGAGGACAGATAGAGAGGGTGTGCCCACATGGTGAGGTTTGACATGAACAATTCTGGAAAAGCAATGCCCTCTCCACTGCATTTCTGGCCTGGGGAGTGGGGTGCAGGGAGAGAAAGTAGGGTCTGCCCTGGAGAGACCAATAGGGGTTTGTGCTGGAAAGCAGGGCATGGAGGCAGAGAGGAGCACCTTTCAGCCACTCCCTGATTCTTTTTAGGGGGTGACCCCACCAATAGCCCCCTGAGTGACCACAGGGCAACTCTCTCTGGGGCTCAGTCAGCAAGTGGCTGGTGACTTTGGAGCCCAGCTAGGGTTTCCTGGATAGGGCAGCCCCATGGTGATCCCACTTTCCAAGGTCATGACTTTGAGACAGAGTAGTCTGTTCTTATCAGCCTCCCACCCCTCTCCCCCGATCCCAGGAAACCCCCTCAGATCCCGAGGGCTTCTTCCTAGGAAGGCTGGGGAGTGTGGGGGAGTCCCCAGGGGGCTCTCCAAAGAAGCGGGGGCAGACGGTCTCCTCGTCAGGCCTGTCCCCCAAACCCTCATGAGGATTCTTACCTTTCCTGTGTCCCCAGAGCCAGACACAGCTCAAAAAGATGAATGTAGCAGACGCCAACAAAAAGCCCAGAGTTTGGGCTGGGCGAGGTGGCTCACTCCTGTAACCCCAGCACTTTGGGAGGCTGAGGCGGGTGGATTATTTGAGGCCAGGAGTTCGAGACCAGCCTGGCCAACATAGGGAAACCCCGTCTCTACCAAAAATTAGCCGGGCATGGTGGTGCATGCCTGTAGTCCCAGCTACTGGGAAGGCTGAGGCACGAGAATCACTTGAACCTGGGAAACGGAGGCTGCAGTGAGCCGAGATCACGCCACTGCACTCCAGCCTGGGCAATAGAGCGAGACTCCTCTCAAAAACAAATAATAATAATAATAATAACAACATCTGTCTCCTAGAGTATAGTGGTCAGCTGAATAACAGCTCCCCAAAGATGTCCACATTCTAATCCCTGGAACCGGTCAATAGGTTGCCTTATGTGGCAAATGGGGCTCTGCAGATGGAATTACGTTAAGGCTCTTGAGATGGGAGATCACTCTGGATTATCCAGGTGGCCCAATGTCATCACAGAGTCCTTACAAGAGGAGGCAGGAGGATGAGAGTCAGAGAGAGACTGGAAGAGGCTGTGCTTCTGGCTGTGAAGATGAAGGAAGAGCAGGACATGGTGGCTCATGCCTGTAATCCCAATGCTTTGGGAAGCCGAGGCAGGAGGATTGCTTAAGGTCGGTAGCTGGGGACCAGCCTGGGTGACATAGCGAGACCCTCATCTCTACAAAAAACCAATTTTTTTTTTTTGAGACAGAGATCTCGCTCTGTTGCCAGGTTGGAGTGCAGTGGTGCGATCTTGGCTCACTGCAACCTCCGCCTCCTGGGTTCAAATGATTCTCCTGCCTCGGCCTCCTGAGTAGCTGGGATTATAGGCATATGTCACCACGCCCAGCTAATTTTTGTATTTTTAGTAGAGATGGGGTTTCACCATGTTGGCCAGGATGGTCTCGATCTCCTGACCTCGTGATCCGCCCACCTCGGCCTCCCAAAGTGCTGGGATTACAGGCGTGAGCCACCACGCCCGGCCTACAAAATAATTTTAAAATTAGCTGGGCAGGTGGCCTGTGCCTGTGGTCCAAGCTACCCAGGAGGCTGAGGTGGGAGGATCGCCTGAGCCCAGGAGGTAAAGGATGCAGTGAGCCGTGATCATACCACTGCACTCCGCTCCAGCCTGGGCAACAGAGTGAGATCATCTCTCCAAAAATAAAACAGAAAGGCAGGCCATTGTCACTGGACGGGCATACAGAGGCGGCAGTACAGAGGAGAAGGTGTCAGCCACACAGGGCATTGCTGGCTGCCGGGTTGGGAGCTGCTTAATTATGTGAGAGATATTTTTCAGGAAATTGAACTAAAAATGCTCCCATTTTTAGAGCCTCCCTATATCTGGCATTGGGCTGAGGGCTTTATGCACACAGCAACCTATGTGAGAGATTTTACAGATGAGGTTATCCCCATTTTACAGATGAGGAAACTGGGGCCCAGAGAGAATTAAGTCACACAGCAGGTAAAGGGGTGCAGCTGGGCTGGGAACCCATGGCCTTTAGTCACCCACATCAGGGTTACACAGTGGTGGCAGTGACCAGGTGTGTCCAGCAAAGAGGCAGCACCCGTCACTGTCCTGGCAGACCCAGAAACCGGCATGAGATCAGCAGGGACAGAGGAGAAAAACACACGATCCCACACAAAAGACCCTAGGGGTCTGGGGGCCTGGGTCCCTGAAGATGAGGTCTGGGGGCCTGGCTTCCTGGGTCTTTAAGATACTAAGCCTCACTCACGCCTGTAATCCCAGCACTTTGGGAGGTCAAGGTGGGTGGATCACCTGAGGTCAGGAGTTCAAGATCAGCCTGGCCAACTTGGTGAAACCCCGTGTCTACTAAAAATACAAAAATTAGCTGGGTGTGGTGGTGGGTGCCTGTAATCCCAGCTACTCGGGAGGCTAAGGCAGGAGACTCGCCTGAAGCTGGGAGATGGAGGTTGCCGTGAGCTGAGATCACGCCACTGCACTCCAGCCTGAGCGACAGAGCGAGACTCCATCTCAAAGAAAGGCAGGCATCCTGAGTCTTTAAGAGGCTAAGCCTGGGTCCCTGAGGATGGGGTCTGGGGGCCTGGCTTCCTGGGTCCCTACGGGGCTGGAGGTGTGGGTCTCTCAGGGATTGAGAGGCTGGAGTCCTAACCTCCTGGGTCCCTGAAGGGCTGGGGATTTGAGTTCCTGAAGATGGGGTTTGGGGGCCTGGCTTCCTGATCCTTAGGGAGCTTAGCCTGAGTCCCTGAGGGTGGGGTCTGGGGGCCTGGTTTCCTGAATCTCTAAGGGGTTAGGGGGCCTGGGTCTCGGAGGGTGGGGCCTGGGGATCCGGTTTCCTGGGTCCCTAAGTAGCTGGGTCTCAGTCCCTGAGAGTGGGGTCTGAGGGCCTGGCTTCCTGAATCCCTAAGGGGCTAGGGGACCTGAGTCCCTGAGAATGGGGTCTGGGGACTTGGCTTCCTGGGTCTTTAAGGGACTAAGCCTGGGTCCCTGAGGGTGGAGTCTGGGGGCCTGGCTTCCTGGGTCCCTAAGGGACTAGGGGGCCTAGTTCTCTGAGGATGGGGTCTGGAGACCCGACTTCCTGGGTTCTTAAGTGACTGCGCCTGGGTCCCTAAATGGGAGTCTGGGGGCCTGGTTTCCTGGGTCGCTAAAAGGCTGGGGACTTGGGTTCCTGAAGATGGGCTTTGGGGCCCTGGCTTCCTGGATCCTCAGGGGGCTGAGCCTGGGTCCCGAGCCTGGGTCCCTGAGGGTGGGGTCTGAGGGCCTGGCTTCCTGGGTCTCCAGGAAGGTGAAGGCCTGAGTCTGTGAGGGTGGACCCCGGAGTCCAGGATTTCAGGGTCTCTGAGGGCATTCTTGGAGAGAAATCCCCAAGTCTCCCAGGCTGGGCCTGGGCTGCTCTCAGAAGTCTCAGGACCTGCTGGCTCAGCTCTCTGGTCCCTGGAAGTATCCTGGGGCCTTGAGGGGAGGGGTCAGGGAGGCAATGAGTGGTCCAGGACCCCCCTCCTGGAGTTCTGGGGGGCCCTCTGGAGGGAAGGGTGTGGACAAGCCCATCTCTGTGTCCCCTCTTAGCCTGAGGACTCCCAGCCACACACACCAGTCCCCCCAAGCTCTCCCCGCCCCACTGCCACAATCCACACCAAAAAAACAGCCTGGGTTTGGGCTCCAGATCCCAAGGTTCCCGGAAGACGAAAGTGCACATCCAGGCTCTTCTCATCCCACACACCCCTTTCCTCTTCCTGTTGACTGGCTCTCAGCCTGAGTGGGGGGTCGGGAAGCGGAGGGAAAGGGGTGCATGTGACTGTGACTCAGGGCCGCCCTCCTGGCCCTTCTAGGAGTGGGGCATAGGTCCTGCCCCTGGGGAGCCCCCAGTCCTAGGAGGGGCCCATCCAGTGAAGGAGCTCAAGGCTGGGAAAAGAGGGGGCCTTAGGACTATGGGTGGCAGGGAGGGGTGTCAGGGAGGCTTCCATGCAAATTGGTGCTGTGGGTTGCCTCAGCACTTTAGGCAGGGAGCTGCCCGTGCGAAGGCTTGGAGGGAGCCTGGTGTTTCAGAATTGTGTGAAGTTCAGGCATTCTGTGGAGTCTTGGAGGAAGAGATACAGGTGTGGCTGGAGAGACCAGCTGCCAGGCCTGAGCAGGCAGGACCCTTGAACTCCAGGACATCGGGGAGCTGGAGCTTTGGGCCCAGGGCAGAAGGGAGCCATGGATGGTTGTAGGCAGAGAGAAGATACGGGCAGGTGGTTGCCGTTCAGGGAAGACACAGAGGAGGGGTTTCAGGGAGACCCTAAAGAAGGCTGTCATGAAGGTCTGGTGGGGTTGAGGACCCTAAGGGGAGCTGTCATGGGGGCTGGAGTTGGGTAAATAGGGAGTGAGTGTTTCATGGGGACGCAGTTTCAGTTTGGGAAGATGAGAAAGTTCCGGAGATGGATGGTGGTAATGGTTGCACAACAGTGTGAATGTGCTTCATGCTGCTGAACGGTGCACTTAAAAATGGCCATGATGGTAAATTTTATGTTATGTATATTTTGCCACAGTGAAAACAAAATAAAGCGTGATCTAGGAATCGTGTTTTCAAAGCAGCGCTTTTCAACCACGGTGACTCTATTGGCGACTAGTGGCCAGAGATGCTTCTAAACAGCCAACAATGCACAGGACGGCATCCCAACGAGGAATCATCAGCCCCAAAGTCAACAGTGCAGTGCGGGAGAGACCCAGCTTTGAACATACCTCCTCCTGGAAGCCCCTCTGGATTTGACACAGCTACTGCCCTTCCTCCCCACCCCTGCACCCTTTCCTTCTCCCCTTCGTAACCCCAGGAGAGGTTAAACAGGTAGGGGAGCCCAAGGCTGTGTTGGGATGGGGTTAGAGTCAGGGTGGCCAGGCTCCATCCCTTTGGGACACAGCGCCAGGCCCTGTCCCAGGTGTGGGGGTTCTGTGATTAGAGCCGTGGATGTGCCTCTGTCCTGTGCAGAGCAGAGGTTAGGGCTGGGATCAGAGCATCATGGGGTGAGGGGATCCAGTTGTAGTTGAGCTGGGGTTACAGTCAGGGCCGGGGCTAGGATGAGAGCTCAGCTGGAGGTGGTTTAGGGTTGTCGTCGCTGGACGCCCTGAGCTCCTTCCTGTTGAATTCTGATCTAGGTCAAAGGAGGAGTGAGACGCGGCCTCCCCCAACACACAGAGGATCCCAAATCAGAAAGAAGAACCGACACCCACAGATCTGGGGCCCACATCCGCACAATTTTCTGTTTTTCCCCCGAAGTGAGCAAGAGGCGTGTTAACACCGCAGAGGGGAAGCGGGTGGGGCAGTCCCGTGACTGAGTCCCTGGGGCCCCAAAGCATCCAAGTGTTTGAGCTGAGTCTTGGCAGGGACCCAGCAGGCAGGGGGCTTTCACCCCTGGGAAGGACATGATGGAGCCGGTGGGGTTGGGCTGGGGCACCTGGGCTTGTAGAACTCAGAAACACCAAATTTCAGCTGGGCACAGTGACTCATGCCTGTAATCCCAGCACTTTGGGAAGCTGAGGCAGGAGGATCACTTGAGCCCAGGAGTTTGAGACCAACCTGGGCAACATAGTGAGACCCCATCACTACCAAAAATTTAAAACATTAACCAGGCGTGGTGGTGCGTGCCTGTGGTCCCAGCTACTCAGGAGGAGAAAGTAGGAGGATGTCTTGAACCTCAGGAGGTTGAGGCTGCAGTGAGCCGAGATCACACCGCCGCACTCCAGCCTGGGAGACAGAGTGAGACCCTGTCTCTAAAAAAAAATACGGACAATTTTGTTGTATAGTTTAATTTAGTAGCAACGGATGCTGGGCACAGAAATTTGTTTGTTTGTTTGCTTGTTTATTGGGATTGCCCAGCCTGGAGTGCAATGGCACAATCTCAGCTCACTGCAACCTCTGCCTCCCAGGTTCAAGCAATTCTCCTGCCTCAGCCTCCCGAGTAGCTGGGATTACAGGCACCCGGCACCACTTCTGGCTAATTTTTGCACTTTTCGGTAGAGACCAGGTTTCACCTTGTTGGCCAGGCTGGTCTCAAACTCCTGACTTCAGGTGATCTACTCGCCTCAGCCTCCCAAAGTGCTGGGATGACAGGCATGAGCCACCACGCCCAGCCGGACACAGTTCTTAGTGTCTCGTGTGCATATTAATACATCTAATTTTCACCACCACCCTAGGAATTTGATGCTTTGGTGATCAATGCTGCCTTATGTGAAGCACAGAGAGGTTAGGTGACTTGCCAAAGGTCACACAGCACTTCAATGGAAGAACCAGGAATTAGAACACAGGTAGTGTGGGTCAGGCATCTGCAGCCCTAGCCACTATGCCACCTAGACTTCTATATACTAAGACCCCTTGGCACTTGGCCCACCCTCCTCATCCTTCCTAAAATATGTCTCCTGATCCTTAACCCCCTCCCCACTCTCAACTGGGGAACTCCAAATCCCCACTCCTGGGTGGGCTACCTCCCATGTCTCTCACTCCAGAAGACACCCACCTGTGCCCCTACGACCCACCTCCCAACCAGGAGGAGGCTGGGCTGGGCCATCCACTAGGGCTGAACGTTCCCACCATGTCAGGGAGGGGCCTGGCTGAAATGTCCCCTGGACCCTGCACTCCAGAACAGCTGGGACCATGCTGCCTTGTCTGTCACCCTGGATCACGTGGACCTTGGTGTATGCCTGTTGAGTGAATACTGACTCTGGTGGTCTGAGGCTGTTCATTTTGGGTCCCAAAATGTCCCCACCACCTTGATCTGGGGTAATGGCGAAGGACCGAGATGGTAAAGAAGTGAGGGAGGGGCCGGGTGCGGTGGCTCACACCTGTAATCCCAACACTTCGGGAAGCTGACGTGGGTGGATCACTTGAGACCAGGAGTTCAAGACCAGCCTGGTCAACTTGGTGAAACTCCATCTCTACTACAAATACAAAACATTAGCCAGGTGTGGTGGCACGCACCTGTAATCCCAGGTACTTGGGAGGCTGAGGCAGGAGAATCACTTGACTCTGGGAGGCAGAGGTTACGGGGAGCTGAGATCGCACCACTGTACTCCACTGTACTCCAGCCTGGATGACACAGCAAGACTCTGTCTCAAAAAAAGAAAAAAAAAAAAAGGAAGAGAAAGAGTTGGCTGCTGAGCATTGGAGAGGTCACTGGGGGCTGCTGGGTGGACATAGGGACAGCATTTGAGGCCAAGCAAGGGTGGGGTCACTGGGGGATTTGTCATGGGGGCAGGTAGGGTTGGGGACCCTAAGGAGGTCCACCGTGGTGGCCAGGTGGGAGTGAGGACCCTGGAGGGTCTGTTTTGGGGGACAAGACAGGAGGTGGAGCCCCAAGGAAGGCTGTCATGGGGGCCGGATGGGAGTGGGGAGGCCATAGAGGAGGCTGTCCCAGGGACAAGGCAAACCAGGCAAGGGGAACCCTAAGAGGGGGATGTCACCTGGTCCAGGGGGAAGAGGGAGTGGCCAGAGGCAGCGGCTGTGGGGATGGGGAGAAGCAGGTTATTTTTTTGAGAAGAGCCAGGCCCTAGTGTTGGGTGAGCAGTGGGGTGGAAGATCAGGAAATGCTTGGACAAGGCCTGGGCCTGGGCCAGGGTGTCTGGGTGGATGGACGGACTGTCCCACCAATGCGGACACAGGAGGAGGAGGAGGAGGAAGCTTGGGAATAAGTCCAGCTGGGCCATGTTGTGAGGACATGAGGATGAAGTCTTAGTTCCAGGATGGGGCTGGGATGGAGTATGGTGTTTCTTTTCTGTTTTTCTTTCTTTTTTCTTTTCTTTTTTTTTTTTTTGAGACAGAGTTTAGCTTTTGTTGCCCAGGCTGGAGTGCAATGGCGCGATCTCGGCCCACTGCAACCTCTGCCTCCTGGATTCAAGCGATTCTCCTGCCTCAGCCTCCCGAGTAGCTAGGATTACAGGTGCCCACCACCATGCCCGGCTAATTTTTTTGTTGTTGTTGTATTTTCAGTAGAGACAGGGTTTCATCATGTCGGCCTTGAACTCCTGACTTCAGGTGATCCACCTGCCTTGGCCTCCCAAAGTGCTGGGATTACAGGCGTGAGCCACTGCACCCAGTCTCTCTCTCTCTCTTTCTCTCTTTCTCTCTCTCTCTTTCTTTCTCTCTCTCACTCTCTCTCTCTTTCTTTCTCTCTCTCTCTCTTTCTCTCTCTCTCTCTCTTTCTTTCATCTCACTATGTTGCCCAGGCTGATCTTGAACTCCTGGGCTCGAGTGATCCATTCACCTCTACCTCCCCAATAACTGGGACCACAGGCATGCACCAGCATGCCTTGCTAATTTTTATGGTTTTTGTAGAGACAACGGCTTGCTATGTTGTCCAGGCTGGTTTTGAACTCCCAGATTCAAGTGATCCTCCCACCTCAGCCTCCCAAAGTTCTGAGATTACAGGCATGAGCCACCGTGCCCAGTCAAAATTGTCCATATTTGACCTGAATATTATCTCACGTATCTTTCTTTTTCCCCGCTTCCCTCCTTCCCTCCTGCTGCTCCTTCTTCCTTTCCTTCCGTCTTTTTTTCCCTTCCTCTGCCTCTCTCCTCTTCCCTCTTTTCTTGCTGGGACTCAAACCTGGGACATTTGACCTGGGAGCCTATTTGCTCTATCATCAAGAGACATAATCTCATGGTGGGGTGTCTGCTGGTAAGTGTTGGCTGGCAGGATCCCAACTCCAGGCCGTCCTTCTAACCCAAGAGGCCCTGCCTCTGCCTAGAGCCTTCCATGCCTCCCCAGGGCCCTCTGTGATTGGCCATAGTGGTATAATGATTCAGTGTGCAGTAACAGTGGTTCAAATCTTGACACTACCGCTCACCTCCTTCAGCCCTGTGGGAACTTGCTGCTTAACATCTCTGGTTCTCACCCGATTCTCTTACCTGAGAAATGGAGATAATAATAACACGGATGTCACCGGGGTGTGGGGAGCACCAGGAGAGGCCATGCATGTAATGTTATCCGGGTGGCAAGCCCATATTTAGGTCTACGAAAATAGAGGCTGTCAGTGGCTCTACTTTCAGAAGAAAGCGTCTCTCTTCCTGCTTAAACTCTGTCCCTGACGGTCCCTGCCAATCTCTCTGGTCGACCCCAACACACTAGGAGGACAGACACAGGCTCCAAACTCCACTAAGTGAGTACGTATCTGTGTGTGTCGGGGGTTGGTCATGGGAAGTGGAGATCGAAGCGCCCTTGGCAGAAACGACCTTGGGGGAGGTGGTGGGTGGTGAGGGGGCAGGGGTGGGGGCCGCAGTGTGGACAGAATCTCGAGGCATTCAGGTCCCTGATTTGGGGAAATGAAAGCAGGCCATCTGGTCTGAGATGAGCTTGGTGAGTGTGCTGGGCTGATCACAGAGGGCCCTGGGGAGCCATGGAAGGCTCTAGGCAGAGGCAGGACCTCTTGGGTTAGAAGGACGGCCTGGAGTTGGGATCCTGCCAACCAGCACTGACCAGTAGACACCCCACCATGAGATTGTGTCTCCAGATGATTGAGCAAATAGGCTCCCAGGTCAAGGATCCCGGGTTTGAGTCCCAGTCCCACCACTGCATGATGGGGACAAATGACTTACCCTCTTGGAACCTCAGTTCCACTGAGAGAGGCCCCACAGAATGAGGACACTCCCCCAGCAACCTGCCAGTAGGTTTACTGAGCACCTACTGTGTGCTGGTGCTTTGAATACTCCCAATTTACAGATGAGCAAACTGAGCTGCTCATCCAGCGAGAAGCCAGGACTCGGGCTCAGGTCTGTCCAGCTGCCTCCCTGGACAGTCCCAGTCCCAGGATGGTGACACTTCTGGGCTCCTCTCACAATGTCAAAAGGGCCAGCTTGAGCTGCCGCTAATGAGAGCCTAGCCGCCCCACACCCCACCTCCCTGAGGCTCTGAGAGAAGGGACTTACCTATAGTCAGGCGGCGAAAGAAGGTAGCCCGTGACCTCCAGGACTGAAGGACCCCAAGTCCCATGCTCCTCAGCGCATAGTAGATGCTTTAAAGTCAGAGGACTTGGTTGGGCGCAGTGGCTCATGCCTGTAATCCTAGCACTTTGGGAGGCTGAGGAGGGCAGATCACCTGTGGTCAGGAGTTCGAGACCGGCCTGATCAATATGGTGAAACCCTGTCTCTACTAAAATACAAAAATTAGCCAGGTGTGGTGGTGGGCGCCTGTAATCCCAGCTACCTGGGAGGCTAAGACAGGAGAATTGCTTGAACCTGGGAGGTGGAGGTTGCAGTAAGCCAAGATGGTGCCACTGCACTCCAGCCTGGGCAACAGAGTGAGACTCCATCTCAAAAAATTAAAAAATAGGCCATGCACAGTGCTGACGTCTGTAATCCCAGCACTTCGGGAGGCCGACGTGGGTGGATCACGAGGTCAGGAGTTTGAGACTAGCCTGGCCAACATAGTGAAACCCCGTCTCTACTGAAAATACAAAAATTATCTGGTCTTGGTGGCACATGCCTATAATCCCAGCTACTCGGGAGGCTGAGGCGGGAGAATCGCTTGAACCCAGGAGGTGGAGGTTGCAGTGAGCCGAGATTGTGCCCCTGCACTCCAGCCTGGGCAACACAGCGAGACTCCATTTCAATAAATAAATAAATAAATAAGTCAGAGCACTTTACAGATGCCCTGGGGACATTGGCAGAGGAGAAGGCTGAGGCCTGGGTTATGGGCTCTTAGTATTTCTCAGTGGGACGTGGCACAGAGTAGATGCTTCATAAATGTTTAGAATCTGAAGACCCACTGTGAGCAGCCCCGCACCAAAAGCCTCAGGTATACTGTGGTCTCATTGGATCCTATCTTGGCCTCATGAGTTGGGTGCTGTCATCAGCCCATTTTACAGAGGGGAAAACTGAGGCTGAGAATGGTTGAATCCTTGGCTGAGGTCACACAGGCAAGGCAATTATAATAAAAGCTGGTGATATTTTCAGCACAGATCACCAACCAACAGACAGTATAGGTGTTCTCAGTATCATCATCTTACGAATGAGGAAAGAAGTTTCCAGGTTAATTAAGTCATTTGTCAAGATCTCATGGGTGCACCTGCTGTGTAGCTCAAGTGTGATGGGCTCTGGAGTGCCCCACTTCTGATCTCAAGCTGCTATCTCTCCACACCAGCTGTGTCTCCCCGCTAACCACACTAGTGAGTCCAGATTGTAGACTAAACAAAATCAGCAAATGGCCACTGAGTCCCACCAAGTCCCAGATGCTATCTGGTGCTGGTAACTAGGGTTTGACGCCTCACCCTAACCATCATTAAATCCCAGATGAGCCAGAGCTGTGATTGTGCCCGCTGAGTGGACTGTGTTGTCAGGGAGTGAGTGCTCCATCATCGGGAGAATCCAAGTAGGACCGCCATGGAGGAAGGTCAATATTCAGGTAGGAGGACTCTCTGGTTCTAACACTGGCAGAAGCAATGACCCTTAGCTACTGCCTTTCACCCAGAAGAGAAGGGGGGCTCCCCACTCCCTCTCTGGGAAAGAGGGTGAATTTCTAAGAAAGGGACTGGTGTAAGGAGGTGAGGCCAGACTGACTTTCGTGGCGCAGAGCCAGGAAGGAGTGGAAAATTGAGGGCCCCCCCTTTTTCTGACTCAACACCCTCCTGACAAAAAAAGGAAAAGAAAAAATCGGCTCCAGCTAGGGAGCTGGGAGCCCAATAGAGTCAGAGACCAAGTAGAACAGGAACTTGGAACAAGCAGAATTTAGCATAATGAATCCTCCAAGCCAAGGTGAGTGCAGAGGGCCAGGGGCTTGGGGTGGGACATCCAGATAAACCTTTGGATGGGGCCTGGGAGAGCTTTGGAGGTCTGGATGTTGGATGACACCTGGGAAAGCGGCTGGGGAGTGGCTCCGATGTTGGGGAAGAAGTGGGACTCAGTGTCCTGGGTTTAGGGAAGGGACTCCAGGTTGGGGACAGGTGCAGAGGTGTAAGGGTGGGCGTTGGGGGTCAGAGGGGAAGGAAAAAGCAGGACCTAGTCTTCTGGAAGTGAGGCTGGGGGCCTGGCATTGGTTGTGGGGGCTGAGGGAGTCTTAGCTCTTGGTCCCAGATCTGTCTCTGTGGACAGTGACCCAGCTCTAAGTCAGGTAAGGAAGCTGTGCAAATGGAGCTGGGGGTCCACTGAGACCCTCTGCTTCAGTGTGGGCTCTGGACAGGCTCCCAGGCTGTCGGGGGTTCTGGGTAATGGGGAGATGGACAGAGCCAGCGTCCAGCTTCACCCTGCACCCATAGTTAGTCCCTCCACCCCCGGCAGAGATCGAGGAGCTTCCCAGGAAGCGGTGTTGCAGGCGCGGGACTCAGATCATGTTGCTGGGGCTGGTGACCGCTGCTCTGTGGGCCGGGCTGCTGACTCTGCTTCTCCTGTGGCGTGAGGACACCCCTAGCCCCATGTGATCCCCCCAACTCATGGGGTCCTTCTGTGTTCCCTCCCACATCCCCATCTCAGAGCCTGGGGAGCCCAATGCACCCCTCAAAGCCCAATTTTCCCATCCTGCCTCCCACCTTGCCACTGCCAGCCCTTTCCCATCCCCCACCCTCCAGCATCCCCGTCCTCCACCCTTTCAGCACCTCCATGGCTTATACCCAAGACCTCCATCCCCAGCTAGGAGGTGGGATGCAGGCAGGTGGGGGCACTCACAATCCCCCCTCTCCACTCCTCTTCTCTCCCCCTCCCCAGACTGGGACACCACACAGAGTCTAAAACAGCTGGAAGAGAGGGCTGCCCGGAACGGTATGAAGGGGTCGAGGTGGAGGGGGGTGGGGTTGAGGGTTAGGACGCCCAGCTCTCATCCCGCTCTTCTCTGGGCCTCAGTGTCCCCTCGATAAGGAACTGAGGGTCAGCCTAAGTTGCTCCCTGTCCTAGGGAAGGCGGGGAGCCAGAGAAGCTTGGAAAAGTGCCTGATAGCATCTTATACAGATGCTCTTCCGCTTGCAATGGGGTTATGTCCCCATAAGCGCATAGTACGTTGAAAATAGTTTAAGTCAAAACTGCATGGGTGGCTGAAGGCTTTGGCTCCCTACCACTGCCCAGCATTGCGAGAGAGGTAAGGTTTCCACTAAATGCATATTGGTTTCAGACCATTGTAAAGTCGAGCCATTGTAACTTGAGCTATTGTAAGTTGAACCATTGTAAGTCGGCAGCCTTAAGCATCTGTAGCGTAAGGATTTTGTAACTGCTTTGTGCCTCCATTTCCTCATCTGTAAAATGGGCATAATTTTAGTGCCATGAGACGGAAACAAGCTCTAAGATTTGTGAAGTGCTCTGATAGTTGCCTACTGCTTTTATAGTTAATCCTGGGTGAGGGAAAGGTACACAGGTTCATTATATTCTTGCATATCCCTTCCTGAGTACACTCCTCCGGCTCCAGTAAATGAACAAACAGCAACAGCAGCTGTTGTGACTATGTGAGTGGGTCCCTGAGCCTGGGGCCTGGGCGGGGTCCAAGGACCTGCCTCTGAGGTTCCTGGGATATCCTTTGTCTCCCGCCGCTCCAGTCTCTCAAGTTTCCCAGAACTTGGAAAGACACCACGGTGACCAGATGGCGCAGAAATCCCAGTGTGAGTGACTCCTGGAGCTGGGGTTGCAGGGGGAAAGGCGAGGGGGTCTTGGATGACTTCCTGGACCCAGAGCGTTAAGACTCACTGTGCCCCATCCCCGACACCCGGGAACTGCACACTGAGCAGGTGGTTCTAAGAACCCAGGCAAAGAGGCTAAGGGATGGGTGGGGGTAGATGGGGGAGACAGCGATGACCTGCTTACCATAAAGCCCCCTCCCCTTCAAACAGCCACGCAGATTTCACAGGACCTGGAGGAACTTAGAGCTGAACAGCAGAGATTGAAATCTCAGGGTGAGAGACGGGGATCGGGGGTATGGAGCCAGATTGGGTGGGAAGGAGGGAGTGTCTCAGAGCCCTGGGGAACCACGAGCTGAGGGGGCCAGGCTTGGGGGACACCCTCGGCCTGTACACGTCCTCCCTGAGACCAGCCCTGCGCTCCTACACACACCAGACTCGGAGATGTCCTGGAACCTGAACGGGCTTCAAGCAGATCTGAGCAGCTTCAAGTCCCAGGGTGAGGCTTGGGAGGGGATGGGGCAGTGGGGGAGGGAACGGGCAAGGAGGGGGCCTGCCAGTCGGTCTCTGAGCACCGCCCCTTGTCAACTCCCCAAGAATTGAACGAGAGGAACGAAGCTTCAGATTTGCTGGAAAGACTCCGGGAGGAGGTGACAAAGCTAAGGATGGAGTTGCAGGTGTCCAGGGGTGAGTGTGTGAGTCTCTGCTCAGGATGACGCGTGACCGCGCCTGGGGCTCGGGTGTGTTGGCAAATGTGAGTGACGGCACGCATGTGTGACGTGAGGCAGCATGTTTATACGTTTGTGTGACCCAAGTGTCATCGGGAGGACACAAAGATATAAGCGCAGGGCGGGTAGTGTGCTTGGATGTGAGGCAGAGGTGTGCGTGACGACGGAAATAGGACTAAGTTTCTGATGGGGCAGGACACATGGGGCATACATAAAACACCCCTTATTTTATTTTTTAAGAGGAGGGGTCTTGGCCGGGCATGGTGCATCACACCTGTAATCCCAGCATTTTGAGAGGCCGAGGCAGGTGGATCACCTGAGGTCAGGAGTTCGAGACCAGCCTGACCAACACGGTGAAACCCCGTCTTTACTAAAACTACAAAAATTAGCTGGACGCGGTGGCTCACGCTTGAATTCCCAGCACTTAGGGAGGTCGAGGCGGGTAGATTATTTGAGGTCAGGAGTTCCAGACCAGTCTAACCAATATGATGAAACCCCCATCTCTACTAAAACTACAAAAATTAGCTGGGTGTAGTGGCGCATTCCTGTAGTCCCAGCTACTCGGGAGGCTGAGATGGGACAATTGCGTGAACCCAGGAGGTGGAGGTTGCAGTGAGCCAAGATCACGCCACTGCACTCCAGCCTGGCGACAGAGTGAGACTCCGTCTCAATAAAAAAAAAAAAAAAATTAAAAAAAATTAAAAAAAATTAGCGTGGTGGCGGGCATCCGTAATCCTAGCTACTTGGGAGGCTGAGGCACAAGAATCGCTTGAACCCGGGAGGCAGAGGTTGCAGCGAGCCGAGATCATGCTGTCTTCACACCACTGCACTCCAGGGCAACAGAGCGAGACTCTGTCTCAAAAAAAAAGAGAGATGGAGTTTTACTCCTTTGCCCAGGCTGAAATGCAGTGGTGCAATCATAGCTTACTGCAGCCTCCAACTCCTGGGCTCAAGAGATCCTCCCACCTCAGCTTCCAGAGTAGCTGAGACTACGAGTGTGTGCCACCACGCCAGGCTAATTTTTTATTTGCCTGTAGCCACGGGGTCTCACTTCGTTACCCAGGTTGGTCTTGAACTCCTGGACTCCAGCGATCCTTCCACCTCAGTCTCCCAAAGTGCTGGGATTACAGGCGTGAGTCATTGCACCTGGCCCTAGCTAATTTTTTTATTTTTTGTAGTGACAGGATCTCGCTATGTTGCCCAGGCTGGTCCTGAACTCCTGGGCTCCAGCAATCCTCTCGCCTCGGCCTCCCGGAATGCTGAGATTACAGGCATGAGCCATCTGGCCTGGCAATATCTTTCTGATTCCAACTGCGTCCTTTCACAGACTTGGAGGCTCCTACAATTTCTTTCCTCTTCTGCGTTAAAGCAGTCCAGTGTTGACCCTCGCTGGGTTCTCCTTGCGGGTGTCCTCTGCCTAATGTGGCCCAGTGAGGAGTTATTAGTAGGATTCCCATACACAGAGCCCTCCTGGTAGATTGTCTGACCAGGCCAGGGAGCCGGACGGGGGTAATGTCTGCAGTGATGGGACAATGGAGATGGTGGCCTCTTTCCCAGGGGTGGCAATAATGGAGGCAGTGTTGACCTCAGGAGGCTAGCAGGCTGCAGAGAGAGCAGACATTCAGTCACCGTACCCTTAATGTGGGGTAGGGACCAGGTGCACTGGCTCACGCCTATAGTCCCAGCGCTTTGGGAGGCCGAGGCAGGAAGATCACTTGAGTCCAGGAGTTTGAGACCAGCCTAGGCAACACAGCAAGATCCCACCTCAACGAAAACAGGAAAAAATTAGCCAGATGTGGTGATGTGTACCTGTAGTCTCATCTACTTGGGAGGCTGAGGTGGGAGGATCACTTGAGCCCAGGAGTTTGAGGCTGCGGTGAGCTAGGATTGAGCTACTGCACTCCAGCCTGGGCAACAGAGTGGGACCTTGCCTCAAAACAAAAAAAAAAAATTTAATGTAGGGTAGGAACTGGGGTTTTACAGCCCTACCATTCCCCCAACCAGTGCCCCCACCCTTGATTTTTGGTCTTTGACCTCTGGGAAGCCCCAGCTGCCCTAACTGGGGCAGAGAAGAGGAAGTTTCTGTGCTTGGTGTGATGGAGTCCCGTCCCCTGGGATGTGAGGTGGCTTTGGGAATCCCAGCCAGAAACCTCAGTGTGGTCCCTCAGGGAGAGGCACAGGGGAAGAGCACTCTGGACCATGACTGCTTCTGACAGGTCACCTCCTAATTCTTCCCCCGTCCCTGAAGACTCCCCGAAATCCAGCCCCACAGCCTGGGATCTGAGCCTGGCTCTGAGGTTGTCTCTGGGTGACTATGTAACAAACAACCAAGACACCTTCCCCTGAAGTTTTCTTTAAGGGCTCAGAAATGTCCTCTTCCTGGTTTTGGGGGTTTGGGTTTTTGTTGTTGTTGTTTGTTTTTGTTGTTTAGAGACGGGGCCTGGTTCTGTCACCAAGACTGGAGTGCAGTGCCACAATCATGGCTCACTACGCGTCAAACTCCTGGGGTCAAGTGATCCTCTCATCTTGGCCTACCAAATTGCTAGGATTACAAGTATGAGCCACTGCACCTGGCCACCTCTTCCCGTTTTAATGCTGCACCTCCAGAGGGCTGAGTACTGGTTACCATTTCGTGGGTGAGAAGCACACCCATCTCAAGCTACTGCAGACCCTAAGCCCCTTAGAAAAATCTGACCACGTGAGGGTGGGCGTGATGGCTCACTCCTGTAATCCCAGCATTTTGGGAGGCCGAGGCAGGAGGATCACTTGAGCCCAGGAGTTCCAGACTGGCCTGGGCAACATGATGAGACCCTGCCTCTTTAAAAAAAAAAAAAAAAAAAAAAAATCTGTGGCTGAGCGTGGTGGCTCACGCCTGTAATCCCAGCACTTTGCGAGGCCGAGGCAGGTGGATCACCTGAGGTCAGGAGTTCGAGACCAGCCTGACCAACATGGTGAAACCCTGTCTCTACTAAAAATACAAAAATTAGCTGGGCATGGTGATGCATGCCTGTAATCCTGCTACTCGGGAGGCTAAGGCAGGAGAATCGCTTGAACCTGGGAGGTGGAGGTTGCAGTGAGCCGAGATAGCACCACTGCACTGCACTCCGGCCTGGGAGACAGAGCAAGACTCTGTCACAAAACAAAACAAAACAAAACAAAACAAAGCAAAAAACATCCGACCACGTGTAGTGGAACTCTCCCTGCATATCACTATAGGAAAACTTACTTTTTTAAAGCGGGTTTTTGCTATGTTGCCCAGGCTAGTCTCAAACTCCTGGGCTCAAGCGATCCTCCTGTGTCAGCCTCCCAAGTAGCTGGGATTACAGGTGCACACCACTGCTGAAAATCTATTTTGAAGCAAGAAAGATTTGATCCAGTAAGAGTGGGTTTAACCTCCCACCTGGGAGGTGATAGCAACAATGTCTGGGAGTCTCCTTGGGGTGAGGGGAAGGGGAGAAAGAGACCATATTGAGGGATTGTGGGACCTAGTCTCGCAATCCCATTGGCTCTCCTGACCAAAGCCCCCCACTGGAAGAAAATCATCTCCGTTTCCCAGACATTGGCTAGGAGTGCTGGTTTGGGGGGTTCTGCCAGTGACGATGACCAGGGCTGTTGGTGGGGGTGGTGCTTGGGGAAAGTAATCGCTGGTGGACCTGGCCACAGCACTGGTTTTGCCGTTGGTGCCAGTGAGGAAGACATGGCTGCTGTGGTTGGTAAAGATGGTGTTGGCTGTGGTGTGAGTGGTGGAGATAAGCCGCTGCTGGTGGTGGGTACCTCTGTTAATGATGTTGGTGATGAAGGTGTTGCTGACCTTGGAGGGGTTTGTTGGTGGTTGAAGTGCTGCTGGCCATGAGGTGCTTGTCATGATGGGGTTGATGGCTGAGGCACTGTTGGTCATGAGGTGTTTGTGGTGATGATGGTGGTTGAAGTGTTATTGGGTATGAATGTGTTTGTGGTGACAGTGATGGCCGCTGATGTGCTGCTGGTCATGGTATTGGTGATTGAAGTATTGCTGGCCACGGATGTATTTATGGTAATGGTGTCAGCAGTTGAAGCATTGATGGTCAAGAGTGTATTTATAATGATGGTGTTGGTGGTTGAGCTGCTTCTGGCCTTGAGGTGTTTGTGGTGACATTGGCGTCAGCTGAGGTGTTGCTAACCATGAAGTGTTGATGGCGATGGTATTAGTGACTGGTATTCTGCTGGCTGCAAGGTGTTTATGGCGACAGTGTTAGTGGTTTACGTGTCGTTGGACATGAATGTGTTCGTGGCGCTGGTGTTGGTAGTTGATGTGTTATTGGATGTGAATGTATTCATGCTGATGGTGTTGGTGGTTGATGTGTTGATGGACGTGAATGTGTTTGTGGCGATGGTGTTGGTAGTTGATGTGTTGATGGACGTGAATGTGTTTGTGGCAATGGTGCTGGTGGTTGAGGTGCTTCTAGTTGTGAGGTGTTTGTGGTGACAGTGTTTGCAGTTGCAGTGTTGCTGGCTGTGGAACTGGCAATGTGGTCATGGTGTTGGTGACTGAGGTGTTGCTGGGCATGGGTGTATTTATGGTGATGTAATGGTGGTTGAGGAGGTGTTTGTGGAGATGATGTTGGTGATTGATATTCAGCTGGCTGGAAGGCATTTGTGATGACGGTGTTGGTGGCATTTTTGGCCCTGAGGTATTTGTGGTGCTGGTGTTGGTGGTTGAAGTGCTGCTGGCATGAGGTGTTTGAGGTGTTGAGGGTGGTCAAAGTGCTGTTGGCGATGGTGCTTGTGGCTGAGGTGCTGCTGGCTGTGGAACTGGTGATCTGGTGATAATGTTGGTGATTGAAGTGTTGCTAGGCATGGATGGATTTATGGTGATGTTGGTGGCAGTTGAGGCACT
Source organism: Hylobates moloch (assembly GCF_009828535.3). Classification (NCBI taxonomy): domain Eukaryota; kingdom Metazoa; phylum Chordata; class Mammalia; order Primates; family Hylobatidae; genus Hylobates; species Hylobates moloch. The sequence continues at coordinate 40,747,796 of NW_026652287.1, read as the reverse complement.
TCTAACTATGAGATGTTGATGGCAATGGTGTTAGTGATTGATGCTCTGCTCTCTGTGAAGCATTTGTGATGGTGGGATTTGTGGCTGAGGTGCTGCTGGCTGTGGAGCTGGTGATGTGGTCATGGCGTTGGTGACTGAAGAGTTCCCAAGCCATGGTGGATTCAAGGTGATGATAATGACAACTGAAGTGCTTCTGGCCATGGTGGTGCTTGTGGCGATGGTGCTGGTGGTTGAAGTGTTGCTGGACATGAATGCGTTTCTGGTCATGGTGTTGACGGTTGAGGGGCTCCTACCTGTGGGGTGTCTGTGGTTATGACGATGGTTGAAATATTATTGGACATGAGTGTGTTTGTGGTCGTGGTGTTGATGGTTGAGGGGCCTCTAGCCGTGAGGTGTCTGTGGTGATGATGGTGGTTGAAGTGTTGCTGGACGTGAATTCATTTGTGGTCATGGTGCTGGTGGTTGAGGGGCCTCTAGCCGTGAGGTGTCTGTGGTGATGATGGTGGTTGAAGTGTTGTTGGACATGAGTGTGTTTGTGATCATGGTGTTGACCATGTTGGACATGAATGTGTGGTGGCAGTGTTGGTGCTTGTGGTGCTTCTGGTCATGAGGTGTTTGTGGAGATGCTGACGGTAGTTGAGGTGTTGATGGTTGACACCATGCTCTGCTAACCATGAAGGTGTTTGTGGCCATGGTGGCTGAGGTGCTTCTACTATGGACCTGGTCAGCATCATAGCTCCAGCAGAGAACACAGCCATGAGGCCATCTGTGAGGCCCTGGGGTGGGTCTGCTTTTAGCCAGGACCCCAGGAGGGGCCCTAGAGGGGCGCCGCCACCTAGTCTGTCCAGGGTGCCCAAGGCACCTCCGTTGGCACCGCCCCTGAGCCTCTCCTCCACCCCAGGCTTTGTGTGCAACACGTGCCCTGAAAAGTGGATCAATTTCCAACGGAAGTGCTACTACTTCGGCAAAGGCACCAAGCAGTGGGTCCACGCCCGGTACGCCTGTGACGACATGGAAGGGCAGCTGGTCAGCATCCACAGCCCGGAGGAACAGGTGGGCCCGGGCTCTGCAGAGGTGGTGGGCAGCATGGCGAGGGTGGGGGGGACCCCCACCCCACTCTACCCAACCTCTGGAAGTGGGCTGGAAGGCCCCGGGCACATGTCTCCGGTCCTCCAGCCCTGTCCTGCCCCCCAGGACTTCCTGACCAAGCATGCCAGCCACACCGGCTCCTGGATTGGCCTTCGGAACTTGGACCTGAAGGGGGAGTTTATCTGGGTGGATGGGAGCCACGTGGACTACAGGTGAGGAGGGGGCCTCTGGGATCCAGGGGAGGAGGCGGAAATACCGTGGAGGGAGGAGCTCCCTGGATAAACTGCACCAGGAAGCGGGTGAGGGCTCAGAGAGAAGGGTCTCTAGGGTGCAGGGGAGGAGGACGCCAGTGGGGGCTAGGGGACCTGGCCAAGGCTTCTCTGACCTGGAGGAGGGGATATAGAGGAAGGGGCTCAGGGAGGAAGTTCCATGCACAGATTAGAAGGGTGAGTCTTGGCCGGGCAGGGTGGCTCGTGCCTGTCATCCCAGCACTGTAAGAGGCCGAGGTGGGTGGATCACCTGCCAGGAGTTTAAGACCATCCTGGTCAACATGGTGAAACCCCTCTCTACTAAAAATACAAAAATTAGCCAGGCATGATGGCGGGCGCCTGTAATCCCAGCTATTTGGGAGGCTGAGGCGGGAGAATCACTTGAACCCAGGAGGCGGAGGTTGCAGTGAGCTGAGATTGCGCACTGCACTCCAGCCTGGGCGACAGGGTGATTCTGTCTCAACAAAATTAATTAATTAATTAATTAATAAGGGTGAGTCTTGGGCTGCAGGGTATGGGGCACCAAAATGAGGTACAGGTCCCCAGGCACAGACTCAGGATGGGGGAACCTGGGGTGAGAAGGGAGGGTGCAGACTCAGAGGGCTGTGTCCAGGCTGCCGGGAACTGGGCTCCTTCTCCCCGCCCCATCCCCTGACCCAAAGCCTTTTTCTCCAGCAACTGGGCTCCAGGGGAGCCCACCAGCCGGAGCCAGGGCGAGGACTGCGTGATGATGCGGGGCTCCGGCCACTGGAACGACGCCTTCTGCGACCGTAAGCTGGGCGCCTGGGTGTGCGACCGGCTGGCCACGTGCATGCTGCCAGCCAGCGAAGGTTCGGCAGAGTCTGTGGGACCTGATTCAAGACGGGGCCCTGACGGCCTCCTGCCCGCCCCCTCTGCCCCTCTCCACTCTTGAGCATGGATACAGCCAGGCCCAGAGCGAGACCCTGAAGACCCCCCAACCACGGCCTAAAAGCCTCTTTGTGGCTGAAAGTTCCCTGTGACATTTTCTGCCACCCAAATGGAAGCAGCTGACACATCTCTGGCTCCACTATGGCCCCTGCCTTCCCAGGAGTACACCCCAACAGCACCCTCTTCAGATGGGAATTGTCCCCCAACCTCACCCTCTCCAGATGCAGCCCCATGTCCTCAGCACCCCAGGACCTCAGTACCCCCAGCTCAGGTGATGAGTCCTCCTGTCCAGCCTGCATCAATAAAATGGGGCAATGATGGCCTCCCACATTTGTCACCTTCTTGGAGGCCTGGCTGGGTCTGGTCTCTGGGTGTGGCACGTGGGAGCTGGGAATTCCAGAGTCTGCTGCCTGAGACCATCTTTGAAAGTTGGGACATCATATCTTTGGCTGGGCGTGGTGGCACATGCCTGTAATTCCAGCACTTTGGGAGGTCGAGGCAGGTGAATCATCTGAGGCCAGGAGTTCAAGACCAGCCTGGCCAATATGGCAAAACCCCGTCTCTATTAAAAATACAAAAATTCAGCCAGGCGCGGTGACTCATGCCTGTAATCCCAGCACTTTGGGAGGCCGAGGCGGGCGGATCACAAGGTCAGGAGATCGAGACCATCCTGGCTAACACGGTGAAACTCCATCTCTACTAAAAATACAAAAAATTAGCTGGGCGTGGCGGCGTGCACCTGTAGTCCCAGCTGCTGGGGAGGCTGAGGCAGGAGAATGGCGTGAACCCGGGAGGTGGAGCTTGCAGTGAGCCGAGATTGTGCCACTGCACTCCAGCCTGGGCGACAGAGCGAGACTCCATCTCAAAAAAAAAAAAAATACAAAAATTCACTGGGTGTGGTGGCGCACACCTGTAATCCCAGCTACTCAGGAGGCTGAGGCAGGAGAAGTGTTTGAATCCGGGAGGTGGAGGTTGCAATGATCCAAGATCATGCCACTGCGACAGAGTGAGACCCCAGCTAAATAAATTTAAAAAAATAAAGAGAGAGAAAGAAAGAGAAAGAAAGAAAGAGAAAGAAGGAAAGAAAGAAAAAGAAAAAATTGGGAGCAAGCAGACGTGGTGGCTCACGCCTGTAATCCCAGCACTTTGGGAGGCTGAAGTGGGCCAATCACTTGAGACCAGGAGTTCGAGACCAGCCTGGCCAACATAGTGAAACCCTGTCTCTACTAAAAGAAAATACAAAAATTAGCCAGGTGTGGTGGCATGCGCCTATAATCCCAGCTACTCGGGAGGCTGAGGCAGGAGAATCATTTGAACCTGGGAGGCAGAGGTTGCAGTGAGCCAGGATCGCGCCACTGCACTCCAGCCTGGGTAACAGAGTGAGACTGGATCTAAAAAAAAGAAGAAGAAGAAAAAAGAAACAAATTGAGGAGCAACTGAAGTAGAATGCTATCTCCCGTTTTTATTTTTTCCTGCTCTATTACAAGGAGAATGTGCAGGACATGAAGACTCTGAGGTCCAATGGCGCCTTGGAATATTGTAGGGGAAGGCGGTGGATCACCCTGAGGTGGGGAGGGCGTGAGTTGACTCATGGAAGTACCCAGAACAGGGCTTAGTACACAGAAGGCGCTCAGTAAGTGCTGGCTGGCTGGACAGGCTGATGGGGAGTTGGCCTGGTCAACCGGAGGCCATTTCGGCTCTGGAGGTGTTAACCCTACTCAGGGTCTGGGAGGCTGAGGTGGCAGCAGCCTCAGGCTTGGCCAAGGTCAAACCCTGCCCAAGGCCACGGGAGGGAGGCCAGGAGCACAGGGTCCCCTCTCCACACTCCTCTACCAGTGGCTCAGGCCAACAATGGGGTCATTGCGCCTCTTCCCTTTCCTCTGACACCACCTCCAAGACCATAAGAAATGCCCGTGGGCTCTGCTGTCAAACGGCGTTCACAATCACTCACTGCTCACCCCTCCTGCCACTGCCTCGACTGAAGCAGTCACCTCCACCCGGGGCTCTCTCTTCACTGCCCCCTTTCCAGAACTTTCCTCCAGCTCAGATAAAAGGCCAAAGCCAGCTGGGCACAGTGGCTCGTGCCTGTCATCCCAGTGCTTTGGGAGGCCGAGGTGGGAGGACTGCTTGAGTCCAGGAGTTTGAGGCCAGCCTGGGCAACATAGTGAGGCACTGTCTCTACAAAAAAATACAAAAATTAGCCAGGCGTAGTGGTGGGTGCCTTGATCCCAGCTGCTCGGGAGGCCGAGGTGGGAGGATTGTGCCCCTGCACTCAGCCTGGGCGACAGTGAGAACCTGCCTCAAAAAAGAAGAGAAAAAGCCAGCTGGGCGCGGCGGCTCACGCCTGTAATCTTAGCACTTTGGGAGGCCAAGGCGGGCAGATCACTTGAGGTCAGGAGTTCCAGACCAGCCTGGCTAACATGGTGAAACCCCATTTCTACTAAAAATACAAAAATTAGCCGGGTGTGGTAGCAAACACCTGTAATCCCAGCTACTAGGGAGGCTGAAGCAGGAGAATTGCTTGAACCCAGGAGGCGGAGGTTGCAGTAAGCCAACATCATGCCACTGCCACTCCAGCCTGGGCGACAGAGCAAGACTCCATTTCAAAAAAAAAAATTAAAAACAGGAGCCAACATCCTATAGGTTCCCCTGATGCCACAGAGCCCCCCACCCCCGCCTGCCCCGCCACCGTTTCTTGAACAGGCCAGCTTGCTGTTGCCACTGGGTCTTTGCACCTGTTATTCACTCTGCTCCATCTTCCAAGCCTCTGCTCTCCGAGGGGCCTGTCCTGAGCGCCTTCCCATCCCTGCCCACACTTCAATTACACGCTGACTCCCCAGCCCTCATTCCCCAGCCCTCATTCCCCACCCCTCGCTGCACATTCTCACCACAGCCCTCCTTTCAACAAAACCCGCCATCTGCTCATTTGTGTGTTGCTGGTCACCCCAGGTAGAATGAGCCTTAGGAGGTTGCTGCCTTTGTTGTTCCCAGCTGTGTCCCCGGGGCCTGGCACACATTAGGTGCTTGATAGAATACTTGTCAAATTAATAAATCTGGGCTGGGCATGGTGGCTCACATCTGTAATCCCAGCACTTTGGGAGGCTGAGTTGGGCGGTGACCTGAGTTCAGGAGTTTGAGACCAGCCTGGTCAACATGGTGAATCTCCGTCTCCACTAAAAATACAAAAATTAGCTGTGTGTGGTGGCGGGCGCCTGTAGTCCCAACCATTCCGGAGGCTGAAGCAGAATAATTGCTTGAACCCAGGAAGCTGAGATCACACCACTGCACTCCAGCCTAGGTGACAGAGTGAGACTCCATCTCAAAAAAAAATAATAATAATAACAATAATTAATCTGTGTGACCATGGACACATGACTTCTTTTGGAACCTGCTTGTGAAATAAGGTGATGCTGCTTGCCCAGCTCACCAAGGGCTGGTGCCCAGCTCCTCCTCCTCCTCCTCTCACCCACCCACCTGGAGGGTCCAGGGGAGACCTTCCTTGCAGCCCACTCCCGGCTAATGTTTTGTATTTTTAGTAGAGACGGGGTTTCACCATGTTAGCCAGGCTGGTCTCAAACTCCTGACTTCAGGTGATCCACCTGCCTCAGCCTCCCAAAGCGCTGGGATTATAGGCGTGAGCCACCGCACCCGGCCCTTCCTGGCAATTCTGATACCCTAAAGCCTGCATCTCAATCTAAGGTCCCCAGGAATCCCCTGGGGGCCTGGCTAAAATGCAGCCTCAGATTCAGCAGCTCTGGGGTGGGCCTGAGACTGCACTATAGACCGACTTCCAGTTGATGCTGCTACTGCTGATCTACAGAACACACTTTGATTTGGCTCACATCTGTAACCCTAGCACTTACAGAGGCTTAGGTGGAAGAATCGCTTGAGGCCAAGAGTTCGAGACCAGCCTGGGCAACCTAGTAAGACCCCCATCTCTACAAAAATTTTTTAAAAATTAGCTGGGCGTGGCTGGGAGCTGTGGCTCACGCCTGTAATCCCAGCACTTTGGGAAGCCGAGGTGGGCAGATCACGAAGTCAGGAGATCAAGACCACCCTGGCTAACATGATGAAACCCCGTCTCTACTAAAAATACAAAAAATTAGCCAGGGGTGGTGGTGGGCGCCTGTAGTCGCAGCTACTCAGGAGGCTGAGGCAGGAGAATGACATGAACCTGGGAGGCGGAGCTTGCAGTGAGCTGAAGCCGAGATCGGGTCACTGCACTCCAGCCTGGGCGACAGAACAAAACCGTCTCTGAAAAATATAATAAATGAGAGAAGAAGGCAAACAATCCCCCTCAGCCTGTTTTCTAGGCACATGGTGACACCCACTCCTTTACATGTTGTCTGTGGTTGCTTTCAATACATCAGCAGAGTAATGGGACAAGACCACATGGCGGCCGAGCGCAGTGGCTCACGCCTGTAATCCCAGCACTTTGGGAGGCTGAAGTGGGTGGATCACTTGAGGTCAGGAGTTCAAGACCAGCTTGACCAACATGGTGAAACCCCATCTCTACTAAAAATTAAAAAATTAGCCGCGTGTGGTGGCGGGCGCCTATAATCCCAGCTACTTGGGAGGCTGAGGCAGGAGAATCACGTGAACCCCAGAGGTGGAGGTTTGCAGTGAGGTGAGATGGTGCCACTGCACTCCAGCCTGGGCAACAGAGCAAGACTCTATCTCAACAACAACAACAAAAAAGACCACATGGCATAAAATATTGCCCATCTGGCACTTTGCAGTTTGCTCACCCCCAGTCTAAAGGAGTCTGTCTCAGCCTGATGCGTCTCCCAGGACCCCATGCCCACTCCAGCCTGCAGACAGCCTCCAACCGCAATTCCAGAACCTGCCAGCATTTTCCACCAACTCCTTCTGTCCGGTTTATTTCTCCCTATCACTCCTGGTCTCACTCAACCCCCCAACCCTATGGCCAGACCCGCCCCCACCGCCCCACTCTACTGTAAACACATTTGGACCTGGTCTCCCTCTCCAGCCTGGGGCAAGGCTGTGGCTCAAAGTACTGAGTGGATCTGAGGCCCCCACACAAGACACAAGACACACTTGGAGAGGGGCTCTCTGTATCCTTTATCTCCGGCAGGGTCAGCGGCCCTCCAGGGCCCGGTCTCGAGCGATGACCGCCTCCTCGAACTTGATCATGAGCGTGGTGCCCTTGTGCCAGTGCGCTGTGACCTTGGCAGGGAAGCCGCTGTGTGTGAGCACCGCCTCCACGATGCCCGCCGTGAAGCTGGCGCAGTTGAGCGTGCTATTCTCCTTGGGTACGGAGATGTAGGTGTTGATGAGCGGCTCGCGCTCGATGATGTAGAAGGTGCGCGCGTCATCGTTGGCCTGCTCCAGCTTGTCCGCCTCCTTGCCGAAGAGCGCCTTCCACACGGCGCCTTTGACGAAGAGCAACGCGCCCAGCACCTTCGTCTCACGCCGGGCACCCTTTTCGCGCGCCACCAGCGCATCCAGCACGCGCGCACCCACCTGGCGGCCCAGCGCGGCCAGGCGCGCCTGCAGCTCGGCCACGGAGAAGACGCGGCTCTGGCAGTGCTGTACCAGCTCAGAGAACAGCAGTGCGAAGGCGCTCAGGCTCACCTCGGTGCGCGGCCGCGCCAGCGCGCGCTCCAGCAGCGCCGACTTCCCGCGCGTAAAGCGCGCCTCCATGCCGCCGCCACCCTGGGGGGAGACCAGGAAGAGCGGGTGTTAGGGGCAATGGGAAGGGGACCAGGCTGGGAGGGAAGGAGGGAGAACAGCAAGGGGCCCTGGGACACCCTTGCCCCACACCACTGTTGTGCGCTCCAGTGCCGACTTCCCACGTGCAAAGCGATGCGCGTAAAACACGCCTCGATTATACGTAACCAGATAAATCAGGGGAGTGGGGACAAGGTGGGAGGAGAGAAACGAGGGGGAACAGAAGAGGGTGCCGAAACCACCCAACCCTCGGGCATGCAGACGGTTCAATTGCGAAAGCGCCTTCCGGACCGCTCCGCCACCTACGGGAGTAACTAGAAAACTAGTGTATGGGGGGAGGGGCGTCAGATCTAGGGCAGGGAGATGAGGCACCACGAGGGGATATGGGCAGTCGCTCCTGCCCCGCCCTGCGCTCCAGCCCTGACGACCCTGGGGAACTTTCCTGCCGGCCCCCTGCGGAAAGCCAGAGTAACGGGGGTGGAGGGTGGGAGTGGGGTAGGAGCGTGTCAAGACCAAAGGCCGGGAGGGTTGGGGGCTTGAATAGGGGAGATCTGTGGGGCCAGGCAGAAGGGGCGGGGAACCCTCAACCGCAAGCCCTCAGGCAGCTCCGATGTGTCACGCAGGAACCCTTCGTCCTTTGAGACGCGGATGGGCCTGGGTTCTGAAGGCTGGGAAGAGGGGCCCAGAGGTGTTGGGAGCCTCCGACCCCGGTGCTCTCCAGAAAGGAAGCTGGATGCTGAGCAACTGTGGTCCTCCCATCAGCTGTTGGTGCGGGGAGAGGGAGATGGGGTAGGGGGCTCCTGGAGAGAAACGGGGTGAGGGGCGGGCGCCGAGACGGGATCGGAAGGGCAGCTGAGAACCCGCCCCCACCATGCATGGGGAGGTCTATGGATGCTAAGCCGACCCCAACGAGGTCTGCGTGGGAGGTGGGAGAACCAGCGGGGAGGGGGGTCTCAGGGGCTCCGGGCCGCCCCCGCCCCAGCATGCAGATCCGTCCGTGGCGAGGGCCCTGGGGGCGCGAGATGGGGCAGGGATCGCTGAGACCTCACCACCGGGCTGCAATGGGGGCTGATGTGAGCTGAACTGCCGTAGGGTCAGGGCCCCGCGACCCTCGCCCCGTACCTCTACACTGGGGAGAAACCCACCCTCCTCGCAGCCTCCTGAGAGGGGCCGAAGCGAGCGGGCCCGGGATCGCGGACACCGAGACCCCAGCCCGGGACCCACACGCCCGCGGGGAAGGGGCCGGAGAGCGGACAAGGCCCAGCGCCGGCAGTGGGGGCGGGTAGGGTCTCACCAGGAACCGCAGCCGTCTGCTCGGCCGAGCTACTTTACGGCGCCGTAAAAGGCGCTGCGTGCGCAGGCGCGCGACGGGCCAGGCATGTGGGCGGGGCGCGCGCGGCGGTGCCCGAGAGTGGCCGCAGGGCGGCGCGCGAGTCCGCGGAGCCAGACCCAGGGCCGTGGCCCACGGCTGTGATCGCTGCTCCGCGCGTGGCCAGGGTCTCGCTGGCTCTGGGTGGTCCACGCTGGAGGGGACGCTTGCAGGCCTAGTCACCTGCTCAGGGCACACGTATGACAATGGGCCCACGTATACCCTTGCACTTGGACACACCTGTTCGCGTTTCCAGGCACTCCTATGTCCTTGGGGATGGGTTCAATTTGTCTCAAGTGCATCCATGTGGCCGGGCGCGGTAGCTCCCGCCTGTAACCCCAGCATTTTCGGAGGCCGAGGTGGGAGAATCACTTGAGGCCAGGAGTTTGAGACCAGCCTGGCCAACATAGCTAGACCCCCACCTCTTTAAAAAAAAATTAGCCAGGTGTGGTGGTTTGAACCTGTAATCCCATCTACTCGGGAGGCGGAGGCAGGAGGATCGCCTGAGCCCAGGAGGTCGAGGCTGCAATGAGTCATGATCGTACCACTGCCCTCCAGCCTGGGTGACAGAGCGAGACCCTGTCTCAAAACAAACAAACAACAAAAACAACAACAAAAGAAACAAAAAACAAATCAAGTGCATGCATGAGCGGTGGACATAGTACATTAGGGTCGTGTACACTCATGGATTCATGCTCAGTGGCATAGATACACTCATGGGCACAATTACACACGTGGGTACATGCTTAGGGCTTGTATGTATCCGTGGTCCCAGGTACACTCAGGGAGATGTTGTATACTCAGGGGCACCCACTCTGGGACACAGGGAAGACACAGGGAATGACTTACTCATTCACAGACGCACAGGTACTCACGCAGGGCACTCAGTCTCGCCCACCCTCGTGCCCCGGGGTCATTGTCACGTGCAGACTCTCCCTCTCCCCAGGTCCCAAAACCCCTCCCCTTGCCCCAATAAAGGGTCCCATAGCGACGCTGTTTTCCCTTGACTTTATTTATCTTCATAAGTCACAAAATGTGAGTGCAGAGATAAATGACTGTCTGTGTGCATGTGCCCTGAGCACACAGGGTGGCATAACTCAGCACACTCATAATGACACAGCCGTTCACCCAGGCACAGATACTGACAGGGCACACATGGCGACACACACATGTACAGAGATAAATCTCCCCCACCATGACATGGGTAGACACAAAACACGCCTCAGTACACTCTAGTATGTTTACACAAACAGGGAGACAGGCCCGTGCAATGCATGTCACCAACACCCACACTCAGAGTGACACCTGCTGGAGGTCCTCAGACACAGCCACCCACCGTGACATGCCGAGACTCACATACGTCACATGACACAGGCATGCATGCCACATTCACTGTGACTCTCAGTCCTATTCATTCATCACCTTTCTGGGAGATACACTGAAATGTCCACCCTTTGCAAAATGCACACACACACACGCGCGCACACACGCGCACACACGCACACACACGCATGCAGGTGTACACACACACAAGCAACTCCAAGACACTCATTCACCCTGACTGGAGGTTTTTCTATATGTGGGACGAGGGGCAGGTTCACACTAGGCTGGAGGGGGGTCATTTCCCGTCTTCATTGGCAGGTGCAGCCCCATCTTCCAAGCTGTAGCTTTGGCTGCCACAATGTCCTCTCATTTATTGAGGTGTGGTCTCTGGGGATGGGGAGAGATCCACAGTGAGGCAGATCCCGCCCCTGGGAGAGGAGCTGGGGCTAAATCTGAAGCCCCACCCACCCTCCTCCACCTCCCCTCGGGGCTCCAACTTACGTGGCATTTTCTGCAGCACCTCCAAGATTTTCTGTACCTTTGTGTCAATGTTTTTTATGCCTAGGGGGCGGGGAGGGTTGAGTGGGAACAGATAAGTCAAGCTGCAGTGGAGCCTCAAACAAAGCCCTCACCTTCCTTGGAAGCCCCCTCCCTGCCCCACGCCTGCCCTGGGGTACAGCAGAGCCCATGGATTTGGGGTTCCCGGGAGCCTTTAAATACCCACAGAGAGACCCGGAGGGTAACACCCATTGCCCCTCCACAACTTGAGCTTTGGGAGGGTAGGACCCCGGCTTTCTCCTCCCCTGAATCCCTTGCCCCCAGCTCAGCCCCGGGCATTGGTGACAAATTCCCTCCATAGAAGGCGAGGCTACACAGGCACCTGCTGATAGCGTCTCTAATTTCTCCACCTTGCTCCTGACCATGGCGATGCTCTTCTGAATGGAATCCCAGCCTCCCTGCTGTCTCTCTTCGCATGTTTGCATGGAGTTTGAGACTGAGGGCATGAAACAGGGGTGTCTGTGCATCCATCCCTCTCCAGAACCCCACCATGACCCCGTGGATCTCCCTCAGACCCTCCGCTCACCATTCCAAAGCTCCCTTTTAAAGCCCAGCAGCTCCTTGGACATCTCAGCATCTGTTCAGGAGGGGCAGGAAAATCCTTGAAGCACCCAGCGAGAGAGAGAGAAAAGGGCAAGGGAGAAAGTCTAGGCCCCCCAGCACCCTCCTCCCAAGAAGTACTCACTCTTCACCATGATGAAGGCTGACAGGATGAGGCAGAGGACAAAGGCCAGGGCCAGGAGGATGTACAGGCTCAGGATGGCTCTGTACAACCAGGAGGGGACCTGGGTGGAGTCTGAGGGCGGCCTGCACTGGGCTGGGACTGGAGCAAAGAGGCAGCGAAGTGACCTTGAGGGGCCAGTACCACCACTCAAACTATCCTCACTGTCTCTAACACCATGGACACCTCGCTCCTCCCAAAACCATCAGCAGCTGTGGTCATGCAGCTTGCCATCGTCGTCAACAACACTGCCGCCACCAGCCACCCTCAGCGATCTAACACCGTCACCATCACAGACCCCCTCTCCAGCATTCCCCAACATTGTCATCATCGACAGACCTCATTAGCACATCAGCAGCTGTCACCTCTTCCTTCCCCATCGCCTCCTCCCTCCCACGCAGGCCCGGTGGCCCTGCAGTTGGCCGCCCACCTGCCCCTTCCCAAGGTGATGGGATGTGAGCAGGTGGGTGTCTGCTCACCTTGGCTCGTTGGTCGTGAATGACCACCCTTCGCAGGGTCCTGGTTTTTGAAGGCCAAGGTGATATTCTCATAGTCTGGGTCATGGGCACCTGGGAGGGGTCGGAGACCTGCTCAGAGCTCTGTGGTATGGAGAGTGGATCCGGGATCTTGCTTTACCCAACGCTTTGCACTCAATAAATTGTAGGGGGTGACAGATAAGGAGTGAGAAGCTAAAATCTGTTTTTTCGTTAAGCAGAGCGGGTGTGTGAGAGTTTGAGTGATCACACCACACAGACATCCACACACACACATCCACACACACACATACACACATCTTGGAGGGGAAGGAGCCCCCGGCCCCCGCCTTTGACCCCTTACCTCTCCCATCTGAACTCTCCTTCTTTTTTTATTTTTATTTTTTTGCAGACAGAGTCTCCCTATGTTGCCCAGGCCAGTCTCCACCTCCAGGGCTCACACAATCCTCCTGCCTCAGCCTCCCAAAGTGCTGGGATTACAGACGTGAGCAACAGCCCCTGGCCCCCCAATCTCTCCTTCTTAACCCCTCCCTTCCACCTCGAGGTCCCTAACCTTGATTCTTGGCTGAGACCCCCCGTTTCTTGTCCTTGAAGGCTGGTGCTTGCATCTTGACTTCCTGGTGCTTGTAGATTTCCTCCACTTCCATGGTCCCCAGCCCGCAAATTTGTCCATACACGTCCCCGCCCACCGGAAGGTGTCAAGGCAGATGAGGAAATCTGGAGGTGGGGGGAGGAAAGAGGGGGAGCAGCCTCCTCTTTTCAGGGATCCACGACTCTCACACGCTGGAGCACCCTCATTCCTGCCCCGATCAAGAGGGTCTTGGGAGCCAAGAGGTCTCAGGAAGGACCAAGAAGAAAAACCTCTAGACCGGGAGATGGAATTCGACACTCGGAAATGTTACAGGAAGCTGTGGTCTCTGTGTGTGTCTGTGTCTACCTGGATGGACCTCACCCTCCTACCTCCTCTCTGTTTCAAAAGAGAAGCTGTGACACCTCAGTGTTCCAACTTTTCGGGTAAGAGCAACCAGGCTTGGAGACAGGACCCCTGGGTTCCCCCCACCTTCCTCCCTCCAGCCTCAGCTCCACCCCCAAGAAGTTCTTCTACTTCTACAAGTCCCCGTGGAGGAAAAGCACAGATGTGAGGCAACGGGAACTAACCACTGGAACGCCACACCCACATCTGGGACTGAGGACAGACCCACTTCCTTCCCTCCCTCCCCAAATCCCCTGCTTTCATACAACCCTGAAGGAAGCCGGGCGCGGTGGCTCACGCCTGTAATCCCAGCACTCTGGGAGGCTGAGGTGGGTGGATCACCTGAGGTCAGCAGTTCGAAACCAGCCTGGCCAACATGGTGAAACCCCGTCTCTACTAAAAACACAAAAATTAGCTGGGCGTGGTGGCGAGTGCCTGTAATCCTAGCTACTTAGGAGGCTGAGGCAGGAGAATCGCTTAAACCTGGGAGGCGGAGGCTGCAGTGAGCGGAGATCGCGCCATTGCACTCCAGAATGGGTGACAAGAGCGAAACTCTGTCTCAAAAAAGAACCCTGGAGGAACAGTTTTCTCTGCACCTGGAAACTCCAGGTTTCTCATTCCCATCCATCCATCTGCTTATCTACCCAGATATTTCTCTCTCTCTCTCTCTCTCTGTCTCACACACACACACACGTACACACACACGTCTGCACACGGACACACATCACAAACTCATTTGCATACTATTTGCATTGTGACACTCAGAAAAATAAACACAGGCATGCGTTCACATGCCCGCACTCTGTCTAGAAGGTGTCTTAGTTCACTTTGTGTTTATCTGATCTTGAAAACTGGGGTTACAAAAGGCACAAAGTAGCTGGGTATGGTGGCTCGCTCTATAGTCCCAGCTACCCAGGAGGCTGAGGTAGGAGGATCATTTGAGGCCAGGAGTTTGAGACCAGCATGAGCAACATAGCAAGACCCTGTCTCTTTAAATGTTTTTTAATAATAATTTTTTGAGACAGGGTTTCACTCTGTTGCCTAGGCGGGGGTGCAGCAGCGTGATCATGGCTCACTACAGCTTTGACCTCCCTGGCTCCAGTAATCCTTCGGCCTCGGCTTCCTGAGTAGCTGAAATTACAGGTGGGCACTACTCCACCTGGCTAATTTTTCTCCTTCTTTGAGATGGAGTTTTGCTCTTGTTACCCAGGCTGGAGTGCAATGACGCTATCTCAGCTCACTGCAACCTCCACATCCCAGGTTCAAGTCATTCTCCTGCCTCAGCTTCCCAAGTAGCTGGGATTACAGGCATGCACCACTACCCGGCTAATTTTGTATTTTTAGTAGAGAAGGGGTTTCACCATATTGGTCAGGCTGGTCTCGAACTCCTGACTTCACGTGATCTACCCGCCTTGGCCTCCCAAAGTGCTGGGATTACAAGCATCAGCCACCGTGCCCGGTCTAAATTTTCTTATTTTTTGTAGAGATGAGAGTCTCAATATGTTGTCCAGGCTGGTCTTGATCTCCTGGGTTCAACCGATTCTCCAGCCGTGGTCTCCCAAAGTGCTGGGATTACAGGCATACATTTTCATTTTTATTTTTTTCTGGCCAGGTGTGGTGGCTGACGCCTGTAATCACAGCACTTTGGGAATCTGAGGCGGGTGGATCACCTGAGGTCAGGAGTTAGAGACCAGCCTGACCAATATGATGAAACCCCGTCTCTACTAAAAATGCAAAAATTAACTGGGCGTGGTGGCAGGCACCTGTAATCTCAGCCACTCGGAAGGCTGAGACAGGAGAATCGCTTGATTCTCCTCGGGAGGTGGAGGTTGCAGTGAGGCGAGATCGCGCCATTGCACTCCAGCCTGGGCAACAAGAGCAAAACTGCGTCAAGAAAGAAAGAAAGAAAGGAAAGAAAGAAAGAGAGAGAGAGAGACAGAGGGAGAGGGAGAGAGGGAGGGAGGGGGAGAGAGGGAGGGAGGGAGGGAGGGAAGGAAGGAAGGAAGGAAGGAAGGAAGGAAGGAAGGAAGGAAGGAAGGAAGGGAAGGGAAAGGAAAGGAAAGGAAAGAGAGAGAGAGAAAGAAGGGAGGGAGGGAGGGAGGGAAGAAAGAAAGAGAGAAGAAAAGAAAAAAGAAAAAACAAGTATAAGACTGCCTTATGTGCAGAAAGTGATGATGTTTTGTTTTAAAATATGTGGTTAAATTTCAGACAACTTGAATGTTGAGAAATGAGCGTCGAGATCTGGTGAGGATAATGTTCTGTTTCCTAAAATATTGCCAAATCCTGTGTCTCCAAGAAAGATCAATTTGATAATGACTTCGTGCCAGCTCCTCTATTTGGTCTTAGAAAGAAGTCAGTTACTGAGCTATACGACCGCCTTCTAATGGAGCAGACGGACCAATTGGATGTGGGCTCTGCCTTGATGGACAGGCGTAGGGGGTGGAGCCACAGCGTTGCACATTTCCCGGGCTTGGGTGGGGCTGAGACCTGGCTCCAGGCTCTGGATTTCCTTTGAAAAAAGGTCACAGGCAATCATGTCACGTGGGAAACATCTGCAAAGGCCCACAGGCAATCATGTCACGTGGGAAACATCTGCAAAGCTGCTTGACCAGCACCCTTCCCTTTCATAGGGTAACATTCTCAATTTTCTTTTAAGAAAGAAAATGTGTCCTAGGTCCAGCCAACCGTGAGCTAGGGACAAATGATCCAGATCCAGCCAATCAGAGTCTGAGATTGCGCAGAGAGGCGGGTATTTGAGCAAGACCCAGCCAATGAAACTCTGGTCTGGGACTTTTATTGGTTTAACCAGGGGGAAAAAAGCATTCTCTTTTTTTTTCCAACCCTCACTAGGGCTGCCACAATGGGAGGATGTAATGGGAGCTGTGACAGGGAAGAATCTACTTGAGAGCGAAGGCGGGGCGGAGAAAATCAGACCTGAGAGGAAGTCTGGGTCCTGGAGACATCATTTGAGACCCTGGTTCCAAGCCATACCTGAACCTGTTGTTATAACCCTGAGCTTGTCAGTTACACAAACAAGAAACTTCCTTTTAGTTTTGCCCAAGCTAGTTTGAAGTGGGGACTGTTGTACTTGCAAGCAGAAGAATCTTGCCTTGGCTGGGCTCTGTGGCCCACGCCTGTAATCCCAGCACTTTGGAAGACCGAGGCAGGTGGATCACTTGACGTCAGGAATTTGAGACCAGCCTGGCCAAAATGGCGAAATTCCTGTGTCTACTAAAAATACAAAAATTAGCCAGGAGTGGTAGCGGGCACCTGCAGTCCCAACTACTCAGGAGGCTGAAGCAGGAGAATCACTTGAACCTGGAGGTGGAGGTTGCAGTGAGCTGAGATCGTGCCACTGCACTCCAGCCTGGACAACAGAGTGAGACTGCATCTCAAAAAGGAAGAAGGAGGAGGAGGAGGAGGAAGGAGGGAGGGAGGAGGGAGGAGGGAGGAGGATATCTTGCCTACCACAGGGGATCTAGGCATTAGCTACAGAGGAAATTGAGGCTGTAATAGGAGGTTTGCCTGTCCACATCACCTGGGCAGATGTGACCACATCATCTGGGGAAGGAGAATGTCTATGTTAGAATTGAGGAACCTGAAGAGATCCCTCTTAGGGTTCAGATACAGGACTATGGATGGGGGTTGGAGACAAATAGTTCTGGGGACAATGGAGTATCCCCGCCCCCAACACACACACACAGAGCAGTACGGGGCAGGGACACACACAAGGCACTAGACTCACCCTCTCTGGCCCTGGCCATGCTTCTGACTCAGTGATCCTGCCCTACCCCCATGACCACTGTGGAGTCAGGAGAGAGGGTCTGGGATGGGAATCCCTGGGCTGGAGTCTGGGTGGGGTCCCTGGCACCAGAAGTGGTTGTAATCTCTGCTCATGGCCACCAGCATCAGACAGGGGGCTGGGACCATCACAGGGGGTGGGTGGCAGTGGGAGGAGAGTCCAAAACATCCTGAAAACCAGAACCTCACTCTATCATCTATTGTCCAGGTGTGACATTTGAGTCTGGGATCCCTTTCAAGACTAGGTGCTAGGAACTCTGAAGTCTGTGGTGGGAAATCAGGGACTGGATGGCAAGACTCCTGGGTCAGGCTTCCTTTAGAACTGGACCCTGAATCACCTGAATTTGTGCCCCCAGGGAGCTGGGGCAGGGGATGCTGAGGCTTTTGCCCTCTAGAACAGGGGTCCCCAGCCACCGGGCGTTGGGAATGGGGCTGCACAGCAGGAGGTGAGTGGTGGGCGAGCGAGAGAAGTGAAGCTTCTGTATTTACAGCCACTCCCCATCGTTCGCATCACCACCTGAGCTCCACCTCGTCAGACCAGCAGCAGCATTCAATTCTCGTAGGAGCAAGAATCTCATTGTGAACTGCGCATTTGAGGGATGTAGCTTTCTCACTCCTTATGAGAATCAAATGCCTGAGAATCTGTGGCTGTCTCCCATCACCCCCAGCTGGGACCGTCTAGTTGCAGGAACACAGGCTCAGGGCTCCCACCAATTCCACATTACGGTGAGTTGTAGAATTATTTTATTCTATATTACAATGTCATAATAATAAAAATAAAGTGAAAAATAAATGTAATGTGCTGGAATCATCCAGAAACCATCCCCGCTCCCCCCACCCCCACTTACACACACCAATTGTCTTCCGTGAAAACAGTCTCTGGTGCCAAAAAGGTTGGGGATTGCTGCACTAGGACATTAGATACTTATCCAGGGTCCAGTGGGGACTTGAGTCAGAAACGCAAGAGTCTGCCTGAAGCATGTGTGTGTTTGTGTTCCTGCATCATCTCTGCCCACCACGGTCAAATCTGCGATTCTCCGTGCATTGGCCGGGGGGGAGGCGGGGGGCAGGTGCCTTTCTGTGTCTGAGTGTCTGTGGGCACATGGGTGTGTCTGTGGATGTGGTGTCTCCGTGTGGCCGTGGTAAGTGGGTTGTGTACTCTGTGTGTGCACGTGGCTGTGTATAGCTGTGTGTGCATGTGCAGTATGTGCACGTCGGTGCTGTATCTAAGTGTACACGTGGCTACTGATCAACAGACATTTACTGAACATCTATTGTGTACCATGCTCTATTCTAAACCCTGCGGGGATTGGGTGCGGTGGCTCACCCCTGTAATCCCAGCACTTTGGAAGGCCAAGGTGGGCGGATCACCTGAGGTCAGGAGTTTGAGACCAGCCTGGCCAACATGGTGAAACCCGCTCTCTACTAAAAATACAAATTAGCTGGGCATGGTGGTGGGCACCTGTAATCCCAGCTACTTGGGAGGCTGAGGCAGTAAAATCACTTGAACCCAGGAGGCAGAGGTTGCAGTGAGCCGAGATTGTGCCACTGCACTCTAGCCTGGGCGCCAGAGTGAGAAGACCTTGTCTCAAAAATAAAAATTAAAAAATAGGCCAGGCGCGGTGGCTCATGCCTGTAATCCCAGCACTTTGGGAGGCTGAGGTGGGTGAATCGCTTGAGACCAGGAGTTCAAGACCAACCTAGCCAACGTGGTGAAACTCCTTCTCTACTAAAAACACAAAATTTAGCCAGGCATGGTGGCGAGCGCCTGTAGTCCCAGCTACGTGGGAGGCTGAGGCAGAATTGCTTGAACCCAGGAGGCAGAGGTTGCCGTGAGCCGAGATCGCACCACTGCAATCCAGCCTGGGCGACAGAGCGAGACCCTGTCTCAAAAAAAAAGAAAGAAAGAAAAGAGAAGAGGGGAGAGGAGGGGAGAGGAGGGGAGAGGAGGGGAGAGGGAGGGGAGAGGAGGGAGAGGGGGGGGGAGGGGGAGGAGAGGGGAAGAAGGGAAGGGGAGAGAAGGGGAGGGAAGAGGAGGGGAGAGGAGGGGAGGGGAGGGAAGGGAAGGGAAGGGAAGGGAAGAAACAAAACTCTGAGGGGATCTAGGAGCAGACAAGTCCCCTGCTCTGTGTTTTCACAATCTAGTATCCAGGAAGGGGTAAGCACCCTATGTGTCCCTGGTTGTAACTGACTACTCACAACTGCATTTGCCTGTGTGAAAAACGTGAGCTTGTGATGATGTGTGACATCAGGTAGGCATCCCTGACTGTCCATAACCCAACTTTGCCTGTGCCTTGGGACTTCCTCCTTGCAGGTAGGAAGTGAGGGGTACAGGTTCCAGCTCTGGGCTGAGACATGATTCAGGGGCCCACCCTGACCTGGGGCTCCTGGAGTCTTGGGGCCCTGGAGGGTCCCGTCCACTGCCCAGACTGACCCGGGTCCTCGATGAAGCCTCATTATGAGGACTGGGGGAAAATGACCCAGCCACTTCCTGGGGAGGTCGGAGACCCCAGGGTGAGCGTCAAGGTAGCCTCAAAGGTGAGACGTCCCCTCTTGAAGGCAGCCATGAGCCTTGGGTGGGGACGTCACTAGAGGAAGTTCAGGCCCTATTTTCGGAGGAAGCAGTTGGAGACCCCATAGGAGGAAGGGGGATGGGGCAGTAGAAAGTCGCGGTGTCCCCGCCCCCTCCAGCAGCTGCGCGCCCCACTCTCTTGGAGACGCTAGATCAGTCCCTCCCGGCCTACTAAAGAAACCACGCAGGGCTCAGATCCGCTCCATCATCATCACCATTATCTCCAGGTTTATTTCCAGCTCCCCCGCACCTCCTCCGGACCTGGAGCCTCCTCCGCCCGCGCTGTGCACGCGCTGCGCGCGACCTCAGGGCTGCACACGACAGCAGCGCGCTCCGGTCCAGTCCATGCCCGCGCACTGGCAGTGACATGTGGTCTCGGCGCGCACATCCCACGAGCCACAGGCAGAGCCACAAGTGCAGCCGGTGACGGCGAAGCCTGCAGCCCGGAACAGAGGAGCGTGGACTCAGCTGGGAGGCTGAGGGTGGGAGCGGGGGGGTGGGGACGGGGACGACTGGAGGTTCCAACCACGGAATAGGCACTAGAGGCAGGGAGTGAGGGTAGATACCAGTGTCCAGATGGTGGACGGAGAAGGCTGGGAGTCAGGACCAAGATCCTAGGGGAGTAGAGGCTGGACATGGGGAACGTGGCGGGGAGGGGGCATTCCCAGGGGACTTGGAACCCAGATGGGCGCCTGGACAACAGTTTTCTGCACTCACCTCGGGGGCAAGTAGCCAGGTCCCCCCTGGAGGTGACGCTCTGGCACTCCAGGTCAATGCTCCTTATTGCCCTAAATACTGGGGGGCAGGAGGGAAGAAGACAGGGGAAGCTGTGAGACCAAACGGTCCCTCCCCCATCCTCCCCCTACGTTCGCCCTGTTGGTTTGGAGCTAGCTCCTTGTGGACACAGGAGCTCACTGGCCTCCAGAACACTGTCTTGAGTTGGGTGTTTTGGAGTAAGGGAAGGTTTGGAGTGAGAGCGGGGATTGGGTTTGGAGCTGTGGATAAGGTGGGGACAGTCGGAGGGGTTGGGAATGGAGTTGGGGTTGAATTTATGATCTGGTTGGATTTGAGGATGAGATTTGGTGAGCGCTGGGGCTGGGTTGGAGTCAGGTCTGTGCCAGGGATCAGTGAGGTCTCTGAGACCCTTGGGGAGCTTGCCCAAGTGGGGGGTCCTCACTTAGGGAGCTGGCGCCCTCCTGGATCTTCTCATTGATGGCTTCTTCCATGGAGCACAGGGTCTCGCTAGACACCAGCAGCCCCAGGACAGGGAGGAGGAGGAGACAGAGAGCTTTCATCCTGCAGGCGCTGAAAGAGGGAACCAAGAGACCCACAGCTGGGTCAGCCCTGCCCATATGGGGAAGATCCGGCCTGGACCTAGACCCCTGTCCCCCCGTGTGGGGGACAGGGATGGAGGCTCGGCTTTGACCCCAGCCTCCCCGCTGGTGCCATGGCAAGGGCAGGAGCAGCTGTCACTTACCCTCTCGGTGGGCTCAGCTAACCAAATCTGGCACACGAATTCCTGCACCGCAGCTCTTTCTTTGAGGCCTCTTGGGGTGGGGCTTCCTGTCTTGGCTAATAAGTCCCTGGGCCCCCAACCCTCCGGTCCCACATCCGGGGCCAAGAGGAAGCCCCTGAGCAGACAGTAAGGGCTGGAGGAGGGAGGGAGCCTCCCACCTTCCAACAGGGCCTCCCTCTTCATGTCCAGAGGCTGGTCAGGAGGTGGTGCCCCAGGGATAATGCCAGGAGCTGTGGTCTGGGGAACAGGTAGACAAGCGGAGTTTTGCATGCAAGGGTGGCTGATGCAAACATGATAAAAATAATGCCTCTTGCTAGGCATGGTGTGGACAAGCACTCGTAGTCCCAGCTACTAAGGAGGCTGAGGTGAGAGAATTGCTTGAGCCCGGGAGTTCGAAGCTACAGTGACTTATGATCACACCACTGCACTCCAGCCTGGGCAACAGAGCAAGACCACTTCTCTAAAATAGTAATAATAATTATGTCCCTGGGTGAGAATGACATACCATACCACATTCATACCCAAATGCCCATGAGCAATAGAACTGGTATATAAAATCATGGTTTATGGCCGGCGGCTCACGCCTGTAATCCCAGCACTTTGGGAGGCCGAGACAGGCGGATCACTTGAGGTCAGGAGCTTGAGACCAACCTGGCCAACATGATGAAACCCTGTCTCCATTAGACATACAAAAATTAACTGGGCGTGGTGGCGTGTGCCTGTAATCCCAGCTACTTGGGAGGCTGAGGTGGGAGAATCACTTGAACCCGGGAGGCGGAGGTTGCAGTGCGCTGAGATCGCGCCCCTGCACTCCATCCTGGATGACTAGCTTGGGCACCACAGCAAGACTCCATCTCAAAAAAAAGAAAGAAAAATCATGGTTTATTCCATCAATGGCATCACCTACAACAGAAGTTGGAAAGCCATTGCTCATGGGCCAAGGTCCAGCTCATGTTTCTTCTTGGACCACCCATGAGCTAGGAATGGTTATTACATTTTTAGTTGTTCTTTGTTTCCAATACAATGGGCTTTTTTGTGGTAAAATACATATAACATACAATTTACCATTATAACTTTTTTTTCTTTTTTGAGATGGAGTCTTGCTCTGTCGCCCAGGCTGGAGTGCAGTGGCGCAACTCGGCTTACTGCAAGCTCCGCCTCCTGGGTCCATGCCATTCTCCTGCCTCAGCCTCCCAAGTAGCTGGGACTACAGGTGCCTGCCACCATGCCCAGCTATTTTTTTTTTTTTGAGATGAGATCTTGCTATGTTGCCCAAGCTGGTCTCAGACTCCTGGCTTCAAGTAATCCTCCCACCTTGGACTCCCCAGTAGCTGAAGCTACAGGTATGCACCATCTTGTTACATTTTAACCATTGCTTTTGTTTGTTTCTTTGTTTCAGAGTCTCACTCTGTTGCTCAGGCTGGAGTACAGTGGCTCAATCTCGGCTCACTGCAACCTCCACTTCCTGGGTTCAGGCAATTCTCCTGCCTCAGCCTCCCGAGTAGCTGGGATTACAGGTGTGCACCACCACGCCCGGCTAATTTTTTGTATTTTTAGTAGAGACGGGGTTTCACCATGTTGGCCAGGCTGGTCTCAGACTCCTGACCTCAAGTGATCTGCCCGCCTCAGCCTCCCAAAGTGCCGGGATTACAGGTGTGAGCCACCATGCCCGGCCTATTTTAACCATTTTTCAGTGCACAATTCTGTGGCAATAAGCACATTCATGTTGTGTAGCCACCACCGCCATCCATCTCCAGAACTTTCTCCTCTTTCCAAACTGAAACTCCATCCCCATGAAACACTCACTCTCTATCCCTCTCCCCAGCCCCTGGCACCCTCCTTCCTACCTCCTGTCTCTATGGATCTGACGACTCTAGGGACCTCCTAGGAGTGGAATCACCCAGTGTTTGCCCTTTTGTATCTGCTTATTTCACTAAGCATAATATCCCCAAGGTTCATCCCTGCTGTAGCCTGAATCAGAGCTGTTTTCCTTTTCATGGCTGCATCACATTCCCGTGTGTGGATGGACCACGTCGTGTTTATTCCTTCATCGATGGACACTTGGGTTGCTTCCGGCTTTTGTTTTGTTTTTTGTTTGTTTGTTTTTGTTAGTTCACATCTTTTTTTTCTTTTTTTTTGTCTTTTTTGAGACGGAGTCTCACTCTGTCCCCCAGGCTGGAGTGCAGTGGCGCCATCTCGGTTCACTGCAAGCTCCGCCTCCTGGGTTCACGCCATTCTCCTGCCTCAGCCTCCCGAGTAGCTGGGACTACAGGCGCCCGCCACCACGCCCGGCTAATTTTTTTGTATTTTTAGTAGAGACGGGGTTTCACCATGTTAGCCAGGATGGTCTTGATCTCCTGACCTCATGATCCACCTGCCTCGGCCTCCCAAAGTGCTGGGATTACAGGCTTGAGCCACCGCGCCCGGCCATCTTTTGTTAATTCATGCAGTTACTTGTCTTCTGGTTTGTTGAAGCAGTAAGTCAGACAACAGTTGCCACAATAATGTCTGTCAAAGTGGCTTCCCATAAACACTGCAGCACCACATTCATCAGAAGGGCAACCTCGACGAAGGTGACTAATTTTGCCATTCTCATCCACCTTATAATATTTCAGGACAGCCAGCTTCACCTTCTTTCTCTTGTGCTTATTCTTCTTGCAGGTAAGACTTCTTCTTCTGGCCAGGCTCAGTGGCTCAGGCCTGTAATCCCAGCACTTTGGGAGGCCGAGGCAGGTGGATCACAAGGTCAGGAGTTCAAGACCAGCCTGGCCAACATGGTGAAATCCTGTCTCTACTAAATATACAAAAATTAGCTGGGCATGGTGGCACGTGCCTGTAATCCCAGCTACTTGGGAGGCTGAGGCAGGAGAATTGCTTGAACCGGGACCTGGGAGGCAGAGGTTGCAGTGCGCCGAGATTGCACCACTGCACTCCAGCCTGAGCTACACAGTGAGACTCCGTCTGAAAAAAAAAAAGAAAAAGAAAAAAGACTTCTTCCTTTCCTTAGCTATACCAAGAATTCTCAACACAAGATGAAGAGGAGACTCCTTTTGAATGTTGTAGTCAGACAGAGTACGTCCATCTTCCAGTGCTTGCCAACAAAGATCAGTCTTTGCTGATCAGGAGGAATTCTTTCTTTACCCTGGATCTTGGCCTTTATATTTTCTAGGGTATCCGAGGGTTCTCCCTCGAGGGTTATGGTTTTCCCTGTAAGCGTTTTCAGGAAAATCGACATTTTGGTGGCGGCTCCACCACAGATGGCGGATCGAAAAGGTTTTTGTTTTTTGTTTTGTTTTTTGTGTTTTTGAGACAGAGTTTCGCTCTTGTCACCCAGGCTGGAGCGCAAGTGGCACAATCTTGGCTCACTGCAACCTCCAACTCCTGGGTTTCAGCGATTATCCTGCCTCAGCCTCCGAGTAGCCGGGATTACAGGCATGTGCCACCACCACACCCAGGTAATTTTTTTTTTTTTTTTTGTATTTTTAGTAGAGACGGGGTTTCGCCATGTTGGCCAGGCTGGTCTCAAACTCCTGATCTCAAGTGACCCGCCCGCCTCGGCCTCCCAAAGTCCTGGGATTACAGGTGTGAGCCACTGTGCCTGGCCTGCTTCTGCCTTTTGGCTATTGTGAATAATGCTGCTATGAACATAGATATGCAAATATCTGTTTGCAGTTCCTGCTTTCAATTCTTCTGGGCATATGCGCAGGAGTAGCACTGCCTGATCATATGGTAATTCTATGTTTAACTTTTTGAGGCATTGCCAATTTTCACATTTTTAAACTATAGGGAAAAAAAGTTGTTTTTTTTTTTAAAAGACGAAGTCTGGCTCTGTTTTCCAGGCTGGAGTGCAATGGTGCAATCATAGCTCACTGCAGCCTCAAACTCCTGGGCTCAAGCAATCCCCCCTTCATTGGCCTCTTGAGTAGGTGGGACTACAGGCATGTGTCACCACACCTAATTTTTTAAATTTTTTTGTAGAGGTGGGGTCTCACTATATTGCCCAGGCTGGTCTCAAACTCCCGGCCTCAAGAGATCCTGCCACTTTAGCCTCCCAAAGCACTGAGATTACAGGCATGAGACACTGTGCCTAGCCAAAAAATATTTGTAATGTTTAGTGAAAATAAAAATCATATAAAATTCAAATTCATATAATTTTCATAAAGAGTTCATAAAGAAAATTTTCTTAAAACATTGTCAGCTGGGTGCGGTGGCTCATGTCTGTAATCACAACACTTTGGGAGGCCGAGGCGTGTGGATCACTGGAGGTCAGGAGTTCAAGACCAGCCTGGCCAACATGGTGAAACCCCATCACTACTTACAATACAAAATTAGCTGGGTGTGGTGGCACGCGGCTGTAATCCCAGCTACTTGAGAGGCTGAGGCAGGAGAATTGCTTGAACCTGGGAGGTGGAGGTTGCAGAGAGTCAAGATGGTGCCATTGCACTCCAGCCTGGGCAACAAGAGCGAAACTCTGTCTCAAAAAAAAAAAAAAAATATATTGCCAAGCTCAGTGGCAGGCACCTGTCATCCTAGCTACTTGAGAGACCAAAGCAGGAGGATTGTTTGAGCCCAGGAGTTTGAGGGCAGCCTGGGCAACATAGTGAGATCCCGTCTCTACAAACACACACACATACACAGTTTGCTGCCCCCCTTTTTTTTTGAGAGGGGGACTCGCTCTTGTCACCCAGGCTGGAGTGCAGTGGCGCGACCTTGGCCACTGCAACCTCTGCCTCCTGGGTTAAAGCGATTCTCCTGCCTCAGCCTCCCAAGTAGCTGGGATTACAGGCACGTGCGCCACCGTGCCCGGCTAATTTTTGTATTTTTAGTAGAGATGGGATTTCGCCATGTTGGCCAGACTGGTTTCGATCTCCTGATCTCAAGTGATCCGCCCGCCTTGGCCTCCCAAAGTGCTGAGATTATAGGCATGAGCCACTGTGCCTGGCCCCACTTTTTAATATATCATCAATGACTGCTATCACATGTCCATGGCAGAGCTCAGTAGCTGTAGAGTGGATGGACAGTAGGGCCCCCAAAGCTGAGAACGTTTACTCTCTGACTCTTTACAGAAAACATTTTTTTGTACCCCGGGTATGTGGTGATGAGTGAGAATGAGACAGCAGTCCATGGATTACAGCTGTACCCAACCACATGGCTGATTGTCACAAACATAATGTTAGCATAGAAGCCAGACCCCAAAAAGAACATATCACACAAATCCATTTATTTAAAAAAAAAAGGGGGGGTGCCGGGCGTGGTGGCTCCTGCCTATAATCCCAGCACTTTGGGAGACTGAGGCAGGTGGATCACAAGGTCAGGAGATCAAGACCATCCTGGCTAACAGGGTGAAACCCCGTCTCTACTAAAAATACAAAAAAAATAGCCGGGCGTGGTGGCAGGCGCTTGCAGTCCCAGCTCCTCGGGAGGCTGAGGCAGGAGAATGGTGTGAACCAGGGAGGCGGAGCTTGCAGTGAACCGAGATCGCGCCACTGCACTCCAGCCTGGGTGACAGAGCGAGACTCCGTCTCAAAATAATAAATAAATAAATAAAAAGGATGACAGCATGGGCAACATGGTGAGAGCCCATCTCTACAAAAAAATTACAAAATTTAGCCAGGCATGGTATTGTGCATCTGTGGTCCAAGCTACTCAGGAGGCTGAGGTTGGAGGATGACTTGAGCCTGGGAGGTTGAGGCTGCAGTGAGCTACGATTGCGCCACTGGACTCCAGCCTGGGTGACAGACCAAGACCCTATCTCAAAATAATAATAATAACAATAGGCTGGGTGCGGTGGTTCATGCCTGTAATCCCAGCACGTTGGGAGGCCTAAGAGGGAGGATCTCTTGAAGTCAGGAGTTCAAGATCAGCCTGCCAACATGGTGAAACCCTGTTTGTACTAAAAATACAAAAATTAGGCCAGGTGCAGTGGCTCACGCCTGTAGTCCCAACACTTTGGGAGGCTGAGGCAGGTGGATCACTGGAGGTCAGAAGTTCAAGACCAGCCTGGCCAACATGGTGAAACCCTGTCTCTACTAAGAATGCAAAAATTAGCCAGACATGCTCGCTTGAACCCAGCAGGCAGAGGTTGCAGTGAGCCGACATCATGCCACTGCACTTCAGCCCTGGGCAAAAGAGCGAGACTCTGTCTCAAAAACCAAAAACAAAAACAAAAAACTAAAAATACAAAAATTAGCTAGGTGTAGTGGCAGGTGCCTGTAATCCCAGCTACTCGGGATGCTGAGGGAAGAGAATCACTTGAACCAAGAGGCGGAGGTTGCAGTGAGCCGAGATCATGCTACTGCACTCCAGCCTGGGCAACAGAGAGAGACTCCATCTCAAAATAATAATGCTAATAATAAATGAAATACAAACAAACTAATTTATGCTGTTGGAAATGAGGATGGAAGAGTCCTGGGGAATCAGAGATAGTGGTGATAAAAGGGTACCGGGAAGGCCCCTGGTGAGGGGGGAATTTTGTAAAAATTTTCAGCTGTAACTCTCATTTGCACAATTTTCTCTATGTATTTATATATGAATCGACATGATGTGTGTGTATTAAATCCCTGTGTAAATGCAACGGCGCACACAGGTTCAAAGCGCAGGCAGTATTTATTGACTACATACCCCATGCATACAGTAGGAGGCAGAGGGATGCTGCCCTTGCCTGGGACGAGTTGGCCCTTGTCAGTCAGGGGAAGGCAGACACCAACAGAACAGCAATAAAAAGGCTGGGCACTGGGCCGGGCGCAGTGGCTCACGCTTGTAATCCTAGCCCTTTGGGAGGCTGAGGCGGGCGGATCACCTGAGGTCGGGAATTCGAGACCAGCCTGACCAACATGGAGAAACCCCTTTTCTACTAAAAATACAAAATTATCCAGGCTTAGTGGCACACCAGGTGGGTAGCTGTAATCCCAGTTATTTGGGAGGCTGAGGCAGGAGAATCGCTTGAACCCGGGAGGCGGAGGTTGTGGTGAGCCGAGGTTGCACCAGTGCTTTCCAGCCCGGGCAACAAAAGCAAAACTCCATCTCAAAAAAAAAAAAAAAAAAATTCCGGGCGCCGTGGCTCACACCTGTAATCCCAGTGCTTTAAGAGATCGAGGTGGGTGGATCGCTTGAGCCCAGGAGTTCAAGACCAGCTTGGCCAACACAGTGAGACCCCCCTCTGTACAAAACATAAGAAAACATTAGGCAGGCATGGTGGTGCCTTCCTGTAGTCCCAGCTACTCAGGAGGCTGAGACAGAAGGACCGCTTGAGTCCAGGAGGTGGAGACTGCAGTGAGCTATGATTGCACCACTGCACTCCAGCCTGGACAACAGAGCAAGACCCCATCTCTAAAAAAACCAAAAAAACAAAAACAAAAACAAAAAACAAAAAAACACCAATAGAATGCTCAATCAGCCATCAGCCTCAAGGACCCTTCCATCTCCCAAGGAGAGGAACCCTTTTCCCTGAGAACCTCTGACCTAACAATCAGCCCCACATGGGGGAATCCAGAAAGTATTTTGGGGGGAGGAAAAGATGTCCGAAGGGAGGGTGGAGGATGCACAAGGGTTAACCAAGAGAGGCAGTTAGGGAGGGTGTTCTGGGTGGAGGGAGAGAACTGTGTGTTCCAAGGCCCTGAGGCAGAATGGAGTGTGCGCATTTAGAGGAACTGAAAGCAAATTTGTGGGACAGGGGATCTGGAGGGGAAAAGTGAATCCCACAGGCTCCCTGTCTCTTCTGGTCCTAGCAGGAACTTTCAAGTCCACTTTTGTCCAGATATTTCCCCACGCTCAAGTCCCAGCTCATCCTGCCTCCTTGAAGACATGACTTCTGTCTCTTTTTGAACTACTCTTTGACACACCCTGGATAAAGGGGAGCTTGGAAAGAGGCAGAAACCATGTTATTGCCAGGTGCAGTGGCTCACGCCTGTCATCCTTGTGCTTTGGGAGACTGAGGCGGGAGGATCGCTTGAGGCCAGGAGCTTGAGACCAGCCTGGACAACATAAAAAGACCCCATCTCTACAAAGATAAAAGGGAAAAAGCCAGGCGCAGTGGTTCATGCCTGTAATCCCAGCACTTTGGGAGGCCAAGGCGGGCAGATCACCTGAGGTCAGGAGTTCAAGACCAGCCTGGCCAACATGACGAAACCCCGTCTCTACTAAAAATACAAAACTTAGATTGGCGTGGTGGTGGGCACCTGTAATCCCAGCTACTCGGGAGGCTGAGGCAGGAAAATCGCTTGAACCCAGGAGGTGGAGGTTGCAGTGAGCTGAGATTGCACCACTGCACTCCAGCCTGGATGACAGAGTGAGCCTTGGTCTCAATCAATCAATCAATGGAAAAAAAATTAGCTGGGTGTGGTGGTCCATGCTGGTGGTCCCAGCTACTGAGGAGGCTGGGTGTGAGGATCACTTGAGCCCAGAAAGGCTGAGACTGCAGTGAGCTACGATGGCATCACTGCACTCCAGCCTGGACAACAAAGTGAGATCCCGTCTCAAAAAAAAAAAGAAAAAGAAAAATCATTTTTTGAGAGCTCTGATTTTCAAACCCTTTGGTCTCAGAACTCTTCGGGTAAAACCTTTTGAAGGACACAAAAGGAGTGGGCGGCTGTGATGACAGATTGAGGAGAAAGCAGGGTAGGCATGGAACCCCTAGGGTTATTTAGGGACCCAGTCTGAAAACTCTTGGTTCAGTAGCAGGAAAAGACAATATGCCCCTTAATTCTCTTCTAAAACATAAAATCCTTTAACTTCCTCTGATTTCTACCAGTAAAACTGAGCTCTACTGACCTCAATTTTGTACCTAATGCTATCTAATAAAATCCCAGAAACAGTGATTTTTGAAAAATCCATTTTGTTGATGTGTAATTTACATACAGTAGAATGTGCCTATCTTATGTGTTTGGTTTCATGCATTGTTTTTCTTTTTCAACTTTTTAAATTGTTTTTTTTTTTTGAGACAGGGTCTTGCTCTGTTGCCCAGGCTGGTGTGCAGTGACACAATCTCAGCTCACTGCAACCTTCGCCTCTCGGGTTCAAGCAATTCTCCTGCCTCAGCCTCCTGAGTAGCTGGGACCACAGGCATGCGCCACTACACACAGCCAATTTTTGTATTTTTAGTAGAGACAGGGTTTCTCCATGTTAGCCAGGCTGGTCTCGAACTCTTGACCTCAAGTGATCCACCCACTTAGGCCTCCCAAAGTGCTGGGACCACAGGCACACACCACCACGCCCAACTAATTTTTGTATTTTTCGTAGAGATGGGGTTTCACCATGTTGCCCAGGCTGGTCTCAAACTCCTGGCCTCAAGTGATCTGCCTATCTCGGCCTCCCAAAGTACTGGAATTACAGGCATAAGCCACCATGCCCAGCCCTCTTTATCAACTTTTATTTATTTTTTCATTTTTTGAGACGGAGTCTCGCTCTGTTGCCCAAATTGGAGTGCAGTGGTGTGATCTTGGCTCACTGCAAACTCTGCCTCCCGGGTTCAAGCGATTCTCCTGCATCAGCCTCCCAAGTAGCTGGGATTACAGGTGCCTGCCACCACACCCAGCTAATTTTTGTATTTTTAGTAGAGACAGGGTTTCATCATGTTGCCCAGACTGATCTCAAACTCCTGGCCTCAAAGCGATCTGCCCGCCTTGGCCTCCCAAAGTGCTGGGATTACAGTTGTGAGCTGCTGCGCCCGGGACCCTCTTTATCAACTTTTATTTTAGATTCAGGGGATACCTGTGCCAGTTTCCTACCTGAGTATATTGCATGATGCTGAAGTTTGGGGTATGAGCGATTCTGTCACCCAAATGGTGAACACAGTATTCAACAGTTAGTTTTTCAACCCTCATGCCCCTTTTTCTCACCCCTCCCTGGTAATCCCCAGTGTTCATTATTGCCACCTTTATGTCCATGAGTACCTGAAGTTTAGATCCCACTTATAAGCGAGAACAGGCAGTCTTTGGTCTGCTGTTACTGAGTTTGATGCATTTTGACAAATGTGTCTACCTGCCTGCTGCACGTTTTGTTTTTCCCAAGAATTATTTTCTAAAAATCAGGTTTTATTAAGGTGGCATTTATATACATTAAAATTCTGCACACAGTCTTCTAACCATCACCACCAAATACATATTTATTTATTTATTTATTATTATTTTTTAGAGATGGTGTCTCACTCTGTCTCAATCTCCCACGCCGGGGTGCAATGGTGCCATCAGAGCTCACTGCATCCTCCAACTCCCGGGCTCAAGCGATCCTCCTGCCTCAGCCTCCTGAGTAGCTGGGACTACAGGCACCCACCACCACCCCCAGTTAATTCAAAAAAATTGATTCTTCTTTGTAGAGACAGGGTCTCATATGTTGCCAGGATCCTTGCTCTTTGACCTCCCAAAGTGCAGAGATTACAGGCATGCACCACTAATGCGGGGCCAAATACTTGTAATTTAAATTATCGTTGGGCTGGGCGCAGTGGCTCACGCCTGTAACCCAGCACTTTGGGAGGCCGAGGGGGGAAGTTCACCTGAGGTCAGGAGTTCCAGACCAGCCTGGCCAACATGGTGAAACCCAGTCTCAACTAAAAATACAAAAATTAGCTGGACATTGTGGTGGACGCCTGTAATCCCAGCTAATCGGGAGGCTGAGACAGGAGAATCGCTTGAATCCGGGAGGCAGAGGTTGCAGTGAGCCGAGATCGCACCATTGCACTCCAACCTGGGAAACAAGAGCGAAACTCCATCTCAAAAAATAATAATAAAATAAATTATAGTTGGAAAAAAGGGGTTTCCTAAAGACCCAAAGGAAATGGCCTCTTTGTTCCTGAAGCCACAGAGAGGATTTTTCTGCTCCCCGCAGCTAGTTTTCCTTGTGAAAATTCATAATTGCTACCAGCTTGTTCTCCTCTCTGTCACTATACAACTGTCCTTGAAGCCTTATTTGAACAAAGAGTTCTGGTATCACTCAGATGCCTAGAAACTGTTGCCGTTCTGTGAAACCAACCACCAGAGGAAATCCGTGCTTCTCACTGGTCGCCTTACTAAGATGGTAACTTGTTGCCCTGGTGACAATGCTGCAATGACAGGTGGCTCTGCCAAATCAGAATGCAGTGATACTTGCTTCCCCTCCAGGGTGAAGGATGGAGAATAAAAGTAAAAGCCTTGGCGGCTGTCAGGCTTCTTTACCAAAGAGCTGGAGAGCACTCCTTGGCCCCATTTATGCAAACACTTCCCATCTACAGATGATCCAGCTTCGGAGTGGGAGTCTAAGTGGCTGCCAGGACCACCGCTTGGCAGAGGACAGGCTGGCATCACCTGCTGGGGCCAGGCTGTGACTTGGAGCAAGAGGTAGCAAGAACCTTGAGGCAGTGAACATCAAAAGAGAGATTTCCAGGGCTAAACACCCAAGGTTTTTTCTTCCTTCTGAACCCTAACCCTAACCCTCTTGGCTCACTGCAACCTCCACCTCCCGAGTTCAAGCAATTCTCATGCCTCAGCCTCCCGAGTAGCTGGGATTACAGGCGTGTACCACCGTGCCCAGCTAATTTTTGTATTTTTAGTAGAGGTGGGGTTTCACCCTGTTGGCCAGGCTGGTCTTGAACTCCTGAACTCAAGTGATGTGCCTGCCTCAGCCTGCGAAAATGCTGGGGTTACAGGCGCCAGGCCAAGCATCTTATTTTAAAGGGTTACAAAGAATATAGATGTGGATAAAATAAAAGTTTCTTTGCATTACTACTTTCCTGCAAGAAATGAGGGGGAGGGGCTTATGAAACAACTCACACCCCCCCAATTGAGGAACTGTAGATGCAAGGGAAGGTGCTGACGGGCCCGTCTGGCCACAGTTTCCCAGAATAAAGTTGAGCCACACACCTCCACAAATCCCCAGCCTCCGGCATGTACCCCAGAAGTACTCACACTCCACCGCGTTCTGTGATCGCAACAGCCCTACGCAATATTACAGAGGGCAAAACCCACGCTAGGGAAGGCGGGGCTACTGTCAAAAGGTCACCAGGGCCAGGCACAGTGGCTCACGCCTATAATTCCAGCTCCTTGGGAGGCCAAGGCGGGAGGATCCGTTGAGCTCAAGAGTTTGAGTTCAGCCTGAGCAATATAGGAAAACCCCCGTCTTTACAAAAACTTTTTAAAAATTAGCTGGGTGTGGTGGCATGCCCATGTAATCCCAGCTGCTACTTAGGAGGCCGAAGGAAGGGGGAGGATCTATTGCTTCAGCCCGGGAGTTTGTGGCTGCAGTGAGCTATGATTGCACCACTGCACTCCAGCCTAAGTGACAGACAGAGACTCTCAAAAAAAAAAAAAAAAGGCAGGGCACGGTGGCTTATGTCTGTAATCCCAGCACTTTGGGAGGCCAAGGCGGGCAGATCACCTGACGTCAGGAGTTCGAGACCAACCTGGCCAACGTGGTGAAACCCCATCTCTACTAAAAATACAAAACTTAGCTGGGCGTGATGGTGGGCACCTGTAATCCCAGCTACTCGGGAGGCTGAGGTGGGAGAATCGCTTGAATTTGGGAGGTGGATTTTGCAGTGAGCCAAGATTTCGTCACTGCACTCCAGCCTGGGCGACAGAATGAGACTCTGTCTCAAAAAAAAAAAAAAAAAAAAAAAAAGAAAAAAAAAGTGGGGCACATTGGTGGCTCACACCTATATTCCCAGCACTTTGGGAAGCTGAGGCAGGAGGATGGCTTGAGGCCAGAAATTCAAAACCCAGCCTGGGCAACATAGCAAGACCCCATCTCTATGAAAAAAAAAAAAAAAAGTCACCAGGCCAGCTAGCCTAGATTTCAGAGCCAGAATTTGTCTAATGCTATTGTCTTTATTTTTTCTTTTTCTTTTTTTTTTTTTTTTTTGAGACAGTCTCACTCTGTCACCCAAGCTGCAGGGCAGTGGGACAATCTCAGCTCGCTGCAACCTCTGCCTCCTGGGCTCAAGCGATTCTCCTGCCTCAGCCTCCCGAGTAGCAGGGATTACAGACATCCACCACCATTTCCAGCTAATTTTTGTATTTTTAGTAGAGGTGAGATTTCACCTTTTTGGTCAGGCTGGTCTCCAACTCCCAAGCTCAGGTGATCTGCCCACCTTGGCCTCCCAAAGTGCTGGGATTACAGTTGTGAGCCACCACGCCTGGCCTGCTCCTCATTCTTTTTTCAGAACTTTCCCAGCTGCCAACAGAGACAGAAACCGAATCATCTCAGAAGGGAATGAAGGAGGCTGAGGGCGGGTGGACTGCTTGATTAGGAGTTCGAGATTCGCCTAGGCAACATGGCAAAAGTCTGTCTCTGCTAAGAATACAAAAATTAGCTGGGCGTGGTGGCACATGCCTGTAATGCCAGCTGCTTGGGAGGCTGAAGTGGGAGAATCACTTGAACCCGGGAGGCAGAGGCTGCAACGAGCCGAGATTGCGCCACTGCTCTCCGGCGTAGGTGACAGGGCGAGACTCCGCCTCAAAAAAAAAGAAGAAGAAAAAAAAAAAAGAAGGGAATGAAGGACACCCAAAATGGAGCCTCTGTCTGCCAGGGCTTTGCTATCCTGGCCTGCCCACCCCAGCCCTGGAGACCTCATCTCCGATCCCACCAGAGCGGAGCCTTCCCATTCACAGGGCCATTTCCTTACCCAGAAATCTTTTCACAATGTTCTTGGCAGCAGCTGTTGGTCAACTGTGTTTTAAGGTTTTTGAGCAACTTTACAGAAAAAAAAAAGGGAAGCTCCCCTCAATGTCTGGGTCTCCCCCTGGGTGGCCTCTCTTTGGCACCTTACTCATTTCCACGAGATTTCCTTGCTTCATTGAGTTACATCACCTCCTTTTCCTGTCTGGGGCCAGGACGCCTCCTCTGCAGGTCTCCAGCACTGATTCCTTTGTCCCCGATTTCTCTGCTAGGGTCGCTGGCTTCACCATCCCACCACCACTGCTGCTGGCCCAGCCTGCAGCTTTAATTTCCCTGGACTCTCACGTTTTTGTTATTTGTGCTTTTTTTGGAGATGAGGTCTTGCTCTGTCACCCAGGCTGGAGTGCAGTGGTGCAATCACAGCTCAGTGTAGCCTCCACCTCCCAGACTCAAGTGATCCTCCTGCCTCAGCCTCCCAAGTAGCTGGGCGTGCACCACCAGGTGCAGCTACATTTTTTGTAGAGGCAGGGGTCTTGCTATATTGCCCAGGCTGGTCTCAAACTCCCAGCTTTAGATGATCCTTTCACCTCAGCCTCCCAGAGTGCTGGGATTACCAGCATGAGCCACTGCACCGGTCCACTCATGTATTTTTTATTAATCAATTTATTCATTTACTTATTTTGAGACGGAGTCTTGCTGTATCACCCAGGCTGGAGTGCAGTGGCGCAATCTCGGCTCACTGCAACCTCCGCTCCCTGGGTTCAAGTGATTCTCCTGCCTCAGCCTCCCGAGTAGCTGGGATTACAGGCGCATGCCACCATGCCCAGCTAATTTTTGTATTTTTAGTAGTGACGAGGTTTCACCATGTTGGCCAGGCTGGTCTCGAACTCCTGACCTCAGGTGATCCACCCAACTCGGCCTCCCAAAGTGCTGGGATTATAGGCGTGAGCCACTGCACCCGGCCTCCCTCATGTATTTTTAAGTGGAACAGGTTCAAGGTCACAAATGTTTTCCTCTCACTATTTCAATGAGTTTCTATTCTAGAATCTCCTGCACACCACAGGAAGGAGAATTCTCATCCTGTAATGCACATAAATACGTGAGATCACCATTGTTCTCACCCAGTAATCAGAATCGTTAATGATAATAATTAGTAATAAATTTATTTTTACTATATCTAATAAATTAGATAGTAATTATTATGGCAGCCAATTGTTCCTGGGTGCTCCCTAGATGCTTCCAGTGGAGCCACACATGACCCTCTGGGCTGTGCCCATTCCAGGCTCTTCTGCTGAGCTTGTGTAACCGCTTGCCTCAAGGCATTCCACAAATAATACATAAGTCAATGTATCACGTTGTCACTTTCTGTACAAACCAGCTAGTTCCTGAGGGAAGCAGAAAGCCTTTTTCAGAAGAACCACAGCTAATTCCAGTAGAAGGAATGATAAAGTTGGACATAATCCTTAAGAGAGTAAATAATCAAAAATGGATGGCGGGCCAGGCAAGGTGGCTCATGCCTGTAATCCCAACATTTTAGGAGGATGAGGCAGGTGGATCATTTGAGGTCAGGAGTTCAAGACCAGCTTGGCCACCATGGTGAGACCCCGTCTCTACTAAAAATACAAAAATTAGCCTAGCATGGTGGCTCATGCTTGTATTCCCAGCTTCTTGGGAGGCTGAGGCAGGAGAATTGCTTTAACCCTGGAGGTGGAGATTGCAGTGAGCCAACATTGCATCACTGCACTCCAGCCTGGGCAACAAGAGCGAAACTCTATCTCAAAAACAAACAACAACAACAACAAAATTGATGGCTGCTAACAACTTTTTTTCTTTTCTTTCCTTTTTTATTTTTACTTTTTATGAGACAAGGTCTCACTCTATCGCCCAGACTGGAGTGCAGTGCCGAGATCATAACTCAGTGCAGCCTCAACCTCTTGGACTCAAGTGATCTTCCCACCTCAGCCTCCCATGTAGCTGGGACTACAAGCAATTGCTGCCACATCTGGCTACTTATTTTATTTTGTTTTATTTTATTTATTTATTTTTTGAGGCAGAGTCTTACTCTGTCACCCCAGGCTGGAGTGCAATGGCATGACCTCAGCTCACTGCAACCTCCGCCTCCTGGATTCAAGTGATTCTCCTACCTCAGCTTCCTGAGTAGCTGGGATAACAGGTGTGCGCCACCATGCCTGGTTAATTTTTGTATTTTTAGTAGAGACGGGGTTTCACCGTGTTGGCCAGGCTGGTCTTGAACTCCTGACCTCAAGTGATCCGCCCATCTCAGCCTCCCAAAGTGCTGGGATTACAGGTATGAGCCACCGTGTCCGGTCTTTATTTTATTTTTAGTAGAGACAGGGTTTTGCTATGTTGCCCAGGGTGGTCTCAAATTCCTGGGCCTAAGTGATCCTCCCGCCTTGGCCTCTCAAAGTGCTGGGAACTACAGGCGTGAGCCACTGGGCCCAGCTCCTGCTAACATCTTTATGTGGAGAGTTACTGGGGACCAAGGACATTCCCCAAAGTCACCCATCAATCGTAGTGACATGACATTATGGACCCCCTGATGTGATGCACCAGGAAGTACCCGGCCCCACCAGCATGATATTATTCTGGCTACAACTGACCCTTACTCCAATAGAGCGTGTGGTTCTAAACCATTTATAGGGTAAACATCGGGGCAGGGATGGGGAGAGAGGAAGCAACCTGCCAAATCCAGAATGAGGATCGTTCCTCAGTACCAGAAGGGAACCAGAAAGAAAGCACCCTAAGTGGGGATACCACAAGGAAGTAAAGCAGGGGCCGCTCCCAGCTGGGGAAGGGAAGGAGGAAGGAGTACAATAGCTTGCGAGGCCCAGCATTGCGGATGATGGGAATAGCAGGTGCAAAGGTTCTGGGGCAGGGACAGTGTGGTGTGTTTGAAGAACAGCAGCCAGGTCCACCATGAGGTGGGAAATGGACTTGGGGGAGGGATCTCATAGGATAATTTTTTTTTTTTTTTTTTTGAGACAGGGTTTCGCTCTTGTTGCCCAGGCTGGAGTACAGTGGCATGATGGCTCACTGCAACCTCTACCTTCCGGTTTCAAGCGATTCTCCTGCCTCAGCCTCCCGAGTAGCTGGGATTACAGGAGCCCACCACCGCGCCCGGCTAATTTTTGTATATTTAGTAGAGACAGGGTTTCACCGTGTTGGCTAGACTGGTCTTGAACTCCTGACCTCGTGATCCGCCCGCCTCGGCCTCCCAAAGTGCTGGGATTACAGGCGTGAGCCACCGCGCCCGGCCCCCCAACTTTTTTTTTTTTTTAACACAACTTCTCGCTTTGTCACCCAGGCTGGAGTGCAGAAGCACGATCATAGCTCACTGCAGCCTCGAACTCCTAGGCTCCAGCGATCCTCACAGGAGGGTTTTGAGGATCTGCATAACGCGTGCAAAGGGAGCTTGACTTTGTGCTCGTTAGGCCCTGATATTGTCAGCTGCCGCCGCCCACAGGGACACATAAATATTTGTAGACTCAATATTTGCCTTTAGTGTGAAGACATTGCATCACCTGAGTATAAGTAAGGAGCAGAGGCAGAGGCGGTTTAAGCAACAGACTTTTGTCTCCGACCACGGAATAACCCCTGGCCTACTTCCCCGTCGTCTCTAATTAGGGTCACCTCATCTCCAGTTACAGGCGCGGAAGATCAAAGAAATCGGGAAATTGCGCCGCAGCGCCCCCTGGCGCTCGCAGCGCGTGCCTACACAAGCCACTCCCGGAGCAAAACTGCGGCTTCCCAGGAAGTTGAGTTTAAATGTTTTTCTTTTTTCTTAATCTAGAAAAGATCATTTATTGTATCAAGTAACTGCCCAGTTAGGCGTGAGTACATTTTTAAATTTTTCTTAAAACGAGTATTGGCCGGGCGCGGTGGCTCACGCCTGTAATCCCAGCGCTTTGGGAGGCCAAGGCAGGTGGATCACGACGTCAGGAGTTCGAGACCATCCCAGCCAACATGGTGAAACCCCCGTCTCTACTAAAAATACAAAAATTAGCTGGGCGTGGTGGCGCGCACCTGTAGTCCCAGCTACTCGGGAGGCTGAGGCAGCAGAATCAGTTGAACCGGGGAGGCCGAGGTTGCAGTGAGCTGAGATCACACCACTGCACTCCAGCCTGGGCGACTGAGCGAGACTCAGTCTCCAAAAAATAAATACATAAATAAATAAAATAAAATAAAAAGAGTATTGTAGAGATTGGCTGGGCGCAGTGGCTCACACCTCTAATTCCTGCATTTTGGGAGGCTGAGGTGGGAGGATCTCTTGAGCCCAGGAGTTCCAGACCAGCCTGGCCAACATGGCAAAACCCCATCTCTACTAAAAGTACAAAAATTCGCCGGGCATGGTGTCGCACGTCCATGATCCCAGCTTTTTGGGAGGCTGAGGCAGGAGAATCGCTTGAACCCAGGAGGCAGAGGTTACAGTGAATCGAGATCGCACCACTGCACTCCAGCCTGGGCAACAGAGACCCTGTCTCAAAAATACATACATTTAGGAATTTGCTATGTTGCCCAGGCTGGCCTCAAACTCCTGGCCTCAAGCAATCCTCCCACCTCACCCTCCCAAAGTGCTGGGATTGCAGGCGTGAGCCACTGTGCCCGACCTTGAGCTTAAGTCTTAAACATTAAAACCACCTCCCTCCCACTCCCTGCACCTCCCGTAAGTTAAAACGCATCCCTGCTGAGGCCCTGCAAAGGCATATCCAGGGCAGGCGGACCCCAGGGGTCCACAGCTGACCCACTTTCTTCCCCACACTTCATCCCCTTCACAACTCTCCTCATCCGTCTCCCTGCCCTGGTGGGAGATTCGGATAAATCCTAATTGTGGGACTGCTGAATCAGAGGGGGCTGCATTTTCCTCAGCCCCCACCAGCAAATTGTGTGTGCAGTTTTTCTGGGATGAGTGTCCTTAGATTTCCCTGAATTCTCAAAAGGATCTGTGACCTCAAAATCAGGAGAGAGGCCGGGCGTGGTGGCTGACGCCTGTCATCCCAGTACTTTGAGAGGCCGAGGTGGGCAGATTGCTTGAGCCCAGGAGACCAGCCTGGGCAACATAGCCAGACCCACTCTCTACAAAAAATTAAAAGATTAACTGGGCTTTGTGACGTGCACTCATGGTCCCAGCTACTCAGGAGGCTGAGGTGGGAGGATCGCTTGAACCCAGGCGGTAAGAGAGCCTCTACCTCTGAAGAGGCTGCTTCCCCACCCTCTGCCCCCTCCCCAGGCACCCACTCCAGCAGCGAGAATTTCACCGCCAACATAAGACATGGGTCCCTACCTGTCCCAACTCAGACCCTGTCTATGATGTCCTGTGTCCTCGGCAGGGACCAAAACCCTCACCATGGCCTGTGTGGCTCCACATGGTTCTCAGATTGGGGTGCAGGTCAGTACCCTCCCCTCCAGCTCCTCAGGGGCCTCCTACATTCTCTGGCCTTGGCTTCTGCTCTGCCCTCCCCTCCCTTCCCTTCGCCCTCTTCATTTTCATTTTCTATGCAAATGCCGCCTCCTCTAGGAAGCCTTCCCTGATTGCCCTCAGTCTGGGCGGATTAGATGTGACATGGGCTCCCACAGCCCCTTTTGCCTCAGATTACTCGTGTGGCTGGCTGTATATCTGTGCCCCAGAGAGGTTTCTTTTCCTTTTTCTTTTCTTTTCTTTTTTTGAGATAGGGTGTCACCTTGCCACCCAGGCTGGAGTGCAGTGGCATGGTCATAGCTCATTGCAGTCTCAACCTCCTGGGCCCAAGCGATCCTTCCACCTGAAAGTCCTGAGCAGCTGGGACTACAGGCATGTGCCACCAGGTGCCTAACTAATTTTTCTTATTTTTTGTAGAGATGGGGTCTTGCTATGTTGCCCAGGCTGGTCTTAAACTCCTAGCCTCAAGCGATCTCCCACCTCAGCCTCCTGGGTAAATTGGACCCCAGGTGCAAGACACCATGCCCATAAAAAATAATAATAATAATTTAAAATTTTTTTTTGTAGAGACAGGATCTGGTTATGCTGCCCAGGCTGGTCTCGAACTCCTGGGCCCAGGCGATCCTCTCACCTGGGCCTCCCAAAGCACTGGGATTACAGGTGTGAGCTACCTCACCCGGCCTCTCCTGTTCTATTGGCGCCGTGAGATTCACACCTCACTTGAGTGCTATGGGCTGAACTGTGTCCTCTCCACAAATGTCTATGCTAAAGTCCTGCCCCGCAACTGCCTCAGAAAGTGACTATACTTGGAGATAGGATCTTTAAAGAAATAATTAACTAAAAATGAGGTCATATGCGTGGGACCTAATCCAACATGACCAGTTTCCTTGTAAGAAGAGCAGATTAGGACACAGACATGCATGGGGGCGGGGGGAGGAGACTGTGTAAGCACACCGGGAAAAGACAGCTGTCTACAAGGAAAGGAGAGGAGCCTGGGAAGGAGTCACCCTGTGGACATCTTCATCTTGGACTTCCAGTCTCTAGAAACATAAGGCTATAAATTTGTGTGTTTCGAGACAGAGTCTTGCTCTGTTGCCCAGGCTGGAGTGCAACGGTGCGATCTTGGCTCACTACAACCTCCACCTCCTGAATTCAAGTGATTCTCCTGCCTCAGCCTCCCAAGTAGCTGGGACCACAGGCATGCACCACACCTGGCTAATTTTTGTATTTTTAGTAGAGACAAGGTTTCACCATGTTGGCCAGGCTTGTCTTGAACTCCTGACCTCAGGTGATCCACCCGCCTCGGCCTCCCAAAGTGTTGGGATTATAGTTTTGTTTTTGAGATGGAGGTCTTGCTCTTGTCACCCAAGGCTGGAGTGCACTGGCACGATCTTGGCTCACTGCAACCTCTGCCTCCCAGGCTCAAATGATCCTCCCACCTCAGCTTCCTGAGTAGCTGGGACCACGGTGCGCACCACTACACTCAGCTACTTCTATTTTTTTGTAGAGACAGGATCTCACTATGTTGCCCGGGCTAGTCTTGAACTCCTGGCCTCAAGTATCAACCTGCCTTGGCCTCCCAAAGTGCAACTACAGGCATGAGCCATGGTGCCTGGCAATTTCTGTTAAGTCACCTAGTCTGTAGTACTTTGTTATGACAGCCCTAGCAAACAGATACACCCACTGAAGGCCCTGATAGGTCCTGCAGTCAGGAGCCTCTGTGAACCCCGTGGAGCTGGGAGGAGAAAGCAGGGAGAGTTTGCTGTGTGCCTCACATGAATACAGCAGAAGCTGAACACAACTCCTGGCATCGTGTGCCTACAGGTCCCTTGGAACAGTTCTAGGGGGGTTGGAGTTCCAGGGTCCATTCTGCTTAATAACAATATTAACGGAGCAGCCAAAATGGTTCCAGTGAAAATGGGGTAGCAGCAGCTGTCATGCTTGCATGCCACCAGCCTTCCTGCACTATCTCCGTTCTCTCCTCTGCAAAGCAGCTGCTATTTTGGGCTCCATGTTTTTAGATTGGGAACCCCGT
Source organism: Hylobates moloch (assembly GCF_009828535.3). Lineage (NCBI taxonomy): Eukaryota > Metazoa > Chordata > Mammalia > Primates > Hylobatidae > Hylobates > Hylobates moloch. The sequence continues at coordinate 40,705,455 of NW_026652287.1, read as the reverse complement.
AAGTTGGCCAGGGCCTCACCGCTAGAAAATCTTAGAGCTGATATTCAAACGAGAGTTCCAATTTTTTTTTTTTTTTTTTTTTTTTTTTGAGACGGAGTCTCGCTTTGTCACCCAGGCTGGAGTGCAGAGGGGCAATCTCGGCTCACTGCAGCCTCCACCTCCTGGGTTCAAGCGATTCTCCTGCCTCAGCCCCCCAAGTAGCTGGGACTACAGGTGCCCACCACCACGCTCAGCTAGTTGTTTTGTATTTTTAGTAGAGATGGGTTTTCACCATGTTGGCCAGGCTGGTCTTGAAGTCCTGACCTCAAGTGATCCTCCCGCCTTGGCCTCCCAAAGTGCTGGGATTACAGGGGTGAGCCACCGTGCCCTGCCGAAAGTCCAAGTTCTTAACCTCCATGAGGGCTTGAGATGCCCTCGGGGGCAGGGAGAGGCTAATTCTCCTTCTGAGAGGATAATAGGGGTTGGTGGGGCCTGGGGCATGGGCCTGGCTCAGCACAACTCCCAGGGGCTCCCTTGGAAAGAAAGTGAGGTGGGCCCTGGCTGGCAGAGACACGGCAAGAGTTTATTTCTCTGGAAAGGGAGGGGCGGGGGCGGGGCCAGGGGTCAGGGCAGGGCAATGTCTTCCAGCTTCTGGTCCAGCATCTTCAGATCATCCAGGAAGCGGGTCGGGGTGAGGATGTGTGAGGAGCCTGTGCAGGAGCAGAGGTTTGGGGATGATGTTGGGGGGCGCCGCCTTCGTCTTTGGCAGGCTCCCGCCAGGGTCCCGGCTGGTGTGGGGCTGTCCCTGTCCCTCAGCAAACCAGGTCCCTGACTCGAAGGATTCTGGAGTCTAGAAACCTAGAAGGTACAAGCCTAGCCCCGGGGAACCCAAGCCCCAGAGCCCCAGGGTCCCAGTCCTGGTGACTTACCAATGAGCACCTCCCACTTGCCCTCGGTGGCCCTGGTCACCTCATAGGCAGCCCTCATCTCCGACATGGCCACACCGCCCATGACATACACGATGAGCCGGGGGCCCGCCCGGGCCTCTACGCCGGCCTTGTTCTTGTGCCAGTGACCGAAGCGGGCACTGTGCAGGGCAGGGCAGGGGCAGAAAGCACAGGCAGGAGGCCGTCACCGCCGCCAGGCCGCCCACCTAACACAGACCCAGGCGTGGGTGGGGGCAGCCTCGGGGCCTCACCTGACTGCAGCCTGGGAGCTGGCCGTGGGGGCGGGGTCAGATACGAAGGGCCACACGTTCCTGTCCAGCCTGTCCTCCACGGCGTCCTGGCGGCCGAGAGGGGGTTTAGGGGAGGAACCCCAGGCATGGGCCTGGGGTCAGGAGAGCCCCCCACGGGGTATTCAGGGGCCAAGATCCTGGCAGACAGGAACCAGCATCTCCACCTCCTGCCTCTGGGGGACCCAGGAGTCTAGGCCTCTAGTCCATTGGAGATCTAGAAATCCAGACCCATAACTCATTGGGGATCCACGAATCTAATTCCATAACTCCTTGGGTACCCAGAAGTCTAAACCCACAGTTCCTTGGCGACCCAGTAGTCTGGGCCTCCAGGCCCTTGGGGACCATCAGTCAATACCCCCAGCCCTTTGGGGAACCCAGCATCTGGGCTCTCAGCCCCTCAGAGCCCCAGAATTCCAGGTATTCAAGGTCCATGGGGATGAGGAGGTCCAGGCAGAAGGAGGGGCCGGGGCTCTTAGAGGGACAAGGAGGAAGCCAGGAAGCCGCCCCGGGCCCATTACCATTGGATGGTGCTGCCCTGGGATCCTGGGAAGGCCAGGGCTGGGGCTCAGGGGGGCTCTGGAGGGGCAGGAGAACAGACTAGAGAGACATAGCGGAGGCAGCCGGCAGGTGGGGAGGAAGTGAGGCTCCCCAGCACAGGCCCCGCTGTCGCCCCAATTCCTCAGCTGCGGGCTTGGCATGTCCCCCTCGGCAGAGCAGATCGGTGCCAAAGGAATGCCAGCAATGAGCATTTTCCCCTAAGCCCTGAGGCTTAGCGCCTCGGCAGGAGGGAGGCTGAGCCGCCAGCTGATGCGGAGGGCTGACCCCCACCCTGACCTGCCCACCCAGTACCTCCATTACGTCCTTGATGACCGGGGTCCAGCGGGACAGCTGATAGGTGGGCTCCATGCGCTCTCTCGGCTCCAGCCGGCTGGAGGAGCCCTACAGGCAGGGCAGGGAGGGCCGCGGGGGGATTGAGGGGGAGGAGGCTGGTCACAGAGGGGCTGGGCCTGGTGTGGCTGGTAAGGTGGGGGATGGCAGGCAAAGATGGGGAAGTAGAACAGAAAGCCAGAGAGAGCGAGAGACAGCAAGAGAGCGAGAGAGAGGAACAGTGAGCCAGAGAGAGACAGAGAGAGAGAGCCAAAGGGAGAGAGAGCGAGCCAGAGAAAGACAAAGACAGAGGCAGAGATAGGCAAAGAGATACGAGACAGTGAGACAAAGTATGAAGGCAAAGAGAGACAAGAGATGAAGCAGGAAACACAGAGAGAGAGGAAGACGGAGACAGCAGGGGGACAGAGAGGGGAGGGGAGCGAGACAGAGAACAGAGAGAAAGGGAAAGGCAGAGAGAAGGGTAAGAGAGAGAGAGATATGGAGAAACAGTGCACAGCGAGGTGGATGAGGGATGGGGGAGAGATGGGGATGGGATGAGGGCACCCTGCAGGGGGACACACAGGGCCAGAGAGAGACGGGAGAGGCTTGCCCGAGAGTCAAGCACACACATGGCTGTGTGCGGGTGCTGGATGGGTGCGGGGCACCCTCAGAGACGCCTGGGAGCCCAGATAGACAATGTGTCGTAGCCCCCACGCTGGGGACCCTACTCCCTGCCTCTAGCACTCAGACCAACCGCCCCCAAACGCACCACTGCCAGGACCAGCCTGGCAGCACCCATGTCTCACTCCCCCTGCCTATTGTGTGAGCTGGGACTGGGGGAGGCCCCAGTGTCCTCTGGGCCCCAGACCAGACCCGAAACACTGCTTTTGGCCTCCCAGCAACCACACCACGCCAGGAACCACACCGTAACTGTGCAGCACTGGCCCTCTGCCTTGCAGGGCCCCTGCTGTGATTGGCACCCTCTCCCCGGGTCCCCCCACGCCCGCTCCTGGCGTACCCCGGGGTTGGTGACAGTGCCTCCCAGCTGCTCCAGGTTGCGGATGAGGCTGCTGTGCGCCTGTACATTGGCATGCTGAATCAGCTTGGCCAGGTTCTCTTCACTCACACCTGGGGGACGGGAATGGGCGGGCTGGAGGCGGCGGCCAGGTGGGCTCCCAGGTTTAGGGGAGTTTGGGGTGGGCTGAGGAGCTCCCAGGACTCTGATAGGAGAATCTTGCAGTGGGGAGGGCCTCAGGACCCCGGGTTAGTGTGAGCAAAAGTGGGAAACCTGGAGGGGGTAGATCAGGGCCTCCTCCGGATGAGCTGAGGGAGCCCCACATCTATAGGAATCACAGATGTGAGGGTTTCCACATCAGCAGGGAGCCCTCACCTCAATGGAGAAATCCCCAAGCCAATGTAGGAGGGTTCCTGGGTCCAGAGGGGTAGCTGTGGGGGTTGGTGAGCCCGGTGAGGGGAAATGACCCAAGGAGAGCTGCGGGGTTCAGCAGTTCCCAGGATCGTGGGAGACGCTGGCAAATGGGGACGTTCCAACTCCCCACAGCCCCCACCCACCATTCCGAAGGAGGATGTAGAGCAGCAGGACCCGGATCTTGTCGTAGGCAGGCACCGCCGCGTCCAGCAGCACCGGCACGATCAGCTTCATGGAGTCCTTGATCTTCTCCCCCTCTGCGTCGCAGCCCATGGCCAGGTCCTGCGGGCATGGGGTCAGCCGTCCACCGGCCGCTATGTGTCAGGGAAGGGGACGGGAGAGGCAGGCCAGGGACATCCCCAGAATCCTTGGCAAGAGGACATTTGGGTCCTACCTCATCTCAGGACCAGGTCTCTCAAGGTCCCACCCCTGTCCAGGGACAGTCTCTCCACAGGCCCTGCTCCTCACCCAGGTCCCACCTTTCCAATGCCCCACCCACCTATGCACAGGCCACACCCCTATCCTGAGACTACCTCCCCAAGGCTCCATCCCTCACCCAGGTCCCACCTCTCCAAGGTTCCACCCCTCACCCAGGTCCAGGTCCCACCTCTCCCCCAGGTCCCACCTCTCCAAGGCCCGGTGCCTCACCCGGGTCCCACCTCTCCACAGCTCTACCCTCTCCTAGGTTCTACTTCTCCAAGGCCCCACCCCTCACTCAGGTCCCCCCTCTCCAAGCTCCACCCCTCACCCAGGGCCCCATCCACCTATGCCCTCATCCTAGGCATAGGCCCTCATCCTAGGACCGTTTCTCCACAAGACCCACTCCTTCCCCACCAGGCCCCACCTCTCTCCAAGGCCCCTCCACCTCTCCACTAGCCCTGCCCCCCACAGGCCCTGCCCCACCTGCTCCACACTACACAGCTTCTCCACCGAGCCCTTGAAGTGCTTCATGCAATCATCTGCTAGATGCAGGTGCGTAGAATACTGCAGGGTGCGGGGTGGGGGTTGGGGGTAACAAAGGCTGAGTCATGGCAGAATGCAGACAGAGCATGGGGTTGAGGGGCCGAGGTGTCCCCGCTCCCTGCCCACCCGAGCGCACCTTATTCAGCTCCTTCTGGTACTGCGGCATCTTTTTCAGGATCTGGGATAGGTCTTTGATGTTCGCCTGGGGAAGTAGGGGGAAGAGGGTAGGGATTGGGGGGGCGAGGCCAGGCAGTGCCCACCTGGGCCTCAGTCCAGGCTGGAAATCCAGGCTGTGGCCCTGCACCCATGGGGAGGGGGGCTTCCTTCCACCAGCACCTTTGGTGACCTGGGTCCGCCCCTACCTTGTCCGTGGTCAGCCTCTTGCTCTCACAGAAGGTCCTCAGGAGCTCCGTGACCTTCCTGGCCATGAGGGTGGGCAGGGGTGAGATTGAGGGGAGAGGAGCCACAGGCCATGTGTCCCCGCACTGGGCCATGGGTAAGCCCACTCAGCGGGCACAGGGGGAGGTGGGGTGAAATTGGAGGCCAGTCTGGAGTCACACTGAGGGGTGCTCATGAGGGCCAAAGACTTGGCAGCAGCCAGGGATCCCAAGGCCGCTACCAGGCCCACAGCGGGGGAGGGGGGGATCCAGTCTCCGTGTGCACCCACTTGGACACATCTGCGATGTGCATATGGCGAAGCTCCACCCACAAGTCATCGTCTTCGTCCAGCAGGACGGCCTTCTCCCGCGCCTCGCTCAGCCCGGTGGTCTCATACCTGGGGAGGAAGGAGGGAGCCTGGGGGTCAGGGGAGCTGAGGACTGGGGAACCAGGTCGGTGGCAAGGGTGGGGATGGGTTCCAAGTCTGCAGACCTGTATGTGTCCTGCTCTATGTCCAGCAGATCATAGGCCATGGCCTGGAACGTGAGCTCATGTAGTAGTGGGGACACGGGGTCAGCTGCCCGGTCCATGATCAGCAGCTGGGAGCGGGTTTTCTCTGGGCCCTGGGGTGGGGTTTAGGGCAGGAATGAGGCACTGACCCTGAGCCGGCTGGGGCTGCCCCTCACCTCCCAAGCACGCCCCCTCACCTCGCCCAGACTGGGAGTGTCTGCCTTGAAGGCGTTCAGCTTGGCCAGGACAGCGTGGGCCAACTGGGCTGTGTCCTCTGGGCCCCTGGCGGGGAGGTCAGACACAGGGGACATCATTAGGGGATGGGGTCAAGGATGGGTTTGAAGGTGGGAGTCAGGGGCCAGGGTGAGGGCCGGGGCTGGGGTCACAAGAGAGGTTAAAGGTTACGTGTTGCACGCGGTTGGGGGGGGCGGCATTGGGGTGTGGCTAGGTGGGGTCCCCACTTGCGGTAGCGGATGGCCGGGTACTCCTGCAGGGTGGCGCACAGCGTGGCAATCTGCTGGGCCAGCACCTCGAGCTGCCGCATGCGCTCCCCTGCCCGGAAGGGGCAGTAGAGGTTGTAGGTGCTGTGGGGGGCATCGAGGGAGAACACCTGGGCGTGGAGAGGGACAAAAGCAGAGAGAGAGGGGCCCAGTGGGATAGAACTCAAGGCAAGAGCTCCTTGGACTCTGTGGGTACCTCCCTTTTTAAAATTTTACTTTATGTATCTGTTTTTGAGACAGGATCTCGCTCTGTCGCCCAGGCTGGAGGGCAGCGGTGCGATCATAGCTCACTGCAGCCTCGACCTCTGGGGCTCAAGCGACCCTCCCACCCCAGCCCCATGAGTAGCTAGGACTACAGGTGCATGCCACCACGCCAGGCTAATTTCTTTCTTTTTTTTTTTTAAGAGACGGGGTTTGCTCTGTACCCAGGCTGGTCTCGAACTCCTGGCCCCAAGTGATCCTCCTGCCCTGGCCTCCCACAGTGCTGGGATTACAGGTGTGAGCCACTGCACCCAGCCTCAGTGTCTGTTTCTGAGGGAACAGGGGACATTTGGTCACAAACCCCCACCCCCTGCCCAGGATGAGCCCGGGCCGTACCTGGGCCTCGTAGGGGAGGAAGGCAAGGTGAATCTCCTTCAATGTCTTCACCACCTTTGCCAGACGAGAGCGGCCCAGCTCACTGAACAGGGGCTCGGGGCAGGCTGGGGTGAGGCAGGAGTGGGGCATCAGGCCAGAGCAGCCCCCACACCTCCTCACCCCACCCACCAACACCCTAGGCTCTCCTCACTCACTGTCGGTGAAGAAGATATGGGCCGCTTTGTAGGTGAAGGTCGGGGTCCCCCGGAAGTCTTCAATCAGGGCCTGAACTGACTGGGGAAGGTGGATCACTCTCTGGGCCTGAGCCTGCACACCCAGGCTCATTGTCTGCCTAGACCTCCCAGCCACCTCCCATCTGCCACCATATGCAAACATGGATGGACAGGGTCATGTATATGTGCACATGCACACTAGTGTCGCATCCACATGGGCACACGTGCACACACACACAGATGCGCACAGACACACACATACATACACACGCATACACACATGCACACACACACAAATGCAAAGACGCAGATACACACACACAGACACACACATGCACATGCAGACACACATGCACACACAGACACAGAGACACACACATGCACATGCACAGACACATACACATACGCAAACATGCAGACACACACAGATACATGCACATGCATACACAGATGCACACACATACACACATGCACACACACACACACACCTGGACATACGCACATGCGCACATGCACATGTACACACATGCACGCGCATCCACACACACACGCTCACTCATGTAGGCACCTTCTTCGTGGGGCTCAGCAGATAAATGGCCTCCAGGCTAGGAATGGGTTCCCGCCGTTTGCTGATGTCTTCAACAACTAGTAGGAACAGAGGAAGGGACACAGGTGGGTGGCATCCAGGCAGGGCCACGTGGGGAGTCTCAGGTGTGGGGGGGTTGGAGGCTTGGGGAGGAGGAGTGGATGCTTAGGAGGGACTGCAGGAGAAACCCACTTAGGGATCACCAGTTAAGAGCCACACGACAGGGTTCTGCAGGGGTTGTGCAGCCAACTGGGTTCCCCAAATTTACAGACAGGGAAACTGAGGTTCTGAGAGGACCGGCTCCCTCAGCACCTGTCCCTCAATGGCAAAGTGACTGGGACACCACCTGGGGTCACCCATAGAAGGCTCTGCATTCTTGGGACCCCACATCCAGAGTCCACCCTGGGAGTCCCACACAGGGCTCCGTGTGGGGGCTGCACTGTCAAGAAGGGGCTGCAGCCAGGGAGTCCTGCAGGGGAGGCCTGCAATCCATGGGCTCCCGCAGTCAGCTTGCAACGTTTAAGAATGGATTTGGTCACAAGATCCGGGCTGTCCATGCAGGGAGCTGCATACTTGGGAGTTCTGGACGATTTGAGGGGATCCTACATTCAAGGACTAAACCCTGGGAGAGGGGCACAGTCAGGGGTTCCCACGCTGAGGTCCCATCTCACTGGGGACCCATTCACTCACTGGTGATGCCCTCAGCCAGGATGTCTGACATTTTGCAGCAGGAAGACAAGATGCGCATGCTGGGGTGATCCATGATAAGCACCTGTCCAGATGGATGGACAGATGGATGGAGAAGCAGGCGGAAGAGGCCACAGCTGGCCCCAGAAGGGGCCAAGGCAGTGGGAGGGGCAGTTTCAAGGGCTGGCTGGGTGGGAGGACCCAGGACGCATTCACCCAACTCCACCCATGTGGACAGGCAGTTCTTGGGGGTCTCACATTCAGGGTCTTCCCCATGGGCCTGATGATGGGCTGCCTCTGGGTACCCAGCCATCTGCCTCGCCCCTACCTTCCACTCCCCATCCTTCTTGACACTCCGAATAACTCCGCTCAGAATTTCTGCAGGGAAGGGAGGGGAGGGGTCAGAATGCTGGTTCTCTGGTCCCACCACTGCCCCAAGCCTTCTCAGCCTTGGGGCTGAACCCCCATCTTAATTCCCATTTAGTTTTTTTTTTTTTTTTTAAGAGAGGAAGATCTCACTCTGTCCCCTAGGCTAAAGTGCAGTGGTGTGATCATAACTCACTGCGGCCTCCAACTCCTGGGCTCCAGCGATCCTCTTGCCTCAGCCTCCCGAGTAGCTGGGACTACAGGTGTGTGCACCACCCACAGCTAATTTATTTTTATTTCTGTATAGATGGGGTCTCGCTATGTTGCCCAAGCTGGTCTCAAACTTTTGGCCTCAAGCAATCCTCCTGCCTCGGCCTCCCAAAATGCTGGGATTACAACAGGCGTGAGACACTGCACAGGAATCATTTATTTTTAGCCCCCAGTTCTGCAAATTGGCTTCTGGGGTCACCCCCAATTTACAGGCAGGGAAACAGATTCTTAGGCAACATGCAACTCACCTAAGCATCCTGAGTGTCTAAGTGGCAGAGTGCTGGGGCAAAAGGTGCCATTCGATAAGCATGTTTTAGATAAATGAAAAGAGGAGAATAGGGATCATCTACAGCTCTATCTGCCTCTAGAGCCAGGCTCTCAGCTTCCCCACCTGCTACCTCAAGTATTCCTGCTGTGAGGGTTTCAGCCAGTGCCCCCACCCTGGTCTAAAATGTAGGACCCCTGGTTCCCAGCTCTGAGGCATGCCTAGCTGAGGCTATCCCACTGACCTCCGGCCTCAGTTTCCTCATCTGTAAAATGGAATCACTTTTTTTCCAATCTACCCCAATTAAAGGGGTTTGAGCTACAGACTGCCCTGCCTAGAGGAGTGGAGAGAAGTAACGGGGTGGCCCCGCCCAGCCACGTCCACTGTGTCATGTCCACTGTTATCAAGACGGCCAGGGCGGAAGGAGCAGCTGAGGCCGGAACTCCCTGGGGTGGAGGAAGAGGCGCCCTCCACCCTTCCCCCAAGAACCGGGGCCGGTGAGGCCTGGACGCCTGTGTCCTCCAGCTGCAAGGTACTCCTGGGAATGGGGCAAGGAGGAAGGCATCCTCTACACCACCACCCCTCTGGGGCCTGGACACGTCCCCTGAGCGCTCACAGCACCTAGGGTCGCTGACCAGAGCCCCAGGAGGCCCCAAGAATCCAGCCCCTGAACTTTGCCCGGCTTAAGAGATCCTAGAGTGTGGGCATCCAGCTGTGCCCTCCTCCACCGGCAGGCACCCTAGGAGGCCCAGGAGTCCGGGCCCCAGCCTACGCCACACTCTACCCGTCCCCTTTGGGTCCCCGGAGTCCGGCCCCCCAATTTTGTTCTGTTCTGGCACAGGAGAGCAGGGGCGTCCAGCTGGGAACCCGTCCCCGCCCGCCCCCTCGAAGGTCAGGTGCTCGGACGCCCAGCCCGGCCCCCAACTCCCAGCCGCCACGAACCCAGGATCCCAGAGCCCGTGCGTCCCCGACCCCCGTCCCCCACCGGACGCCAGAGCCCGGCCCCGGAGAGGCACTCACTTTCCCCCACCACCGCCTTCAGCCCCGAGGGCGCCATCTTCCCCGAGGGGCGCCGCCGCCGCTTCCGGGTGTGTCCCAAGGTGGGGGCGTGGCCCCGCGCGTCACCCACGTGGACCCCGCCCCGCGGGCCCTGGCCCCGCCCCCTGCGCACCTGGCCCCTCCCCGCCGTCGGTTCTCGCCCAGGCCCAGGAAGTTGAGTCCCTGGCGGAGAGGACGGGCAGGTGCGTCCGCGCTGCCGAGCACGAAGTCGCTGGAGGGGCACACCTCGACGACACGCTCACAGACGGGAGTTCAGACACACATTTCCTGGCTTGCGTGCGAAGCGGGATCGCAGGGCAATAATCCCTCCATCTTCCCCGGGAGGTTGCGTGTCTGCAAGATACACGGCGCCCACTCGATGCCACCGGGCCGCCACTGTCTGGGCCTGGGATCTGGACCCACTTGCCTTCTGTACTTCAGGGTTTAGAGGCAGCAGCAGCAGCAGCAGCCGTCTTGGATAACTTTTGTTGGATTCAGGAGACCTGGAGACCTCGTGTGCAGGCACCTGAACATAATTTTCATTCAGTCCTGCCCGATGTCCTGACGAGGAAACCGAGGCTTAGCGGGATCCCTAATCCAAGGCCACGACGAGTGAGCCTGCTGGGATTCAAGCCAGGATCCTGTCCCCGGGGAGCATTTGTCACAGCCTTACCCTCTTCCGGGAGGAGCCACGCTTACCCTCGTGGACCAACAATCGAATTAACATGCTGATACACACATGGGGTGAGTGACGCCCTCAAATGCTTGCAAACACACACACACACACACACACACACACACACACACACACACTCAACTCGGAATTTCAGAAGCTGCTTCTGCTGTGTGTCCTGTTGCTTGGAAGGCACAGCCCCAGCAGCACCCATACAAAATGAGGTCTCCGACTTAAGGTGCGAGGTATGTGCGTAAACAGACTCTTGCTGGTCTGAGCTGGTTCCTTCGCTCGGCTGTGTTGATGAAGGTACCAAGCCCCTGCCACTTACATGGGACATAGGGAGTGAATCAGACCCGAAGGTCTTGGGGGGAAAGGATCCATGCTGCCCTAAAGGAAATAAACTAATGTGACAGCAAGTGCCATGGAAGGTAGGGGTGGGAGGGGACTTTATTGAGGATGACCCCCGAGGGCCTCTCTGAAGAATCAGCCTTTTGACATTATCCCTGAATGAATTCTAGAAGCAGCCACACAGCATGTCCAGGTAGAGAAGGGAGGAGACCCGAGCTTAAGAAGGCTGGAGGGTAGGGGCAGCAGGGGCCAGACTTCTGTAGGACAAGGTCAGGCTGACCCATCCCAGTGCCAGGATGCAGGACTTTCAGTGCTAAAAATAGGACAGTCACAGGCAAACCAGGACGGTTGGCAACTGTAGGTAGGAGTTTGAGCTATTTCTTCCTTTCCTTTCCTTTTCCTTTCCTTTCTTCCTTCTTCTCCCTCCTCCCCGTTTTTGTTTGTTTTTATTTCGTAAAGAGATGGGTCTCGCTCTGTTGCTCAGGCTGGAGGGCAGTGGCACAATCATAGCTCACTGCAGCCTCGATTTCCTGAGCTCAAGGGATTCTTCCACCTCGGCCTCCTAAGTAGCTGGGACTACAGGTGCATGCCACCATGCCCAGCTGATTTTGTTGTTGTTGTTGTTAAGAGACAGGGTCTCCCTGTGTTGCCCAGGCTGGTATGAAACTCCTGGGCTCAAGGGATCCTCCTGCCTTGGCCTCCCAAAGTGTTAGGATTTTAGGTATGAGCCACCGCACCCTGCCCTTTCCTCCTTTTTTAACAGCTTTACTGAGATATAATTCACATACCATACAACTCGCTGACCTAAGGTGCATAAGTCAATGGCTTTCAGTATTTTTGGAGTTGTGTGTCCATTACCACAATCCATTTTAGAACACTTCCACGACCCCTAGGTGTTTGGGTTTTGTCTTGAGAAGGGAAGAGTTTTGAGCAGGAGAAAGCGGGGAACCCTCCAGATCCTGGGGGGATGGAAGCCAGGACCGCCTCCAGCTTCTCAGCCTGACCCCTTGGGGGAACGGAGAGCTGATAGGGCCAGCCACCCCACCACTAACCCCCAATAGATATGAAGTACTAATCCCCAATACCCCACAATAGGATCTTATTTGAAATGGGGTTATTATAGATATTAGCAGTGAGCGTGAGGTCACACTGGGTAGAGTAGGCCTCTAATGCAATCTCACTCGTGTCCTTGTAAGATAGTTATATGTCTGCCTGATTCTGTGTAGGTGGTTGGTGGGGGGTGGGGAAATGGGTATATGAAGACTGGGACACAGAGGGAGAATGCCATGTGACCACAGAGGCAGGGAGTGAAGAGCTGCAATGACAAGCCAAGGACACCAAGGACGGCAGGCCACTGCCAACAGCCAGGGAGGGGCAAGGAGGGCTCCTGAGACCTGCTTTTCAGAGGGAGCACAGCTCTGCCAACACCTTCATCTCAGGCTCTGGCCTCTGGAATGTTGGCTCAATAAATTTCTGTTAAAAAAAAAATTTTAAAGGCTGAGCATGGTGGCTCATGCCTGTAACCCCAGCACTTTGGGAGGCCCAGGCGGGAGGATCACATGAACCCAGGAGTTTGAGACTAGCCTGGGCAATATAGTGAGACCTCATCTCTATATAAAAATATATAATAAAAGTCAACTTATGTTGCTTTAAGCCATCTGGTCTATGATACTTTGTTCTGGCAGGCCTAGGAAAGGGATACACATGCTGAGGAGGGGGACACTTCGTTGGCATAGAGGGAGAGTGTGAACTTGGCCCTTTGTGGAACAGGGGAGCCTCGGGCAGAGGTGGTGATAGCGCAGCCCATTCATTCTGAGATGAAACTTCCACTGGTTTCTGTAAAGGCGTCTTGGGGAACGCAGGGAAGGGGATGGGGACCTCCCAGTGGCATCCCCTGCTTGGGCACTGAGGGAAAGCCACAGCGGCTCGAGGGAGAAGGCAGGGATGTCCTCTCCCCACCTGCCTCTGTCCCCAGGGAGTCTCGCCTCCTGTTCCCACCTGGGGCTAGGGTGATAGAGGAGAGGAGATAGCTCAACCTGGCATTTGGGTGGTGTGGGAACATGAGACCCCAGACTTTCTTGTTTTGGGGTCTGGGGCAGGCAACCAGGCTCCAGGGACAGTGAGTTGAAGGAAGGGTGGCTGGGAGACCCCTTGACTTGCTGCCAAGGAGACAGAGCTGGAGCTAGGGTGGCCGGTGGTGTCTGAGGCAGGTGCAGAGAGGGAGGGAGGGAAGGGGCCTTTGACTCCAACCTCCTCTTTCTGTACCGACTGCAGGTGGCAGCTGCCCTTCCAGGAGCCAGTGGGGGAACCTGGGTGGCTGGGTGGGGACACCTGCAAGTCCTCGCCTAAGCCAGCTACCACCCTACACTGTTGGCCTCCCTTCTCCAACTGTGGGGACGCTGCTCAGGCCTTTTGTGACATCACACCCGAGAGTCCCTGGGGTCCGGTCATTGCTGCTGGGCCCAGCGAGGTCCAAGCCCAGGTCGCCCTGCCCCCTACCCCCCATGCCAGATCCAGCATCGTTGTGGGCAAACAATTATCTGGATGATCTTTATGGGGCTTAAGCTTGGGTGGGAGCAGATGGGGCATGAGCTGGGGATTTGGGGATGGGGAGAATCCACACCCCCACGTCCTGGACGTTTAAAAGGCCCTCTCTGGCACTGGGCCGGGGCAGAGGCCAGCGGAAAAGTGACTGGAGTCCAGGGACATGATGGATCAGGAGGAGAAGACGGAGGAAGGCTCAGGCCCCTGTGCCGAGGTGAGAGGGCCCTGCCCCCACCCCACCCCCAGCTCAAGGTCTCAGAGCCCATGATTGACAAGACTAATTAGTTTGTAGGGCACCTAATTAGCGAGTGAGTCTCCTAGGACCCCCTGACCCAGTTGTGGCTGTAGAAAGGGGCTGGTGGGCTTGGGGGTCTGAGTGCCAGGCCCCAGGGCAGAGGGCAGGGCTCTCCGTGTGGACCCCTATTGACAGGAGATGCTGGGACCTAGGGGTAGCTCCTGGGCCAAGGAGAGCTGTTTCCCTGATTTGTGTCCCAGCTCCCAGGCCACACTCATCAGGCCCCAATCTAGGACGGCGGGACACTGGCATCGGAGCCTGTCCCTTGAGGCGGTACCACGTGAAGTGGCACTGCTGGCCAGGCCCCTGGGGCAGGGGCCGAGATTGGGAAGGAGACTCATGTCTCATTCAGAACAGCTCTGCAGAGGATCGGCGGGGACCATGGTGAGGGCTGAGGAAGAAGGGACGGCAGGCCCCGGGGTCAGGGTGTGAGCAGGCTGGCTGGGAAGGTTGGGGAGGGCCCCCCAAGCTGAAGGGCCAGCCAGACTGAGCGGGTCTGTCCCCAGGCGGGCTCCCCAGACCAGGAGGGCTTCTTCAATCTGCTGAGCCACGTGCAGGGTGACCGGATGGAGGGGCAGCGCTGTTCACTGCAGGCCGGGCCGGACCAGACCACCAAGAGCCGTGAGCATGGGCACAAGGGTGCTGTCCATGGGGCGTGAACAGGGTGGGAGTGCAGGGCAAGTGGTCATCTGGAGAGCCTGGGGGCACGGGGTGTGGGAGGGTAGTTGTGCACCCTGAAGCATCTGCGTGGGGGTGAAGGGGTAGGGTTGGGGGCCCCCAGTCCGGCTGTGTCCTCCCAAGTCTGTGAACGTCCACGCAGAGAGCGACCCCACCCCTGAGATGGACAGCCTCATGGACATGCTGGCCAGTACCCAGGGCCGCCGCATGGATGACCAACGTGTGACAGTCAGCAGCCTGCCCGGCTTCCAGCCCGTGGGGTCCAAGGTAGGTGATGTTCTGGCGATGCCGAGGAGAAACCCACCAGGCAGTGCTCTCCGATCCTGCCCTCCACCCCAGCCAGGAGAAAACAGGGCCTGTCCCACCTCTGTCCATCCACTGCCCTGACTTCAGATGGGAGGGCGAAGGCCCAGGCAGTGGCTAGAGGGGCCCAAGGTTACACAGGGGCCATGCTAGTGTCAGACCCGTGGCTGGAACTTGTGGCTCCTGCCCTCAAGTCTGAAGGTTCTGGGGAGGCCAAAGGGAGAAAGTAGGACCCCTTCCTAGGAAGGTACCCCAGGGAGGAGGGCACGTAAGCTCACGCATAGGATATATACATTTGCATACTCACATGTGTTGACTTCACACATACACGAAGCTTGGGTTCTGATTGAGACCCCAGCGAGGGCCCCAAGACCTGCCACCTCACACTCAAATGCCACCCTAAATGGCAGATATTGAAGGTAAACATAGACCAGTGCTCATGAGGAGGTGGGACACGGTGCCTACCTGCACCCTCTCTCCAGTGTTCGCCATCTCTGGCTGGCGCTGCCCTTGAGCCCTCCCACTGGCTGACCCCTCTTCATCCACAGGACGGAGCGCAGAAACGAGCTGGGACCCTCAGTCCCCAACCCCTGCTCACCCCTCAGGACCCGACCGCTCTCGGCTTCCGTCGGAACAGCAGCCCCCAGCCCCCGACACAAGCCCCCTGAGGGCCTGAGGCATCCTGGGTCTCACTCGGCCCCCAAAAGATGATAAAAGAATAAAACACTTCCATAAGTAACAAGGAACTGAGTATATGTATATTTCATCGGGGAGGGGCTAGAACTCCCACTTGGAGGCCTCAGGAGTTCTGCTGGGCATCGCGAAGGAGCTTCTCCTCCCGCCGCTTCCGTAACCTCTCTTTGAACTCCTCTATCTCTTGAAGCTAGGGGTGGAGAAGCGGGTGGGACAGGAAGGGGGAAGGGGCACACACCTCAGAGCCGGGACCCCCCTCCCACTCTCCCACCACCCTGCCCCAGACCACGGCTTCAGGGTTCATTCAGTGTCTTCACTGGAAGCCCCCTGCCAATTACAAAGTGGTCCAAGTGGGATCCGCTTCACTCTTCCAGGAGAAGGCAATAAGGAAACCATCTACTCCTCGGCTCTCGGTACCTTACTCATGGCTGAGAGTAAAATGTTCCTTTTTGAGACAAAGTCTCGCTCTATTGCCCAGGCTGGAGTGCAGTGGCGTGATGATCTTGGGCTCACTGCAACCTCCGCCTCCTGGGTTCAAGTGATTCTCCTCCCTCAGTCTCCCAAGCAGCTGGAATTATAGGCGCCTGCCACCACGCCCGGCTAATTTTTGTATTTTTGTAGACATGGGGTTTCGCCATATTGGCCAGGCTGGTCTTGAACTCCTGACCTCAAGTAATCTACCAACCTCCGCCTCCCATGCCCTGGGATTACAGGCATAAGCCACTGTGCCTGGCCTAAAATTTTCATCTAAAACCCATCCTGGATACAAGAATCCAGCCTCCTCCATCCCTCTGGCAGGAAGAAGAGATCACTTACCTTCTCAGGTGGCCACAGCTCCCTCTGTAAGGAAAAGTCACAACTGGGACACGAGCCAAGAGCCTCCAGAGCCCCACATCAGGGTAGGGTCGGCTTATGGGAGGCAGACATTGGTCCCCAGCAGATTGGTGCCCCACACCCTCTCCCACCCCTGGAATGAACCCTCAAACACTCCTCTTATGCCCACCTTGCGCTGTATGACATGGTCCTCAAACCACTCGGCCTGATTGGAAACCCAGAACATAGCCACAGGGAAAGTGAGGTAGATTATCATCTGGAATGGCAGAGGGTGGGTGACGTGAGCCCCCCCAAGCAATGTGCAGAGGCTCCTCAGAGCCTGGGGGACCCATCCTACTGCAGAGTCCAGAAGCGCCTCGTTACGGCCAACCCAAGAACCCCAGAACTCCCACCAAGGGTACAGAAACCTCGCACCCTAAAACCTAACTCCTATAATCCAGGAGGCCTCATTCCTGAAAGTCCCCCCTGAGCTGGAGTCTTCCTCTCAAAGACAGACAGACACACAGAGGCCCCAGCTACAATCAAAAGCATCTCCTCGAGACCTCATTACCAATCCCCACTTAAGATCCCGGGAGCACCCCCAAACCCAGGAGGCGTCACTCTTCAACTCCACTTCTCGAAGTCTAGGAATCTCCCTGTCATAGACACCCACCCACCACGAGCACGAGAGCTCCCCCAGGATCTTAAGTCTTCCTTCTTTAGAGCCCCCTTCTCAGCTCACCCCTCTCTGAGGTCCTTACTCGGACCAGCCCTCCCACAGCCCCCAAACCCAGAAGCTCAAATCCGAGAACCCCCTCAACCCAGCGTCCGTTCCTCTCAAATCTTAAGAGCTTTCTCCTTGGAGTGCCCTCTTCCTTTGAAGTTCCCCCATTTCTAACCTCATCTTCAGATCCAGGAAGATCCCCTGCCAAGCCTCCCAACCCACTCCTGTGTCCACTGACCCGAAATATCTCCAGCTTCACCCCCATCTCGTTTCTCCCGGTCAACAAAGCCACTTCCGCCCAAAGCCGACCCTCCAGCAAGACAGAAGCTCACTGGTGTTTTGCACGCTCCATTGCTGAAGCTGATTGGCCAATGTGTATCCTGATGACGCATCTTCGGGCGCCTCTATTCTGCTTCCGTTCGCTGGCGTCTTCGAAACGAAGTCAGTAACGTGAGCCTGTCCGTCAAAAAGGATTTAACCAATAGAAAACGGGTCTGGCTTGGAGGGGCGGGCCGTCAGCGGTAGACGTCATAAGCGCGCGACTCTTCGCCTATACCTGGGCATCCAGAAAAATGGTGGTGATGGCGCGACTTTCGCGGCCGGAGCGGCCGGACCTTGTCTTCGTGAGTCCACAGAGGAGCCGGGGGTGGCCTGCGTTGGGGCATTGGGACCTGGACGCCGCAGGGGATCGGGGCCGGGTCGTCAAGGGGATTTAGGCCGAAACCGCCAGGCCAAGGGCTGGGAACCCTAACGGGCCAGAGACCGGATCGTCATGTCCGCACCGAACTGTCCAGGAGTAAAAATATGGTGTATCTTAGGGTCTGAGTAGAAAACTACTGTCGAAGGGAAGCGTCTAGCCTCCCGAACCAGGGGCGGAAATGGGGGCGTGCAGGGAATGGGAGAGGAGGGAGATCGCATAACTGAACCTTGAGAGGTGAAGACCGGTGTCTGAAGTAAAGGCGTGATTGCGAGGCCAGGGTTCTGGTTTCTGGGATGAAGACTTGGTTTTCTGGATAGCGGTCTCTAGGCCTGGACTGCAGCATGACAGTTTCTGGGGTGGTGGCCAGGCTAGAAGAACCCTGGTGATGTGGAGCTTGTCAGGCGATGGCCAATGAAATACTTACTGTCTGGAGTAGAGGCGTGACATCTTCACCAGTTTCTTGGTGTGCAGAGTTAAAGGCTTGGTTTCTGGTGTATAACTCCTCTTATGAGATAAAGGCCTAGCTTTTAACTTCTGGGGCAGAGTTGAGCTAGATGCTGGCTAGTGGGATCCGGGGGGCGGGGCTAGTGGCTTGGAATCGGGACCTGAGAGCCCTGGTGGCTGGGGTAAAGATCTGGTCATCTGGGCCTGGGGTGGAGATGGGTCAGATGGTGACAGTGGGAGTCTGAGGGGCCAAAGGCCTGGTGTCTGGGAAGAGGCACGTTTTGAAGAAGTGGGGTCTGGTGTCCAGGACAGAGGCCTGGCATCTGGGCCAGGGCCTTGGTAACTAAGGAGTCTGACCATCTGGGGCAGAAAGCGAGTGGTGATGCGGACTCATTCCTGGCCCAGAGCCCTAATGACTGAGAAGTCTGATGATTTGGGTTCGATTTTGGGTAGTTGAATTCCGAGGGGTAAAGGTCTGGGCCACTGTCTTGGTGTCTGGGCATCTGGTTTGGTACCTGGGCATCTGGTGACCTGACTTCCTTGGTGGGTGGTGGGATCTAGGTAAAAGTCCGGAGTTTGGACTTGAGCCCCAGCAGTAGGATGGTGCTGCACACAGGCTCTGAGGGTAGGTCTCTCTTCTTCCCATTCCCTGGCCCTGGCAGGAGGAAGAGGACCTCCCGTATGAGGAGGAAATCATGCGGAACCAGTTCTCTGTCAAATGCTGGCTTCGCTACATCGAGTTCAAACAGGGCGCCCCAAAGCCCAGGCTCAATCAGCTATACGAGCGGGCACTCAAGCTGCTGCCCTGCAGGTGGGAATGGCTCCAGCTGCCCTGCCCACCAGCTCCCACCCAACCTGGTCCAGTTATAACAAAACTGCCAAGTAGGTCCCGGGTGATTGCTTCATGTTCCATCACTGACCTGTACGTCCCTTGATGGGTCAGCGCACCTTCTCTGATGTCCCAGTCTGTCCCTGTCATTGCTGAGACATGTCACTGCTTCCACACCCCTTCTTCCCATATTTGCCAACTGGGGCAGGGCAAATGGTTCTGGGGGGGGTCCATAAAGCTGACCGATCAGCATCTGTCCCCTCCTATTCCCCAGCTACAAACTCTGGTACCGATACCTGAAGGCGCGTCGGGCACAGGTGAAGCATCGCTGTGTGACCGACCCTGCCTATGAAGATGTCAACAACTGTCATGAGAGGGCCTTTGTGTTCATGCACAAGGTTGGGGCTAGGCGAGGGGATGAATCGGGAGGTGGGGCTCAGTCCATGGTGGTGGGTGGGGCAGGGACAGGGGCTGGGTTCGGCATGTTAGGGATGGGGGCTTGGATTCCTGTTGCTTCTTTGCATGGGAAGTTGGGCTGGACTCAGTCCTGGAGCTGGGGGTTTCTGGGTCGCGCGGCATTTATGTGGAGGCCCCAGGTGTGGCTCAGCCACAGGACATCGAGTGTCTATGGCCAGGCCATGGAGTCCATGGCTTAGCCCCAGCTGCCTCTCCTCACACCCCCAGATGCCTCGTCTGTGGCTAGATTACTGCCAGTTCCTCATGGACCAGGGGCGCGTCACACACACCCGCCGCACCTTCGACCGTGCCCTCCGGGCACTGCCCATCACGCAGCACTCTCGAATTTGGCCCCTGTATCTGCGCTTCCTGCGCTCACACCCACTGCCTGAGACAGCTGTGCGAGGCTATCGGCGCTTCCTCAAGGTGAGCTGAGCAGTTGCGCTGGTTCCCCAGGTTAGTTTCCAGAAACGGCCTCACCGTGACACTAGCTCCATGTAGGATATCACCTAGCAGACGGGATGTGGGAAGAGGCTCCTGGAGATGCATGTGTTTTGTTGTCCATGATTCATGTCTTTATTTTCCAAATAGTTTGCTCACACCGGTTTCACATTAGGCATAGTGATGGGTGCTGAGGACAGTGTAACTAAGACACTCCCTTCCTGCACAGAGCTTTTAGTCTAACTAGGAAGACAAGATGCATATGAGCTGATGGCATGAACTAGAGTAAAACCACAGCCATGATGAGGGCCAGGAATAGGGGTGGGAAGAAGCAGGCAGGGTGGAGAGTGGAAGCACCAGCCAGGCAGGAGTGGGGCATGGTTTGCTCAAACTTACAGTATCTGTTTTGTGACATTTGGATTCTAAGCTGGCCCAGTCAGGACTGAGGCTGGACCCATGGGGCCCAGGCTGGACACTTTAGTCAAGGCTAGACCCATGTGATCAAGGCTGACCCAAAGGGGCCAAGGCTAGACCCGTTAGGACTGAGGCTGGACTAGTGGAGCCAAGGTTGGACCCATTGTGGTTTGGGGGTCAATTCTAACCCAAAAGGACCAAGGCTGGACCATTGGGGCTGAGACTGGACCACTGCATTCAAGGCTGTGCCCTCGCGGGTCAAGGCTAACCCAAAAAGTCCACAGCTGGTCTAGTCAGGACTGAGGCTGGACCAGTGGAGCCAAGGCAGGACCCATAGGGGGTTGAGCCTAACCCAGTGGGGCCGAGGCTAGACCAGTAGGAACCAGGCTGGACCAGTGGGGCTGAGGCTGGTTTGACAGGGCTTGCTTTTGCCCGAGACAGTCGTAAATGGGTGTTGGCCGGGGGCGCCCCAAAGCCACTGAATCGGGAGGTGGGCATAGCCCTGGCACCCCACTGACTGCCTGAGGGGTGGCTCGGTCCCCAGCTGAGTCCCGAGAGTGCAGAGGAGTACATTGAGTACCTCAAGTCAAGTGACCGGCTGGATGAGGCCGCCCAGCGCCTGGCCACCGTGGTGAACGACGAGCGTTTCGTGTCCAAGGCCGGCAAGTCTAACTACCAGGTGGGCCTGCCGGGAGCCGGGAGCCGGGTGGGAGGGCCACCGCCCTCCGTGACTGAGCCTGAGACTCTCCCCCAACTGCCTCATGCCCTGCAGCTGTGGCACGAGCTGTGCGACCTCATCTCCCAGAATCCAGACAAGGTACAGTCCCTCAATGTGGACGCCATCATCCGCGGGGGCCTCACCCGCTTCACCGACCAGCTGGGCAAGCTCTGGTGTTCTCTCGCCGACTACTACATCCGCAGCGGCCACTTCGAGAAGGTGCACGCTGGCACACCGGCCTCTGGGTTCGGGGCGGGGTCTCCCTCCGACACTCAGCGACACATGTCAACACATGCACAGGCAGAAAACGTGCCATTTATGGCCGGGCGCGGTGGCTCACACCTGTCATCCCAGCACTTTGGGAGGCCGAGGCGGTAGGATCACTTGAGGTCAGCAGTTCAAGATCAGCCTGGCCAACATGGTGAAACCCCATCTCTACTAAAAATACAAAAATTAGTCAGACATGGTGGTGGGCGCCTGTAATCCCAGCTACTTGGGAGGCTGAGGCAGGAGAATCGCTTGAACTTGGGAGGTGGAATTTGCCGTGAGCTGTGATCACGCCACTGCACTCCAGCCTGGGTGGCAGAGCGAGACTCCATCTCAAAAAAAAAAAAAAGGTGCCATTTGTGACAGACATGCATGTCCCTGCACATGATTGCCATCCTGGTGAGGGGAGGGGAACACTCCGTCCCGCAAGCACATCAGCCTTGGAGTCAGCCACATTTGTGTTCAGAGATCACCCTCTGGCTGTGCGGCCTTGGCCCCACTAAGGTGGAGTGTCTTCTTTTGTAAAATCAGAGTGACAGTTACTGCCTGTCACCAATCAGCTCAGTGACTCAGGCACTGCACTGAGGAGCTATGTGGTGTGAGGGCCACTCCATCAGGGGTTAGCTGACTATGGCTCTTGGCAGGCAGGGGAGTGGCAAGCTCAGGGGATGGCCTGGGGGCAGGTGGGTGCAGAGGGGGCCGGAGCCGAGAGCGGGGAGGCTCAGGAACCCAGGGAAGATAGGTTGGGAGCCTCGAAAGCCAAACGGGCTGGCCGTGCTGCTGGCTAGGGGAGCCGCCAGTGGGGTGTGGGCGGCATGCGCTTCACAGCGCCCCTTCCAGGGGTACGTGTAGGCCAAGGCTGTCGGAGGCAGCAGGGCAAGACCTGTCAGGGCTGGGTAGAGAGAGGGGACCTGAGCTGGGGTGGGTGAGCCAGGTGGGGGACAGGCGGGCTGGGGAAGAGGGTCAGGCAAGCGAGAGGAGTGCTTTGGAGCAAATTCTGAGCCCTCGGAGGATGAGCTGAGGCGAGGGTCCCTGCAGGGTGGACCCATAGGTGCTGGGGGGTTTTTGGTCACCTATTGGGTGCCAAGTGCTTCACACGTGTCTCAGTCGCGTCTGAGGTCACTGTGCACAAAGGGTAGTCACCTGGTTTACTAAGGAGGTCCTGAAGCTCCCAAGATCACCCTGGCAGTGCAGGGCAGGGTGGGGGTGAGAAGGCTGTACTGAGGCTGTGTCCTGGAATCACTGCCCAGAGGTGCTGGATGGGCCCCCAGAAGGCCCCCAGGGGTTCCAGATTGGGGCTCATGCTAAGAGTGCTACTGCCTGTCCCCTGTGTCACTTTCCTCTCACCTCCCCTTCCCTGGGTCCCCACAGGCTCGGGACGTGTACGAGGAGGCCATCCGGACGGTGATGACCGTGCGGGACTTCACGCAGGTGTTTGACAGCTACGCCCAGTTTGAGGAGAGCATGATCGCCGCAAAGATGGAGACCGCCTCAGAGCTGGGGCGCGAGGAGGAGGGTGAGCCTCTGGGGGCCCTGGCTGGTGGGGAGAGAGCTGAGTGGACATTAGCGGTAGGGGCGGGACACATCTCAGTTGGGGCAGCCCCAGGAGGCTCAGCTGGGGGCCAGCAGGGAAGGAGGCTGGGTGGATGCAGGGGGTGTGGGGGTCTTGGAGGAGCCAGGAATGGGGACACGTCTCAGGCCTGGGCCAGAGCCTGGCAGGGCAGGAGGGCTAGGGGAACAGTGGGGAAGGAGGGGGTATCCGCAGTACCTGGGGCTGGAGGTGGGGCTCAGGTGGACACCTGAGCTGAGTGTCTAGGGCCCAGAGCACTTGGCTGGGGACTGGAGCGGAGTGAGGGTGGGGAGCGGAGTGAGGGTGGGGAGCGGAGGCGGTGGCATCCGGCGACCTGCATCCTGGGTCTCCGCCCCTCACAAACATGTTCGCGGCTCCCAGATGATGTGGACCTGGAGCTGCGCCTAGCCCGCTTCGAGCAGCTCATCAGCCGGCGGCCCCTGCTCCTCAACAGCGTCTTGCTGCGCCAAAACCCACACCACGTGCACGAGTGGCACAAGCGTGTCGCCCTGCACCAGGGCCGCCCCCGGGAGGTGCGTGAAGCCTGCCCCGGTCCTGCCCCTGAGGACCACAGTTTCCTGCAGAACTGGGGAGCCACCCACCTTCACCCATAATGTCACCTTCTAGGGACCTGACTCTGCTTAGTAGGTCCAATTCCACCCCTGTTCTTGGGGTTCTCATCCTGCCCTAGCCCCGCCCCTCAGAGCCACAGCTCCCTCCTGGCCCCACCCCTTGGAGGGCCACAGCTCTCTCCTGGCCCTGCCCCTTCGGGCCACAGCTCTCTTGGCCCTGCCCCTTGGGCCACAGCTCTCTCTTGGTCCTGACCATTGGCAAGGGCCATAGTTCCTTCCTGGCCTCTCCCAACAGGGGCCACAGCACCCTCCAGGCCACACCCCTCAGAGCCACAGCTCTGCCCCGACTGTCATCTGCAGGGTCCTGAGTCTATATGACCTCCTCCCTCCTGTCCCTAGATCATCAACACCTACACAGAGGCTGTGCAGACGGTGGACCCCTTCAAGGCCACAGGCAAGCCCCACACTCTGTGGGTGGCATTTGCCAAGTTTTATGAGGACAACGGGCAGCTGGATGATGTGAGCACCCTGTTGCGTGTGCCTGTGTGTTCATGCATGTGTGCGTGCTTGTATATGTGTGCATGTATGTGTGTGTGCCTGTGTGCGTACGTGTGTGCATGGATGCATGCGCGTGTGCATGTGTGTGTGCGCATGTGTGCATGCATGTGCATTTGGGTGCATGCGTATGTGCACACATGCGTGCGCCTGTGTGTTTGTGCCTGTATGTTTGTGAGCACAGTCGCCTTTCTGACCCTTGATGGTGGGAGCTGTCCAGGTGGGCAGGGTCTCAGCCTTGCCTCTGCCCGCCCCGGCAGGCCCGTGTCATCCTGGAGAAGGCCACCAAGGTGAACTTCAAGCAGGTGGATGACCTGGCAAGCGTGTGGTGTCAGTGCGGGGAGCTGGAGCTCCGACACGAGAACTACGATGAGGCCTTGCGGCTGCTGCGAGTGAGAACAGGCCCAGGCTGTGGGGTGGGGGCTGCAGGTTGTACCGCCAGGGCCCAGGACAGCCCCTGAGCACCTCCTCGGCTGCTGTCTGCCCCTGCAGAAGGCCACAGCGCTGCCTGCCCGCCGGGCCGAGTATTTTGATGGCTCAGAGCCCGTGCAGAACCGCGTGTACAAGTCGCTGAAGGTCTGGTCCATGCTCGCTGACCTGGAGGAGAGCCTCGGTACCTTCCAGGTGAGCTGCCTGTGGCTGTGGAGGGACAGGGTCCCGGACTCAGCTCCAGAACCAGCTCCGACCTGTCCCCATCCCCACCCCCGCAGTCCACCAAGGCTGTGTATGACCGCATCCTGGACCTGCGCATCGCCACACCCCAGATCGTCATCAACTATGCCATGTTCCTGGAGGAGCACAAGTACTTCGAGGAGAGCTTCAAGGTGAAGGGCTGGGGCAGACCTAGAGGCCCCTGATGGCGGTGTCCCCTCCCCAGGGGGCCTCGGCAACTTACAAGTCTGCTGGGGCTTGTGTGACACAGTATACAGACTGGGTGACTTAAACAACAAAGATTCAGCTTCTCCCTGTCCTTGAGGCTGGAAATCCAGGATGGAGGCATGGGCAGGGCTGGTTCCTCCTGAGGCCTCTCTCCTTAGCTTAGACAGCCGCTTTCTCCCTATGTTTTTGTGTGGCCTTCTCTTTGTGTGTGTCACTTTTGAAATTTCCTCTTCTTAAAAGGACCTCAGTCATAATGGATTAGGCGACCCCTAACGACCTCAGTTTAACTTAATGATCTCATCTTCAAACGAATCTACTTTTTGAGGTACTGGGGGTTAAGATTTGAGCATATGAATGTTTTAGAGGGGGCACAGTTCATTCCATAGCAGGCAGAGTCCTACTTCCGTATGCACCCATGACTCGTCGGGAGGGTGTTGGTGCCAGTGTTTGCGGGCTCTCCCTGCCCCGCTGCTCAGGAGACGGGTTGTGGGGTCCAGGGTGTGTGTCGTGTGTCTCCGTGGCAAGGCCCCGTCCCGCAGCCGGAGCAGTCATGTTTGAGTGTGTGTTTCTATGGATCGTGTGGGCGTTATACAGATACACAAATGGGGAGGTCGTACATGCACATGCGTGTTACTGCCTGCCCCTCTGGGGGTGCGGCCTTCTCCCTGGGGATGGGCAGCCAGCGTCAGCGGAGCTGGGGAACCACCTACCTTCACCCGTCATGTCACCTCCTATGGGGCCAGACTGTGCTTAGCAGGTCCCATTGCACCCCTGTTCTTGGGGTTCTCACAGAGGGAGACAGTGCAGAGGACAGACCCCCACAACTGCCATTAGGGACAGGGAGGCGTGGACAGGGAAGGGCCCCAAGGGAGATCCTGGCGGGCTCCCTACAGATGTCACCCAAGGACATCCTGGGTGCCTGGTGGTCTCTATCTACAGACTCTCACATGTGACTCTCCCTCTGGTAACAGGCGTACGAGCGCGGCATCTCGCTGTTCAAGTGGCCCAACGTGTCTGACATCTGGAGCACCTACCTGACCAAATTCATTGCCCGCTATGGGGGCCGCAAGCTGGAGCGGGCGCGGGACCTGTTTGAACAGGCTCTGGACGGCTGCCCCCCAAAATATGCCAAGAGTGAGGCGGGCAGAGGGCGTGGGCGGGGGTGCGCAGAGGGCATGGGGCGGGCGGGCGGGCTGGGTTTCTGACTGGCCCCGGCTGACTGTGCTCCCCTCTCCCCCGTGCCCCGCCCAGCCTTGTACCTGCTATACGCACAGCTGGAGGAGGAGTGGGGCCTGGCCCGGCACGCCATGGCGGTGTACGAGCGCGCCACCAGGGCCGTGGAGCCCACCCAGCAGTACGACATGTTCAACATCTACATCAAGCGGGCGGCCGAGATCTATGGGGTCACCCACACCCGCGGCATCTACCAGAAGGCCATTGAGGTACCCACCGCGGGGGGCTGGGCTGGGGCTGGAGGTCCCTGAGCAGACGGAAGGGGTCCAGGCAGGTGGGAGGGGCTGGGGAGAAGCCTTCTGGAAGCACAGGGATGGCCATGGTGTGTTGGGAGCCCCTGAGCTACCCCGGCCTCACTCCCAGCCTCCCCAACCCCGGTGTCCAGGTGCTGTCGGACGAGCACGCGCGTGAGATGTGCCTGCGGTTTGCAGACATGGAGTGCAAGCTTGGGGAGATCGACCGCGCCCGGGCCATCTACAGCTTCTGCTCCCAGATCTGTGACCCCCGGGTAGGGCTGGGGGCTAGGGAGGGACGGGCATCTGGGTTGGGGGCTGCGGCGGAGTCAGCCAGCTCACGGGCACACACACCCACCCCTGCCCTGCCCTGCCCTGCCCCCCACACAGACGACTGGCGCGTTCTGGCAGACGTGGAAGGACTTCGAGGTCCGGCATGGCAATGAGGACACCATCAAGGAGATGCTGCGTATCCGGCGCAGCGTGCAGGCCACATACAACACGCAGGTCAACTTCATGGCCTCGCAGATGCTCAAGGTCTCGGGCAGTGCCACGGGCACCGGTGAGCCGTCCCAGCTGGCTGGGTCCCTGATCCAGGGCATCTCAGCCCGGCCTGACCTGGGCTTTCTCGGTCTGGGAGCCTCGGATCCTGACGGCAATCTCCTTGAGGGCTGGGCCATCACCTGGGGGACTGGGACAGTGCAGCGTCCGATGTGTGGGAGGGGCCCCCGTGGCGCTGACCCCCTGCTCCCACCCGCTAGTGTCTGACCTGGCCCCTGGGCAGAGCGGCATGGACGACATGAAGCTGCTGGAACAGCGGGCAGAGCAGCTGGCGGCTGAGGCGGAGCGCGACCAGCCCTTGCGCGCCCAGAGCAAGATCCTGTTCGTGAGGTGAGGGTGGGTCCTTGGACGGGACAGGACTGGGACAGGTCCTGAGGGGGCCCGGGGTGGGGAACTGAGGCAGCATGGCCCGTCCCCAGGAGTGACGCCTCCCGAGAGGAGCTGGCAGAGCTGGCACAGCAGGTCAACCCCGAGGAGATCCAGCTGGGCGAGGATGAGGATGAGGACGAGATGGACCTGGAGCCCAACGGTGAGGGCTCGGCGGGGGCGGGGACGGGGACAGGGCCGAGGCGGGCCTCAGGGGACAGGCCAACGCCAGGAGGGTGACTGGCTCCCGCCTTCCCCACAGAGGTTCGGCTGGAGCAGCAGAGCGTGCCAGCCGCAGTGTTCGGGAGCCTGAAGGAAGACTGACCCGTCCCTCCCCCATCCCCCCTCCCCAATACAGCTACGTTTGTACATCATGGTCTGAGCCTCCTTCCTGCTGCCCAGGTGCCCGAGGGAGTACAGCTCAGGAGTGCCTGGCCCTGGGCCGGGATTGGCTGCTGTGGGAGGTGGGGCGGCTGGGCCCCAGGCCAGACAACTGCCCGGCCTCACCCCGCAGAGCCAGTTCTGGACTCGAGAGGCCAGTCCCTCCGCTGCCTGGGGCCTTGGAGTGGGTCCTGCCCGGAAACTTCCTTGAGCCTCTGTAGCCTGGGAAGGGCGATCCAGCCCCTGGCTGCCCAGGTCTTGCCAGCCCCTGCCTCTCAGAGCCCTTCTGTGGCCCCAGGCAGCTGCCGCCTCCCTGGGGTGGCACCCACTGTCTGCTCCCCACCAGGGACTGGCCCTTGCCCTCAAGTCTTGGAGTCAGGCAGGCTCTGGCCCAGCTCTGGGAACTGATTAGTAAGGCGCTTCTGTGCCTGGAGGGGGGCCAGGTGCCAGACCTTGTGCACAGCCCAGGACCAGGGCGTGGTCCTTAGTCCTAAGCCTGGGAAGCCATTAGCGGGCTCTAGGCTATTAAGGGGTTTTAAGCATCAAGGGATATAATCAGATTTGTGCTTCGAATGGGTCACACAGGCTGCTGTGTGGGCAGGAGGCAGCTGGGGACATGGGGAGGCCCAGGCCATTGGCTTGGACTTTGCAGGGAGGTGACAGGGCTGGAGAGAAGTGAGTGAGACAGGAGGGGAGGGCCGAGCTGTGTAGAACTGGGCGGCAGCTGGGAAGCCAGTGCTAGCCTGGGTTGCAGGGCAGGCCTTGCATCTGAGACACCCAGGCAATGCCTAGGGGGCAACTGGATTGTCAAACACAGATCTCAGAGAAACCTGGAATCGCTGGCCCAGAGGTAGACGCCAGGCCTGGAAACACCAGGCTGGCCAGGGGAGACAAGATCAAGTTAGAAGTTGGCCCCATGCCAAACGCTGGTTAGGGCCAGTAACTACAGCCACACAGACCAGGAGAATCCAGCAAGCGGGGGTGGCCAAAGCCACAGGAAGGGCCAGTCGGACACCTCGAGCCCGAGAGATCAGAGGCAGCTTCGAAACAGCCCTGGTTGGGGGCTGGGAGTGCCCTGGCTGAAGCTGCATTAGGGGATTATGGGGGTTGAAGACAGGAGTTGGTCTGAGAACAGGAGACTAAAAACACAGCCAGGGAGTGTGGGTCCCCGGCCAGCCTCGGAGGGGACAAGGTTCAACTTCTCTTTAAATTATTTTATTCAAGAAGTGGGGGAGGACAGACAAGAGGACTGAGCTGAGCCCTGAGTCCCTGAACCTCCCAGCTCAGCCCCCACAGCAGGACTGGACTCAAAGTCAGAGGGTGGAGACTCCAGCCCCACCCAGACACGGTTGGGGACAGACAGGACCCAGGAATACCGACTGACTGTCCTCCAGGGGATGGCGGCCGCAGCACACAGGGCCCGGCCCGTGGACCCCCCGGGTGGGGCTATTTGGGGGTGCCGCCACCCTTCTTGGGAGTGGTGGGTTTCTTGCCCTGCCAGAGGTGTCCCTGGATGGTGAAGGCATCGACGCTCATGGACATGGTCTTGGCGGGGATCTGGGTGAAGCGCTTGCGGTCCGAGTTGTACTTGTAGATGCCTTCCACCATGGCGGGCGTGACCGTCCGGGGCCCATACCCTGCCAGCCGCGACAGCTCTTCTGTCTCCCCCGACAGCGTGTAGAGCGCCCGGAACTGGCAGCTCGAGTCACGAAAGAGGATCAAGAAGTGGTTGGCCTTGCTTTTCTCAATTTCCTGGGCAGGAGTGCTGGAAATGGTTAGCTGGCCAAGCCAGGCCACCCACCCACCCACCAGCCCCCAACTCTCATGTGTGGGCGGGCTCACCTCCAGAATTCGATTCTTCTGCGGTTCGTTCACCTTGCCCGCCAGGCAGCAATGTGATAGGGCGTTGTGGATGATGAACTTGTTGGACTTGGCGCTGGGCTCCTTGTACAGCCGTGGACCTAGAGGGTGAGGCAGGGGGAGGGGGTGGGGGGGGGGCAGCAGGAATGAGCAGGGGCCGTGGAGAAGGGTGCCTTTTGCTCCTCACATCACCCAGAGCCCCTGCTTACCTGTGTACTCGGGCACTGACGCTGGGGAGGAGGCATTGCTGCCATTTTCCCAGTCCCGTTCGCGGCTTCCAGGCAGGCGGCTTGGGGACATGAGACCCGACGGGGAGGGAGCCCTGCAGTGGGGGAAGGATGGGATGGCGGTGGGGTCAGAGATGGGAAGCTTCCCGATGTGCAGAGGGGCCAAGGAAAAGGGCCATGGCTGGGCATCGTGGCTCATGCCTGTAATCCCAGCACTTTGGGAGGCCAAAGCGGGCAGATCACTTGAGGTCGGGAGTTCGAGGCCAGCCTGGCCAACATGGTGAAACACCATCTCTACAGGCATAGGTAACCCCAGCTACTCGGGAGGCTGAGGCACGAGAATCGCTTGCACCCAGGAGGCGGAGGTTGCAGTGAGCCAAGATTGCGCCACTACACTCCAGCCTGGGTGACACAGCGAGACTCCCTCTCAAAAAAACAAAAAAAGGAAAAAGAAAAGGCAGGCCACACACACTGCAGAGGAGGCGGTATACACTGCACACCCTCCCAAGTCCATGCAGTGCCCCGTGCTGTCCTCCTCCCTCAGGAACACCTGGCACTCAGGTGCACTGAGGCACACGCTTGAGTCCTGTCTGCCAGGTACAGACTATCCCCCATGCACACGTGCCCCCACTCGTCCCTCCATCTCTTCATGGCGTATCCATACACTCGAGCCACACCACCCTCTAGGTTCACCCAGATGCCCACACACCTCCCAGGCTCTGGGAGGCCACCTGGCACACGAACCCCACCTGTGCGGGCTACACTCACCGAGACGTGGGCCTCTTTACCCCGAGGTTATTGTGGGCCTCGTTGGCCACAGTGGACAGTGACAGGGTGGACTGGGAATAGATTTTGCTCAGCCGAGAGCCTGGGGACAGAGAGTGCAGGTCAGTGCCCACCAGAAGCCCCTGCCCTCCACAACACCCGGTCCAGCAGGCTGTGGGGGGACACAGGAGGAGTCAGCCCTGCCCAAGACCCCTCGGCCCTCTGTAGTACCCCTGTGGGGGGGCCCGTCTATGAGGAAGGATGCTCTGCCCAGCAGGCAAGTGGGGAGCAGCACTGGGTCAGCCCCTACTGGCAACGCCTCACCCCAAACATACTCTCAAAGGTTCCTATCCATTAAGCCACAGAAGAAAGACCCGTCATCCCACTGCACCCCACATCCCTATGGAAGTTTTGGGTTTTTTTTTTGTCTTATTTTTGAGACGGAGTCTCACTCTGTTGCCCAGGCTGGAGTACAGTGGTGCAATCTTGGCTCACCACAACCTCCACCTCCCAGGCTCAAGCGATTCTCCTGCCTCAGTCTCCCAAGTAGCTGGGACTACAGGCATGCCACCATGCCCGGCTAATTTTTGTATTTTTAATAGAGATGGGTTTTCGCCATGTTGGCCAGGCTGGTCTCGAACTCCTGACCTCAGGTGATCCGCCCGCCTCAGCCTCCCAAAGTGCTGGGATTACAGGCATGAGCCACCACGCCCGGCCCCCTATGGAAGTCTTTACGCAAGAGACAGTGTCCAACCCCACCTGAGGCCCCCTGTCACCCCACATACCCGCCCCCTCCCAGCACCCCTGCTTACATCTCCCTCCTCCTCCCCCCTTACCCATGGGGGCCTCACCCAGTGAGCCCCGGAAAGGGTACTGGGCAGGCCCCATCCCCCAAGGGTCCTCACCCAGCAGGCCACGGGCTGGGCTTCGTGCCAGGGCCGAGTCGTCACAGCAACCCGAGCGAGGCCGGGTGGCCCTCCGCCCGCCCCGACCTGGACCCCCGGACCCCGCAGCCCGGGGCCGCAGCACCTTATCCAGGTCGTCCATCAGCTTCAGCTGGGCCCGGCGCTCGTACTCCTGCCGCGTGAAGTCC
Organism: Hylobates moloch; assembly: GCF_009828535.3. Taxonomy (NCBI): domain Eukaryota; kingdom Metazoa; phylum Chordata; class Mammalia; order Primates; family Hylobatidae; genus Hylobates; species Hylobates moloch. The sequence continues at coordinate 40,673,933 of NW_026652287.1, read as the reverse complement.
CCCTTCCGGGGGCCCACCTCCTCCTCGGCTGGAGCCCGGGCAGCAGGGGCTGGGGTCGCCATCGGGGCTGCGGGGACTGCGGACACAGGCGGGGCTGGGCCGAGGGCCTCCTCTTGGGCCAGTCTGCAGATCACAGGGAATCGGCATCAGAACCCCTCACGGGGTCCGCGGTGGCAGACAGGCCAAGGAGCGGGCGTCCCGGGCAGGCCCGGCCTCACCTCGCGGCCTCCTCCCTCCGCTGTTCCTTCTCCACCTCCTGCCACTGCTTGCGCCGCCGGGCCTCCTCTGCTCGCCGCTGCTGCCGCTCCAGCAGGCTGGCCCGCTTTTGGGCCATCTCGTCCTCAGGCTTGTCTTCATCCTGGGGACAGATGCCGAGTCCAGCCAGCCACCCCCTCCCCCAACATGGCTGGAGGCCCATCTTCCGTCCACCCAGCCAGCCCACCACCCACCTGTGCTTTTGTTTTCATCATTGTTCTAAATGCACTTAGTTGGTGCCTACTGTATGCACAGCCCCACACTAAGTACTGGGACACAACAGGGATGGGATACACTGGGTGCCGCTCACACACACAGTGCTTAACCCAACGGGGAAGACAAAGGCAGCAGACAGCGGTGAGTGCCAGCAAAAGCTCGTGTTGGGCACAGACACTCTACACTGCGGGAGGACCCCAGCCTGGCCTGGAGACACCCAGGAAGGCTTCCCGGAGGAAGTACCCTGTAGAATGATTAGGATTTAACTAGGTAGGCGTACAGGGGTACAGAGCAGAGCGTTCCAGGCAGAGGGGACAGCTAGTGCTGAGGCCCTGAGGCTGGAGCAAACCTACTGGGGGGCACATTAGTACAGGGGGGCCAGTGTGGCTGGGACACAGAGCTGAGGACAGTGGCGCAGGACTAAGTCAGAAGCGAGCACAGGCCAGGCGCCGTAGCCCACACCTGCAATCCCAGCAGTTTGGGAGGGCAAGGCAGGTGGATCACTTGAGGTCAGGGGTTCGAGACCAGCCTGGCCAACATGGAGAAACCCTGTCTCTACTAAAAATGCAAAAATTAGCTGGGTGTGGTGGCATGCTCTTGTAGTCCCAGCTACTCGGGAGGCTGAGACAAGAGAATCACTTGAACCCAGGAGGTGGAGGTTGTAGTGAACCAAGATCATGCCACTGCACTCCAGCCTGGGCCACGGAGCGAGACTCCATCTCAAAAAACAAAAAACAAAACAAAACAAAACAAAAATGAAAAGAAAGTCCTCCCCAGGGCTTTGGGCTGTGCTCACTTTTTTTTTTTTTTTTGATGGATTGTCGCTCTGTCGCCCAGGCTGGAGTGCAGTGGCGCAATCTCGGCTCACTGCAAGCTCCACCTCCCGGGTTCACGCCATTCTCCTGCCTCAGCCTCCCGAGTAGCTGGGACTACAGGCGCCCACCACCACGTCCGGCTAATTTTTTGTATTTTTAGTAGAGACGGGGTTTCACCGTGTTAGCCAAGATGGTCTCGATCTCCTGACCTTGTGATCCGCCCGCCTTGGCCTCCCAAAGTGCTGGGATTACAGGCGTGAGCCACCGCGCCCGGCCACCCTGGGGGAGGACTTTCATTCTAAAAGCAAGGGTAAGGGGAGCAGTCAAAATCCCCGACCACTCAGTGGAAAATGGCCTAGGATGGAGGCAGGCAGCAGAGGCCAGTCAGAAGGTGACCCTAGGTGTCCAGGTGAGACACTGTGGTAGCCCCGGCTGGGAAAGCCATGGGAATGGAGAGACAGTGGACACAGGACAGTGCCAGGAAAGGGGGCCAGTAGGAGCGTGCTGGGGGCGAGGGGGTAAAGGAGAGGATGAGCAAGGAGGTACCCTGAAGATCCTGGTCCTGTCCGTCTATCTGTCCATCACCCACCCATGCAACCAGCCATTCATCCATCTGTCTATCCATGACTCCTCCCTGTTTCTCCACCCCTCCCCACATCTATCTACCCACCTTGTCCGGCCACCCGTACCTTGTTTGGGAGGGACATGACTGGGTCAGTCCCCACTGGAAACCCCTCACCCCCGAACATACCCGAGGGCCTCACTCATTAAGCCATAGGGGGAGGACCTCTCACCCCACTGCACCCCCACAGCCCCTTGTGGAAGTCCTTACCCAACAGACAGGGTCAAATCCCATCTGAGGCCCCAGTCACCCCACATACCTGCCCCCCACCCGTGCAAATGTCCCTTTCCCCCCTCTCCCACCCATGGAGGCCTTACCCAGCCACTCACACCTCTTCTGTCCACTCATACCTGGCTCCCCATCCATTCCCCACCCGCCTACCCATCCTTCAGTAAAGCCCTATTCATCTAACAGTGGGTCTGTCCACCTCCCCCCTGCCCCCACCCACCCCCGCCCCAGGCCCAGGACCCTCCAGCCACCTGCTCAGGGACTCACCTTATAGAAGAACCCCAGCCCCACCCGGGGCTCCCCCTCCGAAGACGCCTCCTCCTCCAAGGAATCCTCAGCACCAGCGGGGCTCCCGTCTCCCTCGTCCTCGGCGGCGGGATCTGCCAGGCTGCCCAGCGGGATCTCGATGAGGCCCGGCCGGGAGGCTGGCTCCTCGGGGGGCGTCTCCTCCGCCAGGAGGATGGAAGAGCGCGTCTGCACAGGCACCTGGCTCGGCGAGAACTTGCGCAGGTGGGGGAGGCTGTCTACGTCGTGGGGTGGCGTGAGCACCCTGGTCAAGGGTGCCAGCCGCAGCTCCGCCGGCCGTGTGTGTTTCGGGCTGCGGGGTGACTGGCTGGGCCCGGGACCAGGGCTGCGCCGGGTGGCCGGGACCCGCCGGGCGGGGCTGGGGGATGCAGCTTTGGGCCCCATCGTGGGGCCAGGGATGACCCACGCAGCAGGTGGTGGGGCGGATCCAGGGGCCTCGGGCGGGGCCAGGAGCCGCTGCTGCTGGTCCGTGAGCCTCTGCATGTCCCGCTGCAGCGAACTCAAGGCGGCACTCAGCTTGCTGACCGCTCGATTGTATTCCCCCAGCCCCTCGGGGGGCACCGGGCCCAGGTCTGGCGAGAAGGTCACTGCCTTGGGCCGTGAGGTTGGCTCACCCTGGCCCTCGCCGGCCGGCCGCTCCCCACCAGGGGCTGGGCCTGAATCGGCCTCCGCCTCTGCCTCCACCTCCCCGGAGGCCTCCCGCGGCTGCACCTGCAGGAAGGCGCTTTTGCCCAGCCGCTGGCGGTGCTTGGCGAAGATGGCCTCAATCCGTCGCTTCTGAGCCTCGATGGCTCTGCGTTTCTCCTCCAGCCGGGCGCCGAGCTCACTCATCTCCGAGCTCAGGGCCTCTGGCGGGGCCGGAGTGGACGTGGGGGACCCCGCTCCCGCCTCAGCCTCTGCCTTCACCAGCTGTTTCTTGCGTTCCGCAAAGCTGGTCATTTTCACCTCGGAGTTGGTGGCTGCTGGGGACGAAGCCACCGCCTTCGGGGACCCCTCGGATGGGGCTGGCGGTTTCGATGCCTCCCCCACCAGACAGGGAGATGGTTTCGAGGGGGTCTCGGGGTGTGGCATGTACACCAGTGCTTTGGTGGGCCTGTCGGATAGTGGTTTGGAGGTCCCCTCGGGCAGGTAGGGGGAGGCCAGGGATGGCTTGGAGGGCCCCTCAGGGGAGTGGAGGTAGAAGCTGCCGTCCGCCGCCCCATCTGGGAGGAGCCGGGGCTCGGCACTGTGGATGATCTGCAGAGCCTCCTCGATGGTGGGCAGGTCACCAGGCTCCGGGGGTGGCTGGGTGGGGGTCCTGGCCGGCGCAGGACGCGGGGGGCCCAGGCTGTCCGAGCTCACAGAGCGGAGGAGCACAGGGTCTCCCATGACGACATCCACATCGCTGTCCAGGCCAAAGGGGGTGCTGAATGACACAGCCTGGGAGAGGGGACGGCTGGGCGGCCGGAGGGAGGGGTCAGCCCCTGGGACCAGCCTCGGCCCCAACCGGCCCTAGCCTGCTCCACCCCCTACCCTTGCCTGTGAGGTGCACTCACCTGAGCTGCCGGTTCCAGGCCTTGCCCAGGGCCTCCATATGGGACATGGACGGGGAAGACTTCAGGGAGCCTGGGGGAGGCGATGAGTGGTCACTATGGGGACCCTGGGGACCATGAGTGGGGTCAGCCAGCATCTGGGGACAACCTCTGCAAGGTCATTGGGTGAGTCACTGATGGCTCATTATGTGGTCTAGTGAGACCAGAGGTTTCCAGAAACAGATACCCGGGGCCATTTACTGTCACTACGGGGTACTGTGGGGCCACTGGGGAGGCCATTCTGGGGGTCACCTTGGGATGCGCAAGGGGGATCTGATGGAGAGGCTACTGGAAGGCTCACGAGGAGACAACATGAGGCCCACTGGGGCAGTCTGTGGGTGGGGGGGTCCCCCGTGACAGAAGCCACCTACCCCCTCCTCACCTGTGGATCCTCGGAGTGGGGACTGGGGGCCCCCAGATGACAGAAGCGGGTGGCGGAAGTTGAAGACAGGAGAACTGTACAGAGAGATGTACTTCAGCCTCAGGACCCCCACCTCCTCCTCCGCCTCTCCCCAGGGGGGAAACAGCATCACCCTGCTGCATCCCAGTGCTCAGCAGGGCAGACATGGAGCCCCCCACCCACAATGCCAGAGACTCGCCCAGTGTGGGGAGCGTACCTACTGCCGCTGTTGTTCTGGGGTGGGGAGGCCTCAGTGCCCCGGGGGGAGGCAGCTGCAGTACAGAGAAGAGGGTCAGGCGGGGGTTTGGCTCTCCCACCCGCCCCCTACCCGGCCCCCAGGCCCCCAGGGCCTCACCGTGACCATCGGGCAAGTCCTTCACTTGCACAAAGTCGGGCTTGAGCACCTCAAAACACATGAACAACTCGGCCAGCAGCACCACCAAGTTGACCTGGAGATGGCAGGCCGGGTCAGCAGACGGGACCCCTGGACCCAGACGCCCGCCTCGGCCCAGGAGGCCCCAGGATGGCCTTACCTTGAGCGGCGGTGGGACATACAGCAAGTCCTCAAGGGACAGGGGGCAGCCACGAGGAAGGCGAGAGGCACAGAAATCCTGCACGAGCTGGAGGTTGTACAGGCTGTCCGCCACAGACATGGGGTCCTTCAAGCACACCTCTGTGGGGACAGGAGGAGTGGGTCCCCGACTCTATGAGGAGGAGGACGGGGCCCCAGGGAAGCCAGGGACCAGCAGCCCCCACACACAGAAGACCTCCTATGAGCCCGGCTTCCGCCAGGTGTCCTTCGAGGGGTGAATTCTTTTTATTTATTTATTTTTGAGACGGAGTCCCGCTCTGTCACCCAGGCTGCAGTGCAGTGGCGCAATCCCGGCTCACTGCAACCTCTGCCTCCCGGGTTCAAGTGATTCTCCCGCCTCAGCCTCCCGAGTAGCTGAGATTACAGGAGTGCGCCACCACACCAGGCTAATTTCTTGTGGTTTTACTAGAGATGGGGTTTCACCGTGTTAGCCAGGATGGTCTCGATCTCCTGACCTCATGATCTGCCCGCCTTGGCCACCCAAAGTGCTGGGATTACAGGCGTGAGCCACCATACCCGGCTGAGGTGAATTCTATGATAGACCATCCTTAGGCCAGGGTTCCTCAACCCTCAGGGCGTGGCCTATTAGGAACTGAACCGTACAGCAGGTGAACTGTAGTGAGTGTGTTTACAGCCGCTCCCCATCACTCACAGGACCGCCTGAGCCCTGCTTCCATCAGATCAGCGGCGGCATTTGATTCTCATAGGAGCGAGAACCCTATTGTGAACCTCCCATGTGAAGGATCTAGGTTGCACCCTCCTTATGAAAATTGAATGCCTGATGATTACTGTCACTCATCATCAGGTGACAGTGATGTCACTGTCTCTCATTGCCTCCAGCTGGGACCGTCTAGTTGCAGGAACAAGCTCAGGGCTCCCACTGATTCCCCATGATGATGAGTTGTAGAATTATTTCATTCTATATTACAACGTATTAGATATAAAGTACATAATAAAGATTAACGTGCTTGAATTATCCCAAGACCACCTCCCTGCCTCCGTCCGTGGGAAAACTGCCTTCCACAAAACCGGTCCCTGGAGCCAAAGAGTTGGTGACTACTGCCTTAGGCCTTTGCATCTTTCTAGAACACTCTCCCCCAAGACCTCAGCTCAAAAAGCTTTTCCGGGCCAGGTGTGGTCGCCCGCACCTGTAATCTTAGCACTTGGGGAGGCTGAGGCAGGAGGATGTTTGAGCCTAGGGGTTCAAGACCAGCCTGGGCAACATAGCAAGACCCCATCTCAATTTTATAATTTTTTTTTTTTTTTTTTTTTTTGAGATGGAGTCTCGCTCTGTCGCCCAGGCTGGAGTGCAATGGCGCGGTCTTGGCTCACTGCAACCTCCACTGCCTGAGTTCAAGCGATTCTCCTGCCTCAGCCTCCTGCGTAGCTGGGATTACAGGCGCTTGCCATCACATCCGGCTAATTTTTGTATTTTTAGTAGAGACAGGGTTTCACCATCCTGGTCAGGCTGGTCTTGAACTTGTGACCTCATGATCCACCCACCTCGGCCTCCCAAACTGCTGGGATTACAGGCGTGAGCCACCACGCCCGGCCCTATAATTTTTTTTTAATAAAAGAGAAAAAATGGTTTTTTTTTAAAAAGCTTTTTCTGACCACCCATTGCCTTTAGGAGTGTCCAATATCCAAAAAGTACTTCTGGGCTGGGTGCAGTGGTTCACGCTTGCAATCCCAGCACTTATGGAGGCCAAGGTAGGCAGATCACTTGAGATCAGGAATTCGAGACCAGCCTGGCCAACGTGGTGAAACCTGTCTCTACTAAAAATACAAAAATTAGCCGGGCGTGGTGGCGTGTGGCTGTAGTCCCAGCTACTCAGGAGGCTGAGGCAGGAGAATGGCTTGAACCTGGGAGGTGGAGGTTGCCGTGAGCCGAGATCGTGCCATTACACTCCAGCCTGGGCAACAGAGCAAGACTCTGTCTCAAAAAAAAAAAAAAAAAGAAAAGAAAAAAGTACTTCTGGATAAACTTAGTATCTTTCTCCCCCAGCTAGAGCCCTCTGTGAGGTTGGGAGTGTGTCTCTATTCTGGCTGGATCCCCAGTGCCTAAAACAAGGTCTGGCACACAGTCCACACTCCATACGTTTCATCTGCTGCAGGAATGAATTCCTGGAAGCACAGAGAGGTTTATACACTTGTGTGAGGTCACACAGCTAATTGGGGAAGACAGAGACACAAACTCAGGCCTGCCAGTTCCAGAAGCTGCCCTGACCACTGCATCATTGCTGGTCTCACGGACCTGGGGATGGAGGGTCTAGGGGCTGGGACTTAGGATGCCCAGCTCCCCAGCACAAGATCTGGTCCACATCCATTTACTCACCCTCAAGTCGAAGCAGCTGGGGACAATAGCAGTGGATGGTGGCGGCCAGCGCGGCCCCACTGGCCAGGTCCTGGAGGCTGGTCACCGTCGGGAAGCAGGGGGCACGTCGAGCCACCACACGGTCCTTGCGGTATCGGATCTGCAGATGGGAGCCAGGTCAGGTGAGCGGCCAGGCTGGCCCCCCGGGTCAGCGGTCATGCAGGCTGGGCAGGGAGGCCTGGGGGTTTCCGCCATGAGGGGGCGGGAAGCTGGGGGTCCCAGAGACAGAGTTGGGGGGCCAGCCTGGAGCAGGGGAGGGGCAGCAGCAAGAGGCAGAGGAGATGTCTTCGAGCAGCCAGGCCAGCAGTGGGGGCTGGGGACAGGGACTCCTGGGACCCCGGGGCGGGGGATACATTACCATGGGGGGTTTGCTCCCCGACTCCTTCAAACAGAAGGCAATTGCGTGCTGGGGGGAGAGGAGCAGCCATCAGCAAGGGGGAGGGGTGCTGACCTGCTGGGCCCCCAAGCCCACCTTGGGGGGGAGGGGGTAGCCCTGACCCTGGTCCTGAGCCCCGGCCGTCCAGCTCCCTGACTGCTCTGGCCGGCTTTGCGAACCCCACCTCCTCCCAGCCCCAAGGCATCCCACAGAGTAGGGACCCCCTCTTATGTGGGGGATCCTCCTTCCACAAAAGACCTAGGCCCCCAGCTTGGGGAGAGGATGCAGAGGAAGCAGGTAGGCAGGAAGGGAACCTCCCAACCCAGGCCCCAGGGTGAGGGGAAGGAGTGAGCAAAGGTGGGGATGCCAGCCAGCCCAAAACCTCCCCCACTTCCTCCTTGTTTATCTACTACGGAGTAATTTATATGAAGCACAGAGAGGTTTAGATACTTCTGCAAGGTCACACAGCTCATTCAGAGAAGAGAGAAATTTCAACTTCCAGCTTCAGGGATGGGCCTCCTCCTCCTCAAAGCTGGACTTTTTCTCTAGGGAAGCTGGGGGTCTCAGTTAGGAAGGTTATTCTATCTTCTTCTGCATTGGAGGGTCTTCCCCTTGGCTAGAGGGTGCCCTGCCTGCTAGGGTCAGGATCCACGTTTGTGATGGGCTGCAGGTCCCCTCTGCAGAAATTTATGTGGTCTCCCCACCTCGGCTAAGGGGGACAGGTTCAGGGGGTCCCACCCTCTTCATTAATGGGAACGGGGGAGAGTTTGCCCTTCTGAATAACGGGAGGGGAAGTTCGTCCCCACCCATCAGTTCGCTGGGGAGGAGTCCACCCTTTCAGTTAATGGCCGAGATTCTACCTTTCTCTTAGTCCTGTCTCCCAGGACTGGGGTCCAACCTCCTTTGCTCACAGCTTGGGGAGGTATGAGAGGGCGCGCAGACAGGCAGGCAGAAACAGACATACAGACAGAGAGAGCTACAAGCAGGGCAGGCAGACGGGGCGGACAGACAGCCCCACTTACAGGAACCAGCTTCCAGTACCAGCGCGTAGGGCACTGAGGCCAGAGAGGCAGAGAGGAGGGCAGCGGGTACCGGCACAAGGGACGGGCGGGGCACAGAGAGATTGAGAGAGAGGGGAAGAAAGAGACAGTGTGTCACCTCTAGCCCCCTCCCCACTTCAGGAGTGGCCGGGAAGCACAGCCCCGCCCTGCCCTCCCAGATCTCCGATCCCCCATCCTTCTGACGGTTCTATGCCCTGGCCTCACCGAGGGCTGCGCCGGGGCCGCCCCGTCTGCAGGGGCTGCTGGAGAGGCTCGCTGGGCCGCTTCCTGCTCTGTCTTCTCCTGCAGCCGCCGGACGGTCTGGAGGGCAGGGAGGGGGTCAGTGGTCTGGCCACAGGACGATGCTGGTCCCCGAACCCACCCCGGGCCCAACCCAACCTACCGTGTCCACCCAGAAAAGCAGCTTGTGCTCCAAGCTGGTCAGGGCTAAGGGACCTGGCAGGGTCTTTGTCCACTCGAAGGCAAAGGCAGCCATGAGGGCATCAATGACAGCTAGGTGGGCTCCCTGTGGGGGCAAGCGCCAGAGGGTGAGACCTGAGAGCTGCAGGAAGCGCACCTCGGCCCCCAAGGGCCTGGGAAAAGGAAGAACCTGGAGATGGGAGGGACTTGACGGGGGGTGGGGCTTGAGGGGGCGGGGCCAGTGGTTCATGGGTGGGGCCTTAAGGGAAGGAACCAGAAATGGGGTCCTGGAAGAGCCACGCACGATGGGCGGGACTTTGAGGTCAGACGCTAGGCCTTAGGATAGGGTGGGCTGTGTACGCAAATCCTCAAGGGCCAGAGTAGCGCCTTTTTGGGGAGCTGAGTTTGATGGGAGGGGCCAGGCTTGATGGGAAGCGCTTGAGGGGAGGAGCCAGGGCTGGGGGGAAGAGCTAGGCTTAATGGACAGAGCTTGAGGGGAGGAGCCTGGACTGGTGGGAGGAGCTAGGTTTGATGGACGGAGCTTAAGGGAAGGAGCCAAGACTGATGATAGGAGGAGCTAGGTTTGATGGACAGAGCTTAAGGGAAGGAGCCAAGACTGATAGGAGCTAGGCTTAATGGATAGCGCTTGAGGGGAGGAGCCAGGCCTGATGGGAGGAACCTGGGGGAGGAGCCAAGCCTGATGGGAGGAGCTAGGCTTAACGGACAAAGCTTGAAAGGAGGAGCCAGGACTGATAGAGGGAACTTGGGAGGAGCCCGGCCTGGTGGGAGGAGCTTGAGGGGAGGAGATGAGCATGGTAGGCGTGGTCTAACAGGCAGTCGCGGGGCCTACCATGAGAATGGGCTGGTGCCTCAGGTCGGCCTCGCGCACCGGGCGCTCGGGCAAAGCAGGCACTGTGCCCCTCCGCGCCAGCAGGGCCAGCAGTGCAGAGGGGTTGGGGGGTGTTTCAAGCTGTGGCAGTGCCTGGCGCCAGGCTCTGCAGTAGAGCTCGGCTGAGAGCAGCAGCCGTGTCACTGGGGGCTTCACATGCTCCTGCGCGTACTGGTCGGTATAGAAGGGCTCCCACAGCTCCGGGGGCACGTGCTCTGTGGGGACATAGAGGGGAAACACGGGGGTCAGGGTCACCAGATACAACACACACACACACACACACACACACACACACCCCACATGGCCAGGATTAAGAGTGGGTCTGGACCAGGGAGGATGGCATTGGGAAGGGAGAGAGGGGATCTGGGCTGAGAGTGCAGATGTGCAGGAGTTTGCTGGAGGAAGGGGTGATGGCGTTGTAGGCAGAGGGGCCTGCAGATGCAAAGCCCAGGAAGTGGGAGAGAACACGGTGCCTCAGGGAGCTGATGGGCACTTAGAGTGGAAAGGAGGGGAGGCTACCCACAATCCCAGGCCAGCTAGACTGGTTCTTGTAGGTCCCAGGAAAGACAATAACATCGGCAATCCTAAGAACCTTCCTGCTCTCGCCAGTGTAGACTCACTGAGCCTTACGTCAACGCTAGGAGGCAGCCAGGGCCCAATTGGCAATCCCCATGTTACACAGGAGGAAACTGAGGCACAGAGAAGGAAAGTCCCTTGCCCCAGGCCAAATAGCTCTTCAACACCAGGACTGGGGTTAGACCCAGCAAACTGGACGCCCTCTCTCAGTTTGCAGGCAGGGTGGGATGAGTGGGGGGCACACAGGCGAGCAGGGGAGGTGGGCACACCACAGGCACATCAAGGGAGTTGAGTGATGTAAACCTGGTGATTGAAGGGAGGAGGCAAGGGACAGAGAGGGAGGTACCCAGGACCTTGCTGGGTCTGAGGGGGAAGATGGAACAGAGGGGTAATGACTGAGCTGGGGTGCAGGAGGAATGGGAGGTGAAGGGGTGAAATTGAATGTGAGGGGCTCTGGGGACATCCTTGACGCAGATTATATGAAAGGCTGGGGCTTAGGGAGACGATGAGGTCACATCATAGAGGCAGCCTGAGGTCCCTGAATAGGACAGTGGGAAGAGGCATGAGGAAGCCCCAGGTGGACAGTGGGCTGGGCGCAGAAATCCACGTAGGACCAAGAGTGGAGAGGAGAAGGCCAGGAAGGCCTGGCAGGGGTGGGGGAAGAGGTGACTGAAATAAACAGCAGGAAATCTGTCCAGCTCTTGTTCTAATCTGCATAGCTTTTGTGGTTTTTTGGAGATAAGAGTCTCTCTGTTGCCCAGGCTGGAGGGCAGTGGTGCAATCTTGGCTTACTGCAACCTCTGCCTCCCGGGTTCGAATGATTCTCCTGCCTCAGCCTCCCGAGTAGCTGGGATTACAGGCGCGATGCTGCCATACCCGACTAATTTTTGTATGTTGTAGAGACAGGGTTTCACCATTTCAGCCAGGCTGGTCTTGAACTCCTGGCCTCAAGCGATCTGCTCACCTCAGCCTCCCCAAGTGCTGGGATAACAGGCGTGAGCCACCATGCCCAGCCTGCATAGCTTTCTCTGTTTGAGTTTTTGCTGGAGTGCAGTAGCACGATCATGGCTCACTGCAACCTGGAACTCCCAGGCTCAAGGGATTCTCCCTGCCTCAGCCTCCTGAGTAGCTGGGACCGCAGGCACATGCCACCACACCCAGCCCATTTTAAATTTTTTTGTAAAGATGGAAGTCTCACGATGTTGCTCAGGCTGGTTTCGAATGTCCTGGCCTCAAGTGATCCACCTGCCTCGGCTTCCCAAAGTGCTGGGATTATAGGGGTAAGCCACTGTGCCCAGACTTGTTTTGTATATTGAGGTTCTGTGTGTGTGTTTGAAAGCACGGGGTGGGGGCCGGGTGCAGTGGCTCACGCCTGTAATCCCAGCACTTTGGGAAAACAAGGCGGGCAGATCTTTAAAGGTCAGGAGTTCAAGACCAGCCTTGTCAACATGGTGAAACCCCATCTCTACTAAAAATACAAAAATGAGCTGGGCATGGTGGCACACACCTATAATCCCAGCTACTCAGGAAGCTGAGGCAGGAGAATCGTTTAAACCTGGAAGGCAGAGGTTGCAGCCAGCCGAGATGGCGCCACTGCACTCCAGCCTGGGTGATACAGCAAGGCTCTGTCTCAAAAAAAAAAAAGGAAAAAGAAAAAGAAAGAAAAGAAAAGAAAGAACAGGGTGAGGGGTTCTAGTGCTTCAGAACACATTTGAACGTGACTTCTCCACCCGTGAGGACCCAGGCACTCTTGGCTGCCTTCTGTCCCTCCCTGTCCTGGCTCCTTTCCCACCTTCTAAAACCACACTGGACCGTCCCACTTAACACGCCAGCCACATGTAGACTTGGGCCTTCTTTTTGCCCCTCTCATCTTGGCTCCTTGAAAGAAGAGGTATTTCAGGTTCACTTTCTCCCTGCCCTCCCAGCCCCCCTCCACCTCTCCCTCAATTTCCCTGAGTTCGGTGCTGCCCTCATGGCTTCCAGCCTCCCCAAGGCCAGCAGGGACCTCCGAAGCACATCTGTGGGCCCGTATCTCGCCTGGGCTCTGTGCCCAGTGCCTTCTTCTTCCAGAAACCTTCCTCCCACAGGCGTCTCCTTGTAAATGGACATGCCCCACCCCCACCCCAGGCCACCCTACCCCGTGACAGCTTCCAGGGCCACCTGAAGACTGCAACAGCGGCTGTCGTGAGCCCCACTGCGCCCTGGGCATCTCCCACAACTCTCAACATCTCACCCACACCTCCCCTCCTCCCTGCCCCCAAGGCAGTGAGAAATCACCCTCCCTCCCTTTCTTTACGCCCTCACCCCACATTTAATGCGTCCTTGGCTTTCAACTTCCTGATATCTCCCAAATCTAAACCCTCCTCTCTACCTCCCCAGCCCCGGCCTTGGGCACGTCTTGCTCCCACCAGCAAAATCACATGTGTTTCTTTCCTACAGGACTTCTCAGGGCTTTTAAGATGAAAAACAAGAAACAAAAAATACCAAAACCTTGAGCTAGGGCTACACTGACATTTATCAGGCACTTATTATAGACCGATGTTCTTCCACCTTGGTTCATTGGTCCTTGGGGCTGGAAAATTCTTTGTATTCAGGGGATGCTGTCCTGTCCTGTACACTGTAAGATGTTTAGCAAAATCTCTGGTCTCTACTTACTAGACGTCAGTAGTACATTCCTCCCAAGTAATGACAACCACAAATGTCCCCAGACACTGCCAAATGTCAAGTCAAAATCATCACCAGTTGAGAACCACTTCCTTATACTATAAACTTATTTCATTTTTCTTTCCTTTTTTTTGAGACAATCTTGCTCTGTCACCCAGGCTGGAGTGCAGTGGTGCCACCTTGGCTCACTGCGACCTTTGCTTCTCAAGTTCAAGTGATTCTCCTGCTTCAGCCTCCCAAGTAGCTGGGACTACAGGCGTGCACCACCATGCCCGGCTAATTTTTGTATTTTTAGTAGAGATGGGGTTTCACCATGTTGACCAGGCTGGTCTCGAACTCTGACCTCAAGTGATCCACCCACCTTAGCCTCCCAAAGTGCTAGGATTACAGGCATGAGCCACCACACCTGGCCCCACTTTCTTTTTATTTTATTTATTCATTTATTTTATTTTATTTTAGAGATGGGGTCTCACTATGTTGCTCAGGCTGGTCTTGAACTCCTGAGTTCAAGGGACCCTCCCACCTCAGCCTCCTGAGTAGCTGGGACTACAGGCATGTGCTACCATACCTGGCTAAAATGTTTACTGAGCATTATTTACAGCAGAACACTGCTGTGTGATAGAAATTGTGCCCAGACTGGCCAACATGGTGAAACCCCATCTCTACTAAAAATACAAAAATTAGCTGGGTGTGGTGGCGCATGTCTGTAATCCCAGCTACTCAGAAGGCTGAGGCATGAGAATCACTTGAACCCAGGAGGTGGAGACTGTGGTGAGCTGAGATCGTGCCACTGCACTCGAGCCTGGGCCACAGACCAAGATGCTGTCTCAAAAAGAAAAAAAAGAAATATAATGCATATAATGTGAGCCCACATTAGCCGTCAAGTTTTCTAGAAGCCACATTACATATGTAGAAACAATAAGAATTTAATACTATATTTTATTGACCCAAGACATATTCAACTCTTATTTTAACATGTAACCAACATAAAAATATTATTACTAAGATATTTTACACTGGTTTTTGTTGTTTGTTTTTGTACCAAGTCTTTGGAACCCTGAGTATATTTTACATTTACAGCGCATCTTGGTTCAGATCAACCACATTTCAAGTGACTCAGTAGACACATCTGGCTGGTGGCCACCATATTGAATAGCACAGGTCTACAACATAGCTAGGATGGATGGATGAATATGGGGTGGGCAGGTGGATGGATGGGTGGGCAGGTGGATGGATGGATGGGTATATAGGTGGATGGGTGGATGGGTGGGTGGAAGGTGGAGAGGGTGGGTGGGTGGGTGGGTGGGTGGATGAGTACGTGGGTGGATGGATGAGTGGGTGGATGTATGAGTGGGGTGGGTGGGTGGGTGGATGGATGAGTGGGGTGGGTGGGTGGATGGATGAGTGGGGTGGGTAGGTGGGTGGATGGATGGATGAATGGATGGATGAGTGGGTGGATGGATAGGTGGATGGATGAGTGGGGTGTGTGGATGGATGAGTGGGGTGGGTAGGTGGGTGGATGGATGGATGGATGGATGAATGAATGGGTGGGTGGATGGATGGATGGATGAATGAATGGGTGGGTGGATGGATGGATGAGTGGGTGGATGTATGGATGGATGGAAGACTGATTGAGACAGGGTCTCACTCTTGCCCGGGCTGGAGTGCAGTGGCGTGATCATAGCTGACTGTACCCTGGAACTCCTGGACTCAGGCGATCCTCCTTCCTCAGCCTCCTGAGTAGTTGGGACTACAAGCGCATGCCACCACACCCGACCATTTATTTATACCATGATCTTCCCTGCATCCAGTCATTTAATCCTTATATAAAACTTATTATTATACCCCTTGTACAGATGAGAAAACCAAGGCCTGGAGAGCTGAGATAACTTGTCCAGGATAAAAATGTCCAACATGAACTCGAGTTTCCCTCACACATCACACAGCTGTTCTGAAGGCGTAAAGAACGGCATGGGGTGTTTTCCAAATGTGTTTAACATGGAACCCTTTTTTTTTTTTGAGACAGAGTCTCGCTCTTTCACCCAGGCTGGAGTGCAGTGGTGCGATCTCAGCTCACTGCAACCTCCGCCTCACAGGTGCAAGGATTCTCCTGCCTCAGCCTCCCAAGTAGCTGGGACTACAGGCGTGCGCCATCATGCCCGGCTAATTTTTGGATTTTTAGTAGAGACGGGGTTTCACCGTGTTGGCCAGGCTTGAAACCCTTTCTTATCTAATCTCCGAGCTTGTGTTCTGCTTTTATTTCTGCACAGCCTTCTCACACCGGTGCCTTGGAGTTACCAGAACTATCCCTTCCTCTGAGCCATCACTACTCCCACGGGGCCACTGCATCCCTGATCTTGTCAGTTCCCAACACCGTCCGTGGCTCCCCAGTACCCTTGGATCCACAACCAGGGGCCTGAAGGGACTTCCTCAGTCTGACCAGCCTCCCTTATCTCCCACCGCCACCCCAGGGACCTGCATCTTCTTCTCTGAGAACTCCCTGCTGGTCCACACTCCGAGCCTTTGCCCACTGCCCACACATCTCTTCTCCGTGTCAAACTTCCATGCATCCTTCCAGACTCAAATCTTTCCACCTGTGGGATCTCTTGCCTCCCTGGAAGATTTCAAGAATTTCCTTCCCCAGGCCCCGCTGGCCAGCTTCCCTATGATCTGGTTTCCTGCCCATCCCCCTCTGCCCCACATCCATCCCCCGCCATCTCCTCTACACCCTGAGTGCCCAGCCAGCACCTGATAGGTATCATACCGTCAAGAGTCCCCAGAGCTCATGAATCTTGTAGAACTCTGCTCCCATTTCCTTCAGCCCCCCTCCTCTTTTTAGGGGAGTTGAACAGGGAACAGATTGAACTTGAGCCTCACGGTAGAGGCAGCCACTGCCGTGTGTCACACAGCAGAGGGAGCTGGGTCAACAAGAACAGAACTGGGTGAGTCAGGGCACTGGGAGCTCACCAACACCCCTCATCAGAAGTTTGCTTTGCTTTCTTCAAAATGGGATAATTTCTACTCTGATTCCTGGCCAGGGGATAATGGATAACATTAATATTATTCATCAAAATATATCACCGCCAATCACACCAGCAGCGAGCATGTTTCGCATGTATCGCGCGCCCCATGCCACGTGAAGGATTCTGTGGTCCTTATGGCTTTTACACCTCCCAGCAACCTTGCAAAGAGGTAACTGGGGTCTCCATCACTGGAGCAGTGCCCTACACATAGTAAGTGCCCCTGCCCCACAAACATTTGCAAAACAGATAAATCCGTGAGCGAATGCCTTCTTTTATAGAAGGGGAAACAGAAGCTCAGATAACTGGGATAATTCGCATTCTGGTGCAGCTGGACTTCACATTCAATTCTGACTCTCCACGTTGAGTTCTCTACAGCCTGGTAACCTTGGAAGTTAGGAGCTGGGGCTGTTCTGGCTGTCCAATCCCCAATCTCTTTCTTCCTCAAGCAAATATCTGCAGGCAGGTAGACCCCAGAGTGGAAAATGCAATGCATGGAAAGGCGCAGACAGAGAGAGAGAGTGTCTGGGAGAAAGAGGGACAGGCTGGGGCGGAACCAGGAGACGGACAGCTGTCACCAAGACCCACACCCAGAACAGGTTGATCTGGGAAGGCCAGGGAGAGGGGGATGGGCTGTGCCAACACCAGTGGGCAGAACCAGTGGGAGAAAAGGGTGTACCCCCCACAGCTCCCCGCTGGAAGGCCCAGACCTTAATTAACCCCTGTCTTCTCCGGCCAGGCCCTGACTCCTAGCTCTGGCCTGGGGTTGTGAAGCTGCCCAAAGCCGAGACTGAGTGTGTCCAGGGCCTCTAATCCTGGGGACCCGGGATTACAGCATCCTCCCCATTAGGGCGGCTCGAGTTCTCAGGCAAGCGGGCCTGGGGGAGGGAGTGAAGGATCTGCTCTAATGGGAGAAGGCCCCGAAGCCGGGAGGGGGGGGGGCACCCCAGGCGATCTTGGACTAGCCATTTCCCTTCGGCTGGGCTCACCAACCTCCCCAGTAAAATGGGGCCATAAGTCACAGCTGCCAGGCGCTGGAGGGGGCTATGGAGGCGAAAGAGGGGGTTCCCAGAGCTCCCCGGTCGCCGCCCGCAGCGCGGCCAGGGCCGACGCGGGGTGTGTGTTGGGGCCTGGGGGTCGTGCGGTGGTGGAGACCGGAGCGCTTGAGACCCCCGAGCGAGGCCGGGGTCTGGGTCTTCAGGGTGTGTGGCGGGGGAAGAGACCGAGAGGAGATCCTCGCAGGGGCGTGATGTGTGTAAAAGAGAAGAAGGCGTGCAAGGGAAGGCCTTGGGGGTGCGGGAGGCGGGAACGAGAGGTCCGCACGGGGAGACCCGACCCAGCCCGCAGACCCCGCCCTGCTCACCTGGAGGCTTGGACGCCGGGGACCCCCGCGCGGAGCTGGGCCGCGGGCCCCACCCCCACCGCGCTCCCGCAGCCGGCGGGGCAAAGTCCACCGCCCGGGCCGAGCAGGAAGCTCGGAGGCCCCGGCGCGGCAGGGGCCCGAGCCCGGGGACCCCCGGCGGCCGGCGCTATTGTTCCCACGGCCCCCGGCCTTCCCGGCCCGGCGCCCCGCCCCCCCCGGCACCTGCCGCGCCCGGCCCGCCGCCCCCCACCCCGGTCCCCCGAGCCCCGGTACCTGCGCCCCCGAACGCGGCCCGCAGCACCCACGCCAGGCTGGCCGCCGCCTTGGCCCGCGAGAAATCGTACTGGTCCAGCGACTTGATCTCGGGCACTAGAAAGGTCCTCCGCAGCGGCCCGGGCCCGGGGGGCGCCGCCTCCACCATGGCGGCGCCGGGGCTGCGGGCGCCGGGTCCGCGCTGGGACTGGGCTGGGCTGGGCTGCGCCGCGCTCGCGCCCCAGCCGGGCCCGCTGCTGCTACCGCCGCTGCCGCCGCCGCCGCAGCCGCCGCTGAGCCAGGTGCGGCCGCTTGCGCTGGCGACGCTGCGTCGGGCCCGCCCCGGGGAGGAGCCCAGGTGCGCCCCGCCCCCGAACCCGGACCCGGACCCTGGCGCGCCCCTGCGCCCCGCCCGGGCCCCTCACTGCAGGGTGCACGGAGCAGCAGGGGCGGGGCGGAGGGGGGCGGCCTGGACTGCGGCGATGTTGGAGGGAGCTTGCGGAGGACTGAATGTGTATGTGTGCGCGCGCGCGTGTGTGAGTGTGTGCGCGCGCCTGGCTTACTGGGAAGGATTAGGGACCCTCTGTGTGTGCCAGCCCCAGTGTCTACCCTTAGGCGTAGGAGCTCCTGCAAGTGCTTGCAATAAACGCCGGCCCGCAGGCAGCGAGTGGTTGGGTGCACCTGTTTCTGATCATGTTGGTGAAGGCACAAGAATATGTGTGTCTTCGTATCTGTGTATCTCTGAATGAATTTGGGTGGTGACCAAGTGTATTGGGGGGTGTCTAGGGGTGTGTGTGTCTGAGGTATGTGTCTGGGTACGTGTAAGTGTGTGTTTCATTTGTTGTGTGTACAAGGATCTGTATTATATAGATGTCTGTATCCTGAGGATGGATGGAAGTGATGAGTGTGTGTCTGTTTTTTGTTTTTTGTTTTTTTTTTGAGACAGGGTCTCACTCACTCTGTCGCCCGGGCTGGAGTGCGGTGGCGCGATCTCGGCTCACTGCAACCTCCGCCTCCCGGGCTCAAGCGATTCTCCTGCCTCAGCCTCCCGAGTAGCTGGGATTACGGGGGTGCGCCACTACCCCGGCTAATTTTTGTATTTTTAGTGGAGTTGGGGTTTCACCATGTTAGCCAGGCTGGTCTCAAACTCCTGACCTCAGGTGATCCACCCGCCTCAGCCTCCCAAAGTGCTGGGATTACAGGCGGGAGCCACCGTGCCCGGCTGTGTGTCTGTTTTTGGAGTGCTGTGAGTATGTCTATCTCTGTGCATCTAAACGTACTGGTGTGTTGTATGAGGGTGTTATTGATGCCTCTGTCAATGCAGGAGTATGGAGAGACATTAAGAGTGTGTGTATTTCAGGCCAAGAGCGGTGGCCACGAGTGTAATCCCAGCACTTTGGGAGGCCAAGACGGCAGATCACTTGAGGCCAGGAGTTCAAGAGTAGCCTGGCCAACATAACAACACTCTGTCTCTACTAAAAATAAATTTTTAAAAAATTAGCCGGGCATAGTGGTGCATGCCTGTAATCCCAAGTACTCGGGAGGCTGAGGCGGGAGAATCGCTTGAACCAGGGAGGCAGAAGCTGAGATAGTGCCACTGCACTCCAGCTTGGGCAACAGAGTGAGACTCTGTCTCAAAAAAAAAAAAAAAAAAAAAGTGTGTATATTTCTGCAGGAGTGTGACTATTTGTGTCTATGAGTGTCCTTGCGTAGCTGTACTGGGTGTATTTGCAAGTGTCTTCGTGTATTCTGGTATCTGCAGTGTGTGCTGGGAGAAGGCTCTGTGTGGAGGTGAGGATGTGTGTCTAAGTGGGTTTGTATTTGAGTATGTGAATCTGGCTATATGCACATGGATGTGTGATTGATTGATTGATTGATTGATTGATTGATTTTTTGAGATGGAGTCTCGCTCTATCGCTCAGGCTGGAGTGCAGTGGCGCGATCTTGGCTCACTGCAAGCTCTGCCTCCCGGGTTCGCGCCATTCTCCTGCCTCAGCCTCCTGAGTAGCTGGGACTACAGGCACCCGCCACCACACCTGGCTAATTTTTTGTATTTTTTTTTTTTAAGTGGAGACTGGGTTTCACCATGTTAGCCAGGATGGTCTCGATCTCCTGACCTCGTGATCTGCCCACCTCAGCCTCCTAAAGCGCTGGGATTACAGGCTTGAGCCACCATGCCCGGCAGATGTGTGATTTATGATGAGCAGTTCCTGACTATATTTTGGTGCGTATATGTGTGTTTACATGTGAGTATCTTTGTGGATTTGAATATATGGTGGGTGCCTGTGACAGATTGTGTAAGCATGAAAGCAGGTATACCTGTGCAAGAATGCCTGCTTCTGCCGGGTGCAGTGGCTCACGCCTGTAATCCCAGTGCTTTGGGAGGCTGAGGTGGGTGGATCACCTGAGGTCAGGAGTTCAAGACCAGCCTGGCCAACATGGTGAAACCCCGTCTCTACTAAAAATACAAAAGTTAGCCGGGCGTGGTTGCCCACACCTATAATTGCAGCTACTTGGGAGGCTGAGGCAGGAAAATCGCTTGAACCCAGGAGGCAGAGGTTGCAGCGAGCTAGGATTGCACCACTGTACTCCAGCATGGGCAACAGAGTGAAACTCTGTCACATACAAAAAAAAAAAAAAAAAAAAGAATGCCTGTTTCTGAATGCTTTTGTGAGAGTTCAAATGTGCATATTTATCTAGGAATTCATATCTGTATGAGCGAATGTATTTCTGTGTGTGAATCTGATTGTGTCTGTCAGTGTGGAGGTGTGTGTGAACGTGTTGCGTACAAATATTTGTGTACATGAGTGCAATTGTGTGTTTATTTGTAAAGTCTAAGTGCCGATTTGTGGATTTTTTTTTTTTCTGTTTGTTTTTTTTTGAGACCGAGTCTCGCTCTGTCACCCAGGCTGGAGTGCAGTGGCACGATCTCAGCTCACTGCAAGCTCCGCCTCCCGGGTTCACGCCATTCTCCTGCCTCAGCCTCCCCATTAGCTGGGACTACAGGCGCCCGCCACCACGCCCAGCTAATATTTTGTATTTTTAGTAGAGACGGGGTTTCATTGTGTTAGCCAGGATGGTCTCAATCTCCTGACCTCAGGTGATCCACCTGCCTCGGCCTCCCAAAGTGCTGGGATTACAGGCATGAGCCACCGCGCCCAGCCGGATGTTTTTAATATTTTAATATTTGCTTTCGTTCCATTGTTTGTTTTGTTGTTATTGTGTGTTTTTTTTTTTTTTTGGACAGGATCTCACTCTGTCACCCCAGGCTTGAGTGCACTGGCACAATCATGGCTCACTGCAGCCACCATCCCTGGCTAATTTTTTGTTTTGTGTAGAGATGGGATCTCCTTATATTGCCCAGGCTGATCTCAAACTCCTAGGCTCAAGGGATCCTCCCCACTCGGCCTCCCAAAGTGCTGGGATTACAGGCATGAGCCACCGTGTTTGGCCCTCCATTGTATTTTTGTCAAAATATCCCCTGCATGCCTCTTAGATGTATATAATTGTGAATGCACAAGTGTTTGTGTGAGTTCATTCTTTCCAGGCATAGAAAGAAAAGTGTGTTACTTTCGGCTGGGCACGGTGGCTCAAACCTGTAATCCCAGCACTTTGGGAGGCCGAGGCGGGTGGATCACTTGAGGTCAGGAGTTCAAGACCAGCCTGACCAACATGGTGAAACCCTGTCTCTACTAAAAATACAAAAATTAGCCGGGCATGGTGGCACACGCTTGTAATCCCAGCTACTTCGGAGGCTGAGGCAGGAGAAGCGCTTGAACCAAGGAGGCAGAGGTTGAAATGAGCTGAGATCGTGCCATTGCACTCCAGCCTGGGTGACAGAGACTCTGTCTCAAAAAAAAAAAAAAGAAAGAAAAAAGTGTGTTACTTTCAGAAAACACACACACACACACACACACACACACACACATATGCACCTTGTCACCTTGTGAACAGGAGTAAGTGCTCACAGACTCACACAAATATTCACAAATTCACACAAATGTAAATGTCAGCTTCATGCACACAAATGCACTCAGAAAGTGATACATAAAAAGATAACATACAGGCCGGGCGCAGTAGCTCACGCCTGTAATCCCAGCACTTTGGGAGGCCGAGGCAGGTGGATCACCTGAGGTCAGGAATTCGAGACCAGCCAACATTGTGAAACGCCATCTCTACTAAAAATACAAAAATTACCTGTGTTTGGTGGCGGGCGCCTGTGATCCCAGCTACTCAGGAGGCTGAGGCAGAAGAATTGCTTGAACCCAGGAGGCAGAGGTTGCAGTGAGCTGAGATCGTGCCACTGCACTTTAGCCTGGGTGAAAGAGCAGGACTCCATCTCAAAAAAAAAAAAAAAAAAAAAGACCAGGCCCAGTGGCTCATGCTTGTAATCCCAGCATTTTGGGAGGCCAAGGTGGGCGGATCACCTGAGGTCCGGAGTTCAAGACCAGCCTGACCAACATGGAGAAACCCA
Organism: Hylobates moloch; assembly: GCF_009828535.3. Lineage (NCBI taxonomy): Eukaryota > Metazoa > Chordata > Mammalia > Primates > Hylobatidae > Hylobates > Hylobates moloch. The sequence goes on along the minus strand of NW_026652287.1, from coordinate 40,651,480 downwards.
TCTCTACTAAAAATAGAAAAAAAATTAGCCAGAGGTGGTGGCGCATGCCTGTAATCCCAGGTACTTGGGGGGCTGAGGCAGGAGAATTGCTTGAAACCAGAAGGCAGAGATTGTGGTGAGCTAAGATTGCACCACTGCACTCCAGCCTGGGCAACAACAGCGAAACTCCGTCTCAAAAACATAAATAAATAAATAAAAAATCCCAGCACTTTGGGAGGCCAAGGTGGGCAGATCACCTGAGGTCTGGAGTTCAAGACCAACCTGACCAACATTGAGAAACCCCATCTCTACTAAAAACACAAAATTAGCCAGGCATGGTGGCGCATGCCTGTAATCCCAGCTATTCAGGAGTCTGAGGCAGGAGAATCGCTTGAACCTGGGAGGTGGAGGTTGCGGTGAGCCAAGATCGCACCATTGCACTCTAGCCTGGGCAACAAGAGCAAAACTCCGTCTCAAAAAAAAAAAAAAAATGCTATGAAATGGAAAGACGCTGTGTCAAGCCGGTCTCCAAGACCCCTGACCCCAGATGGTGGCTCTTTGTTGAAATTGCACGTGTGTTTGGGGCGTGGGTCTCATGGTCTGGAGCATGTGAGTAGGCATGGGGGTGGGTGTGCCGAGGGAGGGGAGCTGGGGCGTGGGCCCTCCTGTCTGGATGTGCCCGTGCAGGAGTGGGTGTGGGTGCGCAAAGGGGCCAGTGTCTATGTGTGTGAGCACAGGTGCTGAAGTGGATGACGCATGCCCGGGCTCCTGTCCCAGTCCCCTCGAAGGACCTAAACAAGGTATTTTTCCCACTGGACCTCAGTTTCCCCATCTGGAGACCTGGGGCTCCCAGCCCGGGGATGCATTTCCAGCAGGAAAGGGTGCTCCCGCCATAACCTGCCCCTCTCTGAGCTTGGCGTGTCCTGCTGGCTCACACGCGGGTTTGCTTTTCCTGGGATGTTTCCTGTGACCTCTGTGGACCCCAAGGACAAACCCAGCAAAGGCGGCAAATGCAACTTGCTCACACACAATCCGGGGAGATGTAGGGTGGGCGCACAAGTTCAGCTTCCCATCCCGGGAGGGGGCTGCAGTTTGGGAAGGATGGGTGGAGGGCCGTCCAGGTCCAGAGGTGTCAGTGCAGGTCGAGTGCTCCTGTCCCTGCCTCCAGGGGCCTCCACTGGCCCAACCCCCACACTGGGCGGACTGGAAAGCCTGGCTGGTCTAGACTGCCCCACCCACACACTGCCGGCTGGAATCAAGATCACCACCTGCCCCTGGGGGCCTGTTTCTACGGCCTAGGCAGCCTCAGACACACTGGCTGCCCTGTGCGCATGGGGCGGCCCCTCCTGGAGCCCCCCTCCAGCCTCCCGCCTCCTCCCACACCTGGAGCTCTTTGGGCTCTCACGCCTCCTAACTCATTAGACAGAGCCTGCTTATTAAGCTGGGGGTGGGGATGACTTAGAGGGTTTATAGGTCAGGAGTTCAGGATTTGGTTTGGGGGAGTATGTGAAACCCCATAAAATCATCTGCAAAATTCCACCTGTGTGTGCACTTCAGGGATCAGACTCATAGATGACAATTTCTGAGTGTGTTATATGCCCGACATTGTCTCATTAATCCTCATGCCGACACCAGCATAATGAGGATTGTACCCATTTTACAGATGGAAAAACTGAGTCATACACCAAGGAGAATAGAAGGAGGCTTTGAGCCCCAAGTCACCGGATCTAGGGTCCACCAGCTGAGCCACTTTGCAGCCCTTCCACTGCGAGGTTGGTTCACCCTTCTCTCAACGTCTATGACCTTCAGGACAGGCACAGCGGCGCATGCCTGTAATCCCAGTACCTTGGGAGGCTGAGGCGGGTGGATCACTTGAGGTCAGGAGTTCAAGAACAGCCTGGGCAACATGGTGAAACCCCCTCTCTACTAAAAATACAAAAGTTAACTGGGTGTGGTGCCGGGCACCTGTAATCCCAGCTACTTGGGAGGCTAAGGCAGGAGGATCACTTGAGCCTGGTAGGTGGAGGTTGCAGTGAGCTGAGATCGTGCTACCTCCCGAGTAGCTGGGATTACAGGCACCTGCCACCTCCCCCGGCTAATTTTTGTATTTTTAGTAGAGATGGGGGTTTCACCATGTTGGCTAGGCTGGTCTCGAACTCCTGACCTAAAGTGATTCGCCCACCTCGGCCTCCCAAAGTGCTGGGATTACAGGTGTGAGCCACCGTGCCCAGCCAGTATGGAGTTTATTATCAGCACTCCCCAGGTACCTCAGGGAGACATGTCCAAAATATTTCAAAAGAATTATTTATATATATGTGTGTACATATATATATGTAAATATTATGTTATATATAAATATTATATGCTATATATGTACATATATGTTTTATATGTATATTTGTAGAAATAGGGTCTCGCTCTGATGCCCAGGCTGGAGTGCAGTGGCGCAATCATAGCTCACCGTAGGCTGGAACTCATGGGCTCAAGCGATCCTCCTGTCTCAGCCTCCTGAGTAGCTAGGACTACAGGTGTGCACCATCACGCCCTGCTAATTTAAAAAATATTTTGTAGAGATGGGTCTGGCTATCTTGCCCAGGCTGGTTTCAAACACCTGGCCTCAAGCGATCCTTCCACCTTGGCTTCCCAAAGTGCCTGGATTACAGGTGTGAGCCACCATGCCCAGCCTCAAAATAATTTTTAAGAACAATATTGGCTGGGCACGGTGGCACACGCCTGTAATCTCAGCACTTTGGGAGGCTGAGGTGGGCAGATCGCTTGAGCCCAGGAGTTTGACAACAACCTGGGCAACACAGTGAGATCCTGTCTCCACACACACACACAAAATACAAAAATTAGCCAGGCGGGGTGGTGCATGCTTGTAGTCCCAGCACTTTGGGAGGCCGAGGCGGTAGATCACTTGAGCCCAGGAGTTCGAGACCAACCTGGGCAACATGGAAAAACCCCATTTCTACAAAAAATTAGTTGGATATGATGGCTCGAACCTGTAGTTCCAGCTACTTGGGAGGCTGAGGCAGGAGAATCCCTTGAGCCTGGGAAGTTGAGGTTGCAGTGAAGCGAGTTGTGATCATGCCACTGAACTCCAGCCTGGGCAACAGAGCAAGATCCTATCTCAAAAACAAAAACAAAAACAAAACAAAAAACGAACATTCCGGGCACGGTGGCCCACACCTGTAATCCCAGCACTCTGGGAGGCTGAGGCAAGCAGATTACTTGAGGTCAGGAGTTCATGACCAGCCTGGCCATCATGGTGAAACCATGTCTCTACTAAAACACAAAAATTAGGCCGGGCGTGGTAGCTCACCCCTGTAATCCTAGCCACTTTGGGAGATCGAGGTGGACAGATCACTTGAGATCAGGAGTTCGAGATCAGCCTGGCCAACTTGCTGAAACCTCGTCTCTACTTAAAAGACAAAAATTAGCTGGAAATCGCTTGAACCTGGGAGGCAGAGGTTGCAGTGAGCCAAGATCGTGCCATTGCACTCCAGCCTCGGCAACAGAGCGAGACTCTGTCTCATAAAATAAAATTAAGATAAAATAAAATAAAAAATAAAAATACAATACAAAAATTAGCCAGGCGTGGTGGTGCACATCTGTAGTCCCAGCCACTCGGGAGGCTGAGGCAGGAGAATTGCTTCAACCCAGGAGGCGGAGGTTGCAGTTTGCTGAGATCGCGCACCGCGCTCCAGCCTGGGGGACAGAGAGAGACTCCGTCTCAAAAAACAAACAAAACAAAACAAAAAACAAATATTATGCATGCCAAAGGCCATCCCTGTCCTTGAGCCTCGTGACAGTTGCATTTAGATGCAATAAACTAATACGAGTGAAAGAGATCATTTCATGGCTGGGCGCGGTGGCTCATGCCTATAATCCCAGCACTTTGGGAGGCTGAGGCGGGTGGATCACAAGGTCAGGAGATGGAGACCATCCTGGCTAACATGGTGAAACCCCGTCTCTACTGAAAATACAAAAAATTAGCTGGGTGTGGTGGCACGCGCCTGTAGTCCCAGCTACTCGGGAGGCTGAGGCAAGAGAATCACTTGAACCCGGGAGGCAGAGGTTGCAGTGAGCCAAGTTCGTGCCACTGCACTCCAGCCTGGGTGAAAGAGTGAGACTCCATCTTAAAAAAAAAGAAAAAGAAAAGAAAAAGATCATTTCACCTAGGGATAAAATACTGGGACAATCACACAGTCTAGCAAAGGGGCTAGTGACAGTCAGGGTGGGAGCTGCTTTTGCTAGGGCAGTTGTCCCGGCAAGCTTCTTCGAGGAGGAGGGAGAGGTAGGGCAGGGAATGGGGCGATGAAAAGAAGCAGATGGGGGAAGAGCATTCTGGGCAGAGCAACTGGCAAGGACAAAGGCCCTGGGGAAGGACCAAGCTGGTGCTCAAAGAAGGTCACTGTCCCTGGAGTGCAGCCAGGAGCAATGCGAGGAGACGCCGGAGGGTGTTTTGCTGCCCAGACTCTCCCTGGTGAAGCACCACTTCTTCATTTTTTTTTTTTTTTTTTTGAGATGGAGTCTCACTCTGTCACCCAGGTTGGAGTGCAGTGGCACAATCTCAGCTGACTGCAACCTCTGCCTCCCACGTTCAAGCAATTCTTGTGCCTCAACCTCCTGAGTAGCTGGGAGTGCAGACGCACGCCACCATGCCTGGCTAATTTTTGTATTTTTAGTAGAAACGGAGTTTCACCATTTTGGCCAGGCTGGTCTTGTACTCCTGACCTCAGGTGATCCGCCTGCGTCAGCCTCCCAAAGTGCTGGGATTACAAGCGTAAACCACCACACATGGCCCCATTCATTTTGTTTGTTTGTTTGTTTGTTTTTGTTTGTTTTGAGATGGAGTCTCTTTCTGTTACCCAGGCTGAAGTGCGGTGGTGAGATCTCAACTCATTGTAACCTCCACCTCCCACCTCCTGTGTTCACATGATTCTCGTGCCTCAGCCTCCCGAGTAAGCTGGGAGTACAGGTGCATGCCACCATGCCCGGCTAAGTTTTTGTATTTTTAGTAGAGACGGGATTTCATGATGTCGCCCAGGATGAAAAATAAAACATTTAAAAATTAACCAGGTGTGGTGGTGCATGCCTGTGGTCCCAGCTGCTTGGGAGGCTGAGGCGGGAGGATCCTTTGAGCCCAGGAGTTTGAGACTGCAGTGAGCTATGATTGCACCACCGTACTCCAGCCTGGGTGACAGAGAGACACCTTGTCAAAAAAAAAAAAAAAAAAAAAAAAAAATGACATTGGATGATTATAATCCGAAGTATAAAATGAATATTTGAGAGTCCACACTGATGTCAAGAAATGAGCAGGCCAGGCTTGGTGGCTCACGTCTGTAATCCCAGCAGTTTGAGAGGCCAAGGCGGGAGGATCGCTTGAGGCCAGGAGTTCCAGACCAGCCTTTACAACATAGCAAAAACCCATCTCTACTAAAAATAAAACAAATTAAAGAAATTAGCTGGGTGTGGCAGTGCACACCTGTAATCCCAGCTATTCAGGAGGCTGAGGTGGGAGGATTGCTTGAGAGTGGGAGGTTGGGGCTGCAGTGAGCCGTGTTTGCATAAATGCACTGCAGCCTGGGCAACAGAGTAAGACCCTGTCTCAAAAAAAAAAAAAAAAAGGAGCACATAATTTCATAATAGGGGATGAGGGACTTCTTCCCCTGCAGAAGAATTTCAAATAATTCATGTAGATGCTCTGCCCTCAAGGAGTGGAACGTAACTCTCCAATCCTTAGGTGTAAGCTACACGGGGTGCCTTCCTTCCAAAGAGCACAGTATGGAAGGAGGAAAGAGGGAAAAAAAAGAGTATCTTTACAGTGGAGAAACCTAACACACTACTCCAGCAGATGGTCAAAGACAACCTTGACGGTCAGAAATTATGTTGTTAGTATGTACTTTTATTTATTTATTTATTTATTTTGAGACACAGTCTTGCTGTGTTACCCAGACTGGAGTGCAGTGGTGTGATCACAGCTCACTGCAGCCACCACCTCCTGGGCTCAGGCAATCCTCCCACCTCAGCCTCCTGAGTAGGTGGGACTACAGGTGGGTGCCACCACACCTGGCTATTTTTTTTTGAGACAAAGTCTCATTCTGTCACCCAGGCTGCAGTGCTGTGGCGAGATCTGGGCTCACTGCAACCTCTGCATCTTGGGTTCAAGTGATTCTCCTGCCTCAGCCTCTTGAGTAGCTGGGATTATAGGCACACACCATCATGCCTGGCTAATTTTTGTCTTTTTAGTAGAGACAGGGTTTTACCATGTTGGCCAGGCTGGTCTCGAACTCCTGACCTCAGGTGATCTGCCCATCTCCGTCGACCAAAGTGCTGGGATTACAGGAGTGAGCCACCACACCCGACCTCAGATAACATTTAATCATCACATCTCCTTCCATTCAACTGGGACAGTTTCTCAGGAACTGAGAGGCTAAGGCTGGAGAATTGCTTGAACCTGGGAGGTGGCGGTTGCAGGGAGCCAAGATCACGCCATTGCACTCCAGCCTGGCTGACAGAGTGAGACTGTCTCAGATAAATACATGTGAAATCCTGCATGGGATCCTGGGACAGAAAAAGAGCATTAAGGGAAAGCTGAAGAAACTGAATGAAGAATGGACTTTAGTTACTAAAAATGTATCAATATTGGTTCATTCCTGGGAGGCAGAGGTTGCAGTGAGCTGAGATCGCACCCTTCCTCTCCAGTGTGAGCAGCAGAGCGAGACTCTGTCTAAAACAAAAAAAAAAATTGGCTTATTGATTGTATCAAATGTGCCATACCAGTGTAAGATGTTAATAAAAGGGGAAATTGTATTGTGTATGTGTTGGGGGAGAATGAGTGTACTCGAAATCTCTGTACCATCTACTTGATTTTTCTGAAAATTTAACACTGTTCTTTAAAAAGTCTATTAGCTGGGCATGGTGGCACAAGCCTGTAGTCCCAGCCACTCAGGAGACTGAGGCAAGAGGGTCACTTGAGCCCAGGAGCTGGAGGCTGCAGTGAGCTGTGATCGCACCACTGCACTCCATCCTGGGCAACAGAGTGAGACCTGGTCTCCAAGAAAATGAAAATAAAAGGCTGGGCACGGTGGCTCACGCCTGTAATCCCAGCGCTTTTGGAGGCCAAGGCAGGCGGATCACCTGAGGTCAAGAGTTTGAGACCAGCCTGATCAACATGGAGAAACCCCCTTCTCTAATAAAAATACAAAGTTAGCCGGGCGTGGTGGCACATGCCTGTAATCCCAGCTACTCGGGAGGCTGAGGCAGGAGAACTGCTTGAACCTGGGAGGCAGAGGTTGTGGTGAGCCGAGATCGCGCCGTTGCACTCCAGTCTGGGCAACAAGAGCGAAACTCCACCTCAAAAAAAAAAAAAAAAGTCTATTAATACAGGAAGGAATTTAAAAGGCATGCAGAACATGAGCCCAGCTGTCATAAAATTACTATGTGAAATTACTATAATGATTCTATTTATTTATTTATTGAGATAGCATTTCACATTGTCACCCAGGCTGGAGTGCTTCACTCTGTCACCCAGGCTGGAGTGCAGTGGTGTGATCACGGTTCACTGCAGCCTGGGCCTCCCAGGCTCAAGCATTCATCCCACCTCAGCCTTCCAAGTAGCTGGGACCACAAGCATGTGCCACCACATCTGGCTAATTTATTTTTTATTTTGCAGAGATGGGGTCTCGCTATTTTGCCCAGGCTGCACTAGAACTCCTGGGCACCAACGATCCTCCTGCCTTGGCCTCCCAAAGTCCTGGGATCACAGACATGAGCCACCGTACCCAGCCTTTAAAGATTCTAAAAGCTGGCCAGTGCATGGTGGCTCATGCCTGTAACCCCAGCACTTTGGGAGGCCGAGGCAGGCAGATCACTTGAGGTCAGGAGTTCGAAACCAGCCTGGGCAACATGGTGAAACCCTGTCTCTACTAAAAATACAAAAAGTACCCAGGCATGTTGGCGCAAGCTATTCCAGAGATTGAGGCAGGAGAATCGCTTGAACCTGGGAGGCGGAGGTTGCAGTGAGCCAAGATTGTGCCTCAGCACTCCAGCCTGAGCGGCAGAGTGAGACTGTGTCTCAAAAAACATAAATAAAAATAAAGATTCTGAAAGCTTTTTTTTCTGAACTCTCTCATCTAAATGGGAAATCAACAGCTTGGGACCAGCTGCAGGCTGCGGCTCACACTTCGAGTAGTAGCAGGACAGGGTTTCTTGATCACCGCACTATTGAGATGTAGAATATTTGGATAACTCTTTGCTGTGGGGCCGTCCTGTGCATTGCATGACGTTTAGCAGCACCCTTGGTCTCTACCTACCAGATGCCAGTAGCAGCCCCCTCCGGTTGTGACAACCCAAAATGTCTCCAGACATTGCCAAATGTCCCCCAGCAGGAGGAATCAATGTCCCCGTAAAAACCATGAACAGGCTGGGCGCAGTGGCTTACTCCTGCAATCCCAGCCCTTTGGGGGGCCGAGGCAGGCGGATCACTTGAGGTCAAGAGTTCGAGACCAGCCTGGCCAACATGGTGAAACCCCATCTCTACCAAGAATATAGAAAAAAGTAAGCCGGGCATGGCGGTGCACACCTGTAATCCCAGGTACTCGGGAGGCTGAGGCAGGAGAATCACTTGAACCCGGGAGGCGGAGGTTGCAGTGAGCCATGATCGTGCCACTGCATTGCAGCCTGGGTGACAGAGCAAGACTCCATCTCAAAAAAAAAAAAAAAAAAGAAAAGAAAAGAAAAAAAGAAAACCGTGTACATACGGGTGACAAAATCAAACCTGAAAACTTGGTCCAGAAAAACTCATGCACATCTGTGAGCTTCAGGTCGCCCTTGGGGGACCCGGTGTTGCCAAGACAATTTCAGGTAGACCACAGAGGCTTCAGTAACGAGGTCAGCCCCAGGGTGTGGCTTTGGGGACGGGAGCATGCACGGGTGCAGAATGTGTTAGGAGATGGAATTGGCAGGGCTTGCTGGTGGATGGGAACAGGCGGCCAGGAGAGGGAGGGCGGAGCCTTGGAAGATGCCCAGATCTCTGCCTTTCGCAAGCAGGTAGATGGTGGTGCTGCATGCTGAGATGGGGACAGGAGATGAGGGGCCAGGCTGGGTGGGGAGGATGAGTTTCGTCTTGGACGGGTTGAGTTTCACATTCCGAAGGGCCATCAAGGAGGCCAGAAATTTGTCATCTTTACCACGTGATGATCAGAGCGGGCCCAGGCGCCTCCACCAATACACAAGATCCCCAAAGGAGTGAGAGGAGTGAGCTATGATCACACTACCACATTCCAGCCTGGGTGACACAGCAAGACCCTATCTCTCTTTGAAACAAAAAACAAAAAAGGCTAGCGCGGTGGCTCACATGTGTAATCCCAGGACTTTGGGGGACAAGGCGGGCGGATCACTTGAGGCCTGGAGTTTAAGACCACCCTGGCCAACATGGTAAAACCCCGTCTCTATTAAAAATACAAAAAAAAAAAAAAAAAAATTAGCCGGGCGTGGTGGTGGGCACCTGTAGTCCCGGCTACTCGGGAGGCTGAGGCAGGAAAATGGCGTGAACCAGGGAGGTGGAGCTTGCAGTGAGTGGAGATCGCGCCACTGCACTCCAGCCTGGGTGACAGAGCAAGACTCCGCCTCAAAAACAAAAACAGACAAACAAAAATTAGCCAGGCGTGGTGGTGCTTGCTCTAATCCCAGCTACTCGGGAGGCTGAGGCACGAGAATCACTTGAACCTGGGAGGTGGAAGTTGCTGTGAGCCAAGATTATGTCACTGCACTCCAGCCTGGGTAACAGAGCAAGACTCTTTCTCAGGGAAAAAAAAAAGGCTCTGAAGCTGTGAAAAGACATCAAAGAAACTTAGGTGCATATGGCTAAGTGAAAACCACAATCTGAAAGGGCCACTTATTGTGTACTTCTCCAACTCTATGACATTCTGGAAAACGCAAAACTATGAAGATAGTAAAAGCTCAGTGGTTACTAAGGGTTAAGAGGGAGGACAGATGAGTAGGTGGAACACAGAAGAAGTGTAGGGCAATGAAACTACTCTGTAAGAAACTATAATGGTGGGCCGGGCGCAGTGGCTCACGCCTATAATCCCAGGACTTTGGGAGACCAAGGTGGGCGGATCACTTGAGGTCAGGAGTTTGAGACCAGCCTGCCCAACATGGTGAAACCCTGTCTCTACTAAAAATACAAAAAATTAGCCCGGCATGGTGGCGCACGCCAGTAATCCCAGCTACTCGGAAGGCTGAGGCATGAGAATCACTTGAACTCGGGAGGCAGAGGTTGCAGTGAGCTGAGATTTTGTCATTGCACTCCAGCCTGGGTGACAGAGAGAGACTCTGTGTCAAAATAAATAAATAAAATAAAATAAAATATAGATAATCTCCACAAATACATACTCAGATATTTACAAAGGCACCCAGTAATACCCACAGAATTGCGTGCATTAACACGAACATCTGCGCACATGCACACACGCATAAACACATTCATGCAGATGCTCAATATTGATGTAGGTCAAGGGAGAGACATTATTTCAAGTGTGGTCTCCGTCATTTATATGGCCTTGATAGGAAGAAACTTCCCTTCCCTCCCTCTGGTAGGAGGAGGTGTTTGGGCAGACAGAAGCGAGAAAATGACTCTAGTAGGTTTAAAAAAAAAAAAAAAAAGACCAAGGTGATTGAGAGTGGGGGAGACGTGCAGAGATAAGGGGGCTCCAGCTGCTCTTTTCTTTTCTTTTTGAGACAGGGTTTCTGTTTCCCAGGCTGGAGTGCAATGGCACGGTCACAGCTCACTGCAGCCTCGACCTTACAGGCTCAAACGATCCTCCCACCTCAGCCTCCCAAGTTGCTGAGACCACAGGTGGGTGCCACCATGCCCGGCTAAGTTGTTTTTTAAAGATAGGATCTCGGCCGGGCGCAGTGGCTCAAGCCTGTAATCCCAGCACTTTGGGAGGCCGGGGCGGGCAGATCACGAGGTCAGGAGATCAAGACCATCCAGGCTAACACGGTGAAACCCCGTCTCTACTAAAAATACAAAAAATTAGCTGGGCGTGGTGGCAGGCGCCTGTAGTCCCAGCTACTCAGGAGGCTGAGGCAGGAAAATCGCTTGAATCTGGGAGGCAGAGGTTGCAGTGAGCTGAGATCGTGCCACTGCACTCCAGCCTGGGTGACAGCGAGACACTGTCTCAAAAAAAAAAAAAAAAAAAAAAAGATGGGGTCTCATTATGTCGTCCAGGCTGATCTCAAACTCCTGGGCTCAAGCAAGCAGCCTGCCACGGCCTCCCAAAATGCTGGCATTACAGGCATGAGCCGCCACGCCCAGCTGGAAGCTTTTTTGATATTGGTGAGGCCAACAGGAGCCCAACACAAATGAATGTCTGTATCATCCTCTGAAACTGTGGTATCTTCTTGTCCTTACCAACCACGCAGATACACAGGAAAAAGCAAATCACATACAAACTTTGGGGTTTCACGATACCTCCGTGTACCAAGACCACACGGTGCAGCAGTTTCTGGGCTCTGCAGATCCAGACCCTCCAAGTCATGGTCAAAACTAGGACTACAAGGCCGGGTGCGGTGGCTCACACCTGTAATCCCAGCACTTTGGGAGGCCAAGGCGGGTGGATCACTTGAGGCCAGGAGTTAAGACTGTCCCGGCCAACATGGTGAGATCTCGTCTCTAGTAAAATACAAACATTAGCTGGGCATAGTGGTGCATGCCTGTAATCCCAGCTACTCAGGAGGCTGAGGCAGGAGAATCACTTGAACCTGGGAGGTGGAGGTTGCAGTGGGGCGAGATCATGCCATTGCACTCCAGCCTCGGAGACAGAGTGAGAACCTGTCTCAAAAAAATAAAATAAAATACAAAAAAGTGGTACACACCTGTAATCCCAGCTATTCAGGAGGCTGAGGCAGGGAAATCGCTTGAATCTGGGAGGCAGAGGTTGCAGTGAGCCGAGATCGTGCCACTGCACTCTAGTCTGGGGGACAGAGCAAGACTCTGACTCAAAACAAACAAACAAACATAGACTGGGAATACAGGTGTGCCAGTGGTAGAAATGGAAGCTCCATGGAATGTGAAACATGGGTCGAGGATGTGGCCCTGGGAGGGAACGGAGGAGAAAGAGGAGGCTCTGAGCTTCCAGGGAGCGAGGAAATCAAACTAACAAGGGAACAAAGGCTTTGGGAAGGTGGGAGTAGTCTCCAGCGTCCTGGGCTGGCCTGGAGACTGTGTGAGATAAGAAGTGTGTGGTTGCATTGGATCTCGGGACATGGCGTCCTATAGTGACCTTGGGGGAAGATGGTCTTAGCGGTATGTGTGTGGGAAGGCAGGAAAGAGGGTGTCCGATGAAGAAGTCAGTGAGAGGAATCAGTGAGGGAGGTTTCACCTAAAACCTCCCCTCCTAAACCTCTGCATCATCACCCACCATCCACTCTGTTTTTTAAATTGTTTTATTTTTTGAGACAGAATCTTGCTCTGTCATCTAGGCTGGAGTGCAGTGGTGCGATCTTGGCTCACTACAACCTCTGCCTCCTGGATTCAAGTGATTCTCGTGCCTCAGTCTCCAAAGTAGCTGCGATTACAGACACCCGCCAACACGCCCAGCTAATTTTTATATTTTTAATAGCGATAGGGTTTCACTATGTTGGCCCGGCTGGTCTCAAACTCCTGACCTCTGGTGATCCACTTGCCTCAGCCTCCCAAAGTGCTGAGATTACAAGTGTGAGCCACTGCACCTGGTGGCCACATCCATTCCTTTTGAGGTAGGAGGCAGGACTGGATTCCCGAGATGGGGCTAAGAGCCTGGACCAGACTGAAGGCTAGCTGAAACAGCCCAGGCACAGTGGCTCATGCCCTCAAGCCTGTAATCCCCGCACTTTGGGAGGCCGAGGCTGGTGGATCGCCTGAGGCCAGGAGTTCAAAACCAGCCTGGCCAAGATGAGGTAACCCCATCTCTACTGAAAATATGAAAATTAGCTGGGCGTGGTGGTGGGCGCCTGTAATCCCAGCTACTTGGGAGGCTGAGGCAGGAGAATATTGAACCTGGGAGGCAGAGGTTGCAGTGAGCTGAGATCACATCACTGCACTCCAGCCTGGGCAGCAGAGTGAGCCTCCATCCCCCAAAAGCAAACAAACAAAAAACACTAGCTGAAACGGGGCACAGGTGAAAGCACCTCTCCCTAAGACACATCCTCCAGTGTGCCGTGTCAGTTTACCATTGCCATAGCAACATGGAGAACTTACCGCCCCTTTCCATGGCAGTCACCCCGAAGTTACTACCCTTTTCTAGAAATTTCTGCATAATCTGCCCCTTCATTTGCATGCAATTAAAAGTAGGTATAAGTCTCACTGCAGCACGGCCTCTCAGCTGCTATTCTGGGCTCCCTGCCTATGGGGCAGCCCTGCTCTGTCAGGAGCAGAACCTCTGCTGCTGCTGTCACTTCAGTAAAACTTCCTCACCACCAGCTCACCCTTGAATTCTTTCCTTGGTGAAGCCAAGAACCCTCTGGGCTAAGCCCAAACTTTGGGGCCTGCCTATCCAGCATCCCTTTTCTCTCTTCTCTCCCAAGCTGTTCTCTCCTGCACTCCCATCCTTCCTCCTTCGTTGACCTCTTTTTTTTGTTGTTTTTTTGTTTTTTTTGTCTTGTTTTGTTGAGTCAGAGTCTTCCTCAGTCACCCAGGCTGGAGTGCAGTGACACGATCTTGGCTCACTGCAACCTCTGCCTCCCAGGTTCAAGCCATTCTCCTGCCTCTGCCTCCCGAGTAGCTGGGACTACAAGTGTTAGCCACCACCATGAGGTAACTTTATTTATTTTTTTTAGTAAAACTAGGGTTTCACCATGTTGGCCAGGCTGGTCTGAAACTCCTGGCTTCAAGTGATCCACCCACCTTGGCTTCCCAAAGTGCTGGAGTGAGCCACCACACCTGGCCAGCCTGTCTGTCTTGTCTGTCTTTTCTTTCTTTCTTTCTTTCTTTCTTTCTTTCTTTCTTTCTTTCTTTCTTTCTTTCTTTCTTTCTTTCTTTCTTCTTTTTCTTTCTTTCTTTCTTTCCTTCTTTCCTTTCTTTCTTTTCTTTCTTTCTTTCTTTCTCTTCCTTTCTTTATTCTTTCTCCTTCCTTCTTCCCTTCCCTTCCCTTCTTCCTTCCTTCCTCTTTCTTTCCTTCCTTCCTTTCTCTCTCTTTCTTTCTTTCTTTCCTTCCTTCTTCCTTCCTTCCTTCCTTTCCTTCCTTCCTTCTTTCTCCTCTCTTTCTCTCTTTCTTTTTTTCCTTCTTTCCTTCTTTCTTTCTGACAGAGTCTCACTCTGTCACCCAGGCTGGAGTGCAGTGGCATGATCTCAGCTCACCGAAACCTCCACCTCCCGGGTTTAAGCAATTCTCCCGCCTCAGCCTCCCAAGTAGCTGGGATTATAGGCATCCACCACCACGCACAGTTAATTCTTGTATTTTTAGTAGAGATGGGGTTTCACCACATTGGCCACCATGTTGGCCAGGCTGGTCTTGAACTCCTGACCTCAGGTGATCCACCCACCTCAGCCACTCAAAGTGCTGGGATTACAGGCATGAGCCACCGCGCCCAGCCAGTGTCCTCATTTTCTGTTTCTTGTCCACCTCCTATCTTTCCCCCAAGCTCAATCCCCGTTGTGGAATTGTAGACTATTCCAGAAGAACGGAGTCTTAAACATCTGCTAGTCCAAACCTTTCCCCAGAGCTCACACAATTTAGCCTATCCTTGATTCTTTCCGTGAACGGGGAGCTCATTATTGAGAAAAGCCGTATTTTCTAGCTCTGTTGGCCACACAGTTATTCCTTTAGCAGAGTCATGCATACAGTAAGTACTCAATTGATGTTTGTGGAATCTGTTTCCTGGCCCTTCTGGTACTTTCTGAGCCCCCATCACCCTGACTTACCTTTCACTATGCTCTCCTCACTTCTCAACTTCTCTATTATGTATCCTAAGGCTGGGTGCAGTGGCTTATGCCTGTAATCCCAGCACTTTGGGAGGCCAAAGCAGGAGGATCACTTGAGCCCAGGAATTTGAGACCAACCTGGGCAACAAAGGGAGATCCACATCTCTACAAAAGATTAAAAAAATTAGCAGGGTGTGGTGGAGCACATCTGTAGCTGCTTAGGAGGCTGAGGCAGGAGGATGTTTTGAGCCCAAGAGTTTGGGGCTGCAGTGAGCCATGATCACTCCGCTGCACGCCAGCCTGGAAAGCAGAGTGAGACCTCGTTTAGATACATATATCCTAGATGTAAACATAATTTTCAAGGTGTGAAGTGACTTGCAGTCATCACAGAGTTTATTATTTTATTTTATTACTTATTTTATTTTATTTCATTTTGAGACAGAGTCTCGCTCTGTCACCCAGGCTGGAGTGCAGTGGTGCAGTCTCGGCTCACCGCAACCTCTGCTTCCCAGGTTCAAGCAATTCTCCTGTCTCAGCCTCCCAAGTAGCTGGGATTACAGGTGCCCACCGCCATGCCTGGCTAATTTTTTTTTTTTTTTTGAGACGGAGTTTCGCTCTTGTTGCCCAGGCTGGAGTGCAACGGCACAATCTTGGCTCACTGCAACCTCCGCCTCCCCGGTTCAGGCTATTCTCGTGCCTCAGCCTCCCGAGTACCTGAGATTACGGGCATGCAACACCACGCCTGACTACTTTTGTATTTTTAGTAGGGACAGGCTTTCTCCATGTTGGCCAGGCTGGTCTCGAACTCCTGACCTCCACTGATCTACCCACCTTGGCCTCCCAACGTGCTGGGATTACAAGTGTGAGTCACTGCGCCTGGCCTGGCCATATATATATATATTTATATATATATATATTCCTATAAACTTATTTATAATAAATATATTAACATATATTTATTAATGTATTTGTTAAATATATATTAATAAATATATAAATAAATATATATTAATAAATCACCAAGCAACTAATGTGAACAAATCTGTCCCTTAGGGGCAGAAACTTACCACAGGGAGGGACTTCTTGTGGTGAATTGTGGAAGTAATGATTCCTGGTTTGTTCACGTCTGCTCGTATCCACGCCCTTGGGAAGTCCTCTCCCACGCTGACTCAGAGTTTGGCCATATGACTTATTTAGACCAGTGGGACAATAGAAAATGTGACAGAAGCAGAGGCTTGAAAAGCATTTGCACACTGAGGTAAAAGAGGGGATATCACTACAGTCCCTGTGGACATTAAAAGGATAATGAGGAAATTTTATGAACAACTCTGTGGCAATAAATTTGACAATTTACCTGACACAGACAAGTTCCTCAAAATGCAAAACCACTAAGCCTTTATTTTATTTTGAGATGGAGTCTTGCTCTTGTCACTCAGGCTGGAGTGCAATGGCACAATCTTGTCTCACTGCAAACCTCCGCCTCCCCGGTTCAAGCGATTCTCCTTCCTCAGCCTCCTGAGTAGCTGGGATTGCAGGTGCCTGCCACAATGCCCGGAAAGAAAAGTACAGACCAATATTCTTCAGGAACATCGATACAAACAATCCATCACAAAATATTAGCAAATTGAGTCCAGGAGTATATAAAAAGGAAAACATGTCCTGATGAAGTGGAATTTATCCAAGGGATACAAGGTGGGTTCGGCATTTGAAAATCAATCAATGGGACCGGGTAAGGTGGCTCAGAGAGAGACTCCGTTTAAAAAAAAAAAAAAAAGTGGCCAGGCATGGTGGCTCATGCCTGTAATCCCAGCACTTTAGGAGGCTGAGGCAGGTGGATCACCTGAGGTCAGGAGTTCGAGACCAGCCTGGCCAACATGGTGAAATCCCGTCTCAACCAAAAATAAAAAAATTAGCCGGGCATGGTGGCAGGTGCCTGTAATCCCAGCTACTCGGAGGACCAAGGCAGGAGGATCGCTTGAACCCAGGAGGCAGAGGTGGCAGTGAGCTGAGATCATGCCATTGCACTCCAGCCTGGGGGACAAGAGGGAGACTTTGTCTCAAAAATAAAATAAAATAAAATAAAATAAAATAAAATCAATCAATGGAATTGCCAAATTAAGAGATTAAACAAAGAAATACATGAAACATGGCTAATATCATACTTAATAGTAAGACTCAATGTTCTATCCTAAGATTGGAAACACAATCAATTCCCTCCAGGTTCAAACCCTGCCTCACCTCTGCTACTGGATTACAGGCAGCCACCATCCTGGCTTTTTTTTTTCGAGGTTTCACCATGTTGGCCAGGATGGTCTCGATCTCCTGACCTCGTGATCTGCCCACCTCGGCCTCCCAAAGTGTTGGGATTACAGGCGAGAGCCACCGCGCCCAGCCTGGTTTTTGTTTTGTTTTTTTTTTGAGACAGGGTGTTGTTGCCTTGTCCCTCAGGCTGGAGTGCAGTGGCACGATCTCGTCTCACTGCAACCTCTGCCTTCCAGGTTCAAGCAATTCTCCCAACTCAGCCTGCCAAGTAGCTGGGATTACAGGCACATGCCACCACACCCAGCTAATTTTTGTATTTTTAGTAGAGACGGGGTTCCGCATTGTTGGCCAGGCTGGTCTCGAACTCCTGACCTCAGGTGATCCGCCCACCTTGGCCTCCCAAAGTGCTGAGATTACAGGCGTGAGCCACCATGCCTGGCCAAGGATGTCTGTTCTTACTATCTCTATTCAGTATTGTACTGGAAGTCCCAGACAGTGCAATAAGGCAGGAAATGAAATAAAAAGCACAGACTGGGAAAGAAGATAAAGATGATAGCGAACATATATGAAAAGAAAGAAAAATAAAACATCATCTACACAAAAAATCAGAATGAATGTACAAAAAAGCTACTAGATCCAGTAAGCGATTTAGCGAAGTTGTAGAATACAAGGTCAATATATAAAACTAAACTGTATTTCCACACGATAACAATGAATAATTGGAAACTGAAAACTTCAAAAGTCAATACCTTTTTGTTTTTTTGAGATAGAGTTTCGCTCTTGTTGACCAGGCTGGAGTTCAATGGTGCGATCTCAGCTTATCACAACCTCCATCTCCTGGGTTCAAGCGATTCTCCTGCCTCAGCCTTCCGAATAAATGGGATTACAGGCATGTGCCACCACGCCCATCTAATTTTTGTATTTTTAGTAGAGACAGGGTTTCTCCATGTTGGCCAGGCTGGTCTTGAACTCCCAACCTCAGGTGATCCACCCACCTTGGCCTCCCAAAGGGCTAGGATTATAGGCGTGAGTCACCACACCTGGCGTTTTTTTTTTTGTTTTGTTTTGTTTTGTTTTGTTTTGTTTTGTTTTGTTTTTTTTTTTTAGGACTAAGTCTCACTCTGTTGCCCCAGGCTGGAGTGCAGTTGCGTGATCTCAGCTCACTGCAACCGCTGCCTTCTGAGTTCAAGTGATTCTCCTGCCTCAGCGTTCCCGAGTAGCTGGAATTACAGGCACCTGCCACCACTCCTGGCTAATTTTTGAATTTTTAGTAGAGACGGGGGTTTCACTATGTTGGCCAGGCTGGTCTCGAACTCCTGACCTTGTGATCTGCTGGTTTCAGCCTACCAAAGTGCTGGGATTACAGACATGAGCCGCTGTGCCCAGCCGTGACTCCGTCTTTATTTAAAAAATTTAAAATGAGCTAGGTATGGTGTCGCATGCCTCTAGTCCCACCTACTTGGGAGGCAGAGGTGGGAGGATCAATTGAGCCTAGGAGGTGGAGGCTGCACTGAGCTATCATCACGCCTCTGCACTCTCTCCCAGCTGGGCAACAGAGAGAGACCCTGTCTCTAAAAAAAACAAGAAACAAACAAAAGAATAGGGACCTGGACGTGCACAGAGTGGCAAGTTCTGCCGCTTGCCAGCTAGATGATCTCGGGTTTAAGCTCTCCCAGACTGTTTTACCATCTTCGTATTCTACCTAATTTTAGTCTCTGACAAAAAAGGGTTGCTTTGTAAAGTAAAGAAAACCAAACAGGACTGGGGCAGTGGCTTGTCAGTAATCCCAGCGCTTTGAGAGACTGAGGCTGGAGAATCGTCCAGTTTGAGACCAGCCTGGGCAACTCTGAAATAAACCAAACACACAAATTCGAGGTAACATAAAGAAATCCTCACAGATGCACGTGAAGATTCGTACATAAAGATATTCATCCCCTGGCCGGGCGCAGTGGCTCATGCCTGTAATCCCAGCACTTTGGGAGGCCGAGGCGGTGGATCACCTGAGGTTGGGAGTTCGAGCCAGCCTGGCCAACATGGAGAAACCCCGTCTCTACTAAAAATACAAAATTAACCAGGCGTGGTGGCGCATGCCTGTAATCCCAGCTACTCAGGAGGCTGAGGCAGGAGAATTGCTTGAACCTGGGAGACGGAGGTTGCAGTGAGCTGAGATTGTGCCATTGCACTCCAGCAACAAGAGCGAAATTCCATCTCAAAAAAAAAAAAAAAAGATATTCATCCAGGTTTCATTCATAACAATGAAATGTCAGAAACAACCATGATCACAGGATTAAGTTACTTGATAAATATAACCATAACCCCCCCACCTCAAAACAGTGGCTGGTATACAATAAGTGTTCAATAAACACGAACAATGCTTGATATTCTGCCTAATTGATGTGAAAAATATTTCCCCCCAGACTGTTGCTGTGCCTGTCTTCTGTTGTGTTTTATTTTCTGTTTTGTTTTTGTTATTGTTTTTTTGAGACAGAGTCTTGCTCTGTCACCCAGGCTGGAGTGCAGTAGTGCGATCTCGACTCACTGCAACCTCCACCTCCCGGGTTCAAGCGATTCTCCTGCCTCAGCCTCCCAAGTAGCTGGGACTAATTTTTGTATTTTTAGTAGAGACGGGGTTTTGCCATGTTGACCAGGTTGGTCTTGAACTCCTGACCTCAGGTAATCCGCCTGCCTCAGCCTCCCAGGGTGCTGGGATTACGGGAGTGAGCCACCATGCCCAGCCTTGTGTCATTTTAAAGAAATATTTAGGCCAGGCGCAGTGGCTCAAGCCTGTGATCCCAACACTCTGGGAGGCGGAGGTGGGCCAGCCACTTGAGCCCAGGAGTTCAACACCAGCCTCGGCAGAATAATGAGACCCTGTCTCTATTTTTGTAAAATAAAAAAAAATAATAAAATTTAAAAAGAGCCAGGCAAAGGTGGCTTATGCCCATAACCCTAGCACCTTGAAAGGACAAGGCAGGCAGATTGCTGGGGCCTACGAGTTTGAAACCAGCCTAGGCAACATAGGGAGACCTCACCTCTACTAAAAATAAAAAAATTAGCGAGGCATGGTGCTACATGCCCTGTAGTCCCAGCTGCTTGGGAGGCTGAGGTGGGAGGATCACTTGAGCCCGGGAGGCAGAGGCTGCAGTGAGCTGAGATAGTGCCACTGCGCTGCAGCCTGGGTGACAGGATGAGACCCTGTCTCAAAAATAAATAAATAAATAAAACAAAAAGAAATATTTAACAATTTCAAAACAAGATCATTTCTGGGGGCTTTAAAAATTATCAAAATAAATTTTAAAATCATCACAATAATGCGATCTCATTTTTTTTTTTTTGAGACGGAGTCTCACTCTGTTGCCCAGGCTGGAGTGTAGTGGCGCGATCTTGGCTCACTGCAAGCTCCGCCTCCCAGGTTCACGCCATTCTCTTGGCTCAGCTGGGACTACAGGCGAGTAGCTGGGACTATAGGCGCCCGCCACCACGCCCGGCTAATTTTTTGTATTTTTATTGGAGATGGGGTTTCACCGTATTAGTCAGGATGGTCCGGATCTCCCGACCTTGTGATCCGCCGGCCTCGGCCTCCCAAAGTGCTGGGATTACAGGTGTGAGCCACCGCGCCCCGCCGCAATCTCATTGTTAAAGTGTCAAACAGTAGAAAAGTAAAAATATTGAAATTCTCCCCCTTAAATTCCCACCCTGATATTTCTTCCCAAGGAACTATCCTCCCAGTGCATCCTATGCATGTACAAACCTGTGTGTCTTTGATGGTCTTGGACGTAAATGTGATCATACTGTACACAATCTTCTGTGACTCTTTTTTTCCACGGAGTAGAGTACCTAGGAATTTTTTTTATGTCAATAGCTATAAGTCTGTTTCATTCTCGTTAATGACTTAAGAGCGTTCCCATAATGTACTGTGCCCTAATTTGTTAAACTATGCCTCTATTGTCAGTCACTGACACTGTTTTCCAATTTTCACTTTTACAAGCAAAGGCATCATTGCAGAAAAATGCTGTGATGAACACACGTCTTTAGACATGTACATTTATAGAGGATCGATTGTTGGATGAAACCCGGCTAGGTAAAAAGTTATGCGCTTTAAATTTTTTGTTTGTTGGGAGGCCGAGGCGGGCGGATCACAAGGTCAGGAGACCGAGACCATCCTGGTTAACATGGTGAAACCCCGTCTCTACTTAAAATACAAAAAATTAGCCGGGCGTGGTGGCGGGCGCCTGTAGTCCCAGCTAGTTGGGAGGCTGAGGCAGGAGAATGGCGTGAACCCGGGAGGTGGAGCTTGCAGTGAGCCGAGATCACGCCACTGCACTCCAGCCTGGGCGACAGAGCAAGACTCTTGTCTCAAAAAAAAAAAATTTGTTGTTTCACGACAGTCAAATTCCCTTCCCCCTAAAATCTCCATAATTGACAGTTTCCCAGCCCAACACTGTGAAGATGTTTCTTATTCACCCAACTTTCAGTGTGACTGGATTTGTTAATATTTTTAGCATTTGCCAAATTAAGAAGTGAAAACTGGCCGGGCGCAGTGGCTCGCACCTGTAATCCCAGCACTTTGGGAAGCCAAGGCAGGAGGATTGCTTGAGCCCAGGAGTTCGAGGCCAGCCTGGGCAACAAAGTGAGACCGCCCCCCCTGCCCCGCCGCCACCATCTCACTTTGAAAAAATAAAACAAATTAGTCGGGTGTGGTGACAGGGGCCTGTAGTCTCAGCTGCTGGGGAGGCTGAGGTGGGAGGATTGCTTGAGCCCAGGAGGTCGAGGCTGCTGTGAGATATGATTGCCCAATAGCACTCCAGCCTGGGCGACAGAGCGGTACCCATTCTCAAAAACAGCAACAACAAAAACACCAAAAAGATAAAAAAGGAAATAATAATACTACCTATATCAAAGGGCTAAAAATTAAGTTATTTGATAAATACAACCCCCCCAAACAATGGCTGGTATATATAATAGTAAGTGTTCAATAAACATGAACAAAGCTCGATCATCTGCCTAATTTATGTGACAAATATTTCCTTCCAGGCTGTTGGCTTTGTTTGTCTCCTGTCTTTGTTAAGCGTGTTTTCATGTCATCAAACACCCTCATCTTTTCTTTCAAGGCACTGACTTGCAATAAAAGCAAATCTAGGACATTTAAATTGATTGCAGAATAAAAAACTGACTCTGGGCCGGGCACTGGCGCTCACGCCTGTAATCCCATTGCTTTAGGAGGCCGAGGTGGGCAGATCACCTGAGGTCAGGAGTTCAAGACCAGCCTGGCCAATATGGTGAAACCCCGTCTCTACTAAAAATACAAAAATTAGCCGGGCGTGGTGGCGGGCGCCTGTAATCCCAGCTACTCAGGAGACTGAGACAGGAGAATCGCTTGAACCCGGGAGGCAGAGGTTGCAGTGAGCCGAGATCAAACCACTGCACACCAGCCTGGGCGACAGAGTGAGACTTCGTTTCAAAAAACAAAACAGAACAAAACAAAACAAAAGAAAGGAAATTGGGGAAAGAAAAGAGAGTATTAGCAGTGTTCACATCCAGGCGGTGGAATTCCTGTGACCTTTTCTTTTTTTACACTCTGCTTTCCATGAACATATATTTCCAAATGAACACATATTACCTTTATGTTTATGTTGCATTTGTTTTTTAAATTTGTTCTAAGCACACAAGTAATAATTTGTTTGTGGGTTTGTTTGAGATGGAGTCTCGCTCTGTTGTCCAGGCTGGAGTGCAATGGTGCAATCTCAGATCACTGCAACCTCCACCTCCTGGGTTCAAGCGATTCTCCTGCCTCAGCCTCCCGAGTAGCCGGGATTACAGGCGTCCGCCACCACGCCCTGCTAAATTTTTTGTATTTTTAGTAGAGATGAGGTTTCGTCTTGTTGGCCAGGCTGGTCTCGAACCCCTGACCTCAAGTGATCCGCCTGCCTCAGCCTCCTAAAGTGCTGGGATTACAGGCGTGAGCCACTGCAGCTGGCGGAAGCACACAAGTAATGATTTTATAATGAGAACAGTACTCTCTCCCCTCCCCTCCTTTCCAATAAATGTTAATTCTAAAGGAAAAAAAAAAAAAAAAAAAAAAAAAAAGCAAGAAGTCAGCCCACAGCTACTCGGTGCTTAATCTTCCCCTAGTCAGCAAAGCTCCACCCCGGAGCCAGACGCCTGAACGCCATAGCCGGATCGCCCCCTGGTGGCAGAAGCCGGTCCAGGTAGGTGTGTGCGTTGAGTTTCCTCCTGCAAGGAGCTCTGTTTTGTTTTATCTTATTTTTATTTTATTATTAATTTTTTTTGAGACAGTGTCTTGCTCTGTCACCCAGGCTGGAGCGCAGTGGCACGATCTTAGCTCACTGCAACCTCTGCCTCCTGGGTTCAAGGGATTCTCCCGCCTCAGCCTCCCGAGTAGCTGGGATTACAGGCGTGCACCACCACGCCTGGCTAATTTTTGTATTTTTAGTAGAGATGGGGTTTCACCATGTTGGCCAGGCTGGTCTCAAACTCCTGACCTCAGGTGATCCACCTGCCTTGGCCTCCCAAAGTGTGGGATTACAGGCGTGAGCCACAGCACTTGGCCTATTTTATTTTATTATTAATGTATTATTCTTTATTAGAGACTGGGGTCTCACTATGTTACCCAGGCTGGTTTCAAACTCCTGACATCAACCGAACTTCCCACTTTGGCCTCCCAAAGTGCTGGGATTACAGGTGTGAGCCACCGCACCCAGCCTGTTTCCTTTTATTTAAATCACAGGTCAGGTGTGGTGGCTCACGCCTGTAATCCCAGCAGTTTGGGAGGCCAAAGTGGGAGGATCGTCTGAGGTCAGGAGTTCGAGAGCAGCCTCACCAACATGGAGAAACCCTGTCTCTACTAAAAATACAAAATTAGCCAAGTGTGGTGACGCACGCCTGTAATCCCTGCTACTCGGGAGGCTGAGGCAGGAGAATCACTTGAACTCCAGAGGCGGAGGTTGCGGTGAGCCGAGACGGAGGTTGCGGTGAGCCGAGATCACGCCATTGCACTCAAATCTGGGCAACAAGAGCAAAACTCCATCTCAAAAACATAAAAATAAAAATAAATTACAAAGCAACCCATTGGGACTAAAATTAGGTAGAATACACAGGTGACAAATTTGAGAATGGGGGAAGGGAAGCCCAAGGTCTGCTGAGTAGCAATTGCCAATCTGCAAATCTAGGACCCTGAGTTTTTTTCCTTTCCGGCAATAAAGAAGGAAAGGAAAACTCCCTGTTTTTTACTTTTTTTGTTTTTATTTTTGTGTCAGAGATAGGGTCTTGTTCTGTCACCCAGGCTGGAGCATAATGATGTGGTAATAGCTTACTGCAGCCTCAAACTCCTGGGCTCAAGCGATCCTCCTGCCTTAGCCTCCCAAAGTGCTGGGATTACAGGTGTGAGCTGCCCTGCCCAGCCTCTTTTTTTTTTTTTAATTTGTTTATTTATTTTTTGAGATAGAGGCTTACTCTGTTGCCCAGGCTGGAGCACAGTGGCATGATCTCGGCTCATTGTAATCTCTGCCTCCCAGGTTCAAGCAATTCTCGTTCCTCAGCCTTGCAAGAAGCTGAGATTACAGGCGTGCACCACCACACCCAGCTAATTTTTGTATTTTTAGTACAGAAGGGGTTTCACCATGTTGGCCAGGCTGGTCTCCAACTCCTGGCCTCAAGTGACCTACCTGCCTTGGCCTCCCAAAGTACTGAGATTACAGGCATGAGCCACTGTGCCTGGCCTAAACTTATTATTAATATTATTATTTTTATAAAAGGTTTTACTCTGGCCAGGCTCGGTGGCTCACGCCTGTAATCTCAGCACTTTGGGAGGCCGAGGCAGGCGGATCACCTGCAGAATTGCTTGAACCGGAGGCGGAGGTTGCGCAAACGGATCACCCATTGCACTCACCTGGCAAAACAAAACCCTCAAAAAAAAAAAAGGTTTTACTCCGTTGCCCAGGCTGGAGTGCAGTGGTGCAATTATAGCTCACTGCAGTCTCTAACTCCTGGGCTCAAGCGATCCTCTAACTTCAGCCTCCCAAGTAGCTGGGACTACAGAAGTGCACCATAACACTCAGCTACTTTTAATATTTTTCATAGAGTCAGAGTCTTGCTATGTCACCCAGGCTGGTCTTGAAGCCCTGGCCTCAAGTGGTCCTCCTGCCTTGGCCTCCCAAAGTGTTGGGATTACAGCTATGAGTCACTGCACTGGGGCTGGGAGGCCGAAAGATGTCCTACAGCCTGACCAGGTTGGTTCTTCCCTGTCCAACCTCTACACGGCCATTTCCAGAGACTGGGCAACAAACACACCAAGAGTCTGGGTGTGGTGGCTCATGCCTGTCATCCCAACATTTTGGGAGGCCAAGGCAGGCAGATTTCTTGAGGTCAGGAGTTCAAGATCAGCCTGGCCAACATGGCAAAACCGCATCTCTACTAAGAATTAAAAAGAAAATTAGCTGGGCATGGTGGCATGCGCTGTAATCTCAGCTATTCAGGAGGCTGAGGTGGGAGAATCACTTGAGCCCAGGAGGTAGAGGTTGCAGTAAGGCGAGATCACACCGCTGCACTCCAGCCTGGGCGACAGAGAGAGACTCTGTCAAAGAAAGAAAGAAAAAGGGGCTTGGGGAGAGAGAGAGAGAGACCAAGAAAACACTCGTGAATTTGACTCTATCAGTCTCTTGGGTCCATACCTTGTGTCCAGCTCCTGTGGACTGCAGGACAGGGCCCCTGACCCTGAACCCAGGTCCTCACTGGAACCTCAAAATTTCTTGGCACTAGCTGAGTCTCAAGCTCTGGAACCAGAGAGGGGTAGCCTAGAGAGTCCAGGAAGGTCCAGTCGAGGCTCATTTCCAACTCTGTTAGTCAATAGTTTGTTTTTTGTTTGTTTTTATTTTAATTTTTTGAGACAGGGTCTCACGCTATTGCCCAGGCTGGAGTGCAGTGGCATGATCATGGCTCACTGCAGCCTAGACCTCCCTTGGCTGAAGTGATCCTCCTACCTCAGCCTCCCTAGGATCTGGGATTTCAGGCTCACACCACCATGCCTGGCTAATTTTTTGTATTTCTGATAGAGATGGGGTTTTGCCATGTTGCCCAGGCTGATGTCGAACTACTGAGCTCAAGCAATCCGCCCGCCTCGGCCTCTCAAAGCGCTTGGATTACAGGCGTGAGCTACTGCGGCCCAGCCTGTTGATCATTAGTGATGATCACCAAATATTTCCAATGCTCTCTCTTCTGGGCACATGGTAGGGCTGTTTTTTCCTGGCCACTTACAGTTGGGTAGGACCATGTGACTTTTTCTGGCCAATGAGCAGTGAGATAAAAGTATTGCATCATTTCTGGACCAGAGTATTTAATGATGGGTATGAGGCTTTCCAGAGATGCCTTTCCTCAGTCACAGTGACCCAAAACATTCCAGATAGTGACTACTTTTGTTTTAGAGACAGTCTCACTCTGTCACCCAGGCTGGAGTGCAGTGGTGAAATCATAGCTCACTGCAGCCTCAAATTCTTGGGCTCAAGCGATTCTCCTGCTTCGACCTCGCAAATAGCTGAGACTACAGGTGCATGCCACTATGCTCAGCTAATTTGAAAAAGTTTTTTAGAGATGAGGTCTTGCTCTGTTTCCCAGGCTGGTCTCAAACTCTTGGGCTCAAGCAATCCTCCTGCCTCAGCCTCCCAAGTAGCTGGGACTATAGGCATGAGCCACTGCACCCAGCTCAGAAATTACTTTTGTATCATTTTTGCCCCCCAAGACTTGGGTGTTATTTGTTACAGCGGCATAACCTGACTTGTCCTGACTGATCCATTACACCATCCACATCATGGCAGCTGAGTCTAGCCAAGGGCTTCTATGTTAATTTGCTAGGATTTGCTGTCACAAAGTTACACAGATGGGGTGACTTCAGCAACAAAAACCTATTGTCGGCCAGGTGCGGTGGCTCGCGCCTGTAATCCCAGCAGTTTGGGAGGCTGAGGCAGTTGGATTGCTTGAGCCCAAGAGTTCAAGACCAGCCTGGGTAATATGGCAACACTTTGTCTCTATCAAAAATACAAAAATTAAGCCAGGTGTGGTGGCATGTGCCTGTGGTCCCAGCTACCGGGGAGGCTGAGGTGGGAGGATGTTTTAAGCCTGGGAGTGGTTGCAGTGAGCTGAGATGGCACCATTGCACTCTAGGGTGGGCAACAGAGCCAGACCATACCTCAAAACAAAAAAAAAACGAGAGAGAGAGAGAGAGTGGGAGTTATCTCAGGGATCTTTGCTTCGTCTTTGGAGCTTGATGTCATTCAGCATTTACTGAGCACCTACCATGAGCCAGGTGCTGCTCTATGCAAGGTTCTTCCAGTGATGGAACTTATATTTAAGTGCGTCTTGCAGAGACAGACGAGAAACAAGTAAGAAAGTGAGGCCTGATGTGGTGACTCACGCCTGTAATCCCAGCACTTTGGGTGGCCAAGGCAGAAGGATCAATTGAACCCTGGAATTTGAGAAGAGCCTGGACAACCTAGTGAGACCCTTGTCTCTACAAAAAAAAAATTTTTAAATTAGCCAGGTGTGGTGGTGCTTGCCTGTAGTCCCAGCTACTTGGCAGGCTGAGGTGGGAGCATCACTTGAGCCTGGGAGGTTGAGGCTGCAGTGAGCTATGACTGCACCACTGCACTCCAGCCTGGACAACAGAGCGAGATAAAAAAAAAAAAAAAAAAAAAGTTAATTAAAAACTTTAGGCCGGCTGTGGTGGCTTGCACCTGTAATCCCAGCACTTTGGGAGGCTGAGGCAGGCAGATCACCTGAGGTCAACAGTTAGAGACCAGCCTGGCCAACATGGTGAAACCCCATCTCTATTAAAAATACAAAAATTAGCCAGGTGTGGTGACGGGTGTCTGTAATCCCAGCTACTTGGGAGGCTGAGGCAGGAGAATAGCTTGAACCTGGGAGGCAGAGGCACCACTGCACTCCAGCCTGGACAACAGAGTGAAACTCTGTCTCAAAAAAAAAAAAAAAAGAAAAACAAAAAACACTTTATACCTGTAATCCCATCACTTTGGGAGGCCAAGACAGGCAGATCGCTTGAGCCCAGAAGTTTGAGACCAGCCTGGACAACATGGTGAGACCCCCATCTCTACAAAAAATAAAACAAATCAAAACAAAACTACCTGGGTGTGGTGACTCACGCCTGTAGTCCCAGCTACTCAGGAGGTTGAGGTGGGAGGATCACTTGAGCTACGGAGGTCAAAGCTGCAGTAAGCCGTGATCGCATCACCGCACTCCAGCCTGGGTGACAGAGTGGGATCTTGTCTCAAAGTAGTAATAATAATAATAATAACAATAATAATAATAATAATAAACAACTAAAACAATAAAAACAAGTGAAGCAACTGTGACTAATGAAGTGCTTTAAAGGCAAGGAGACAGGGGCCAACGGGAACAGGGAAGTTACTGTACACAGTCTGAAGAGGTGACAATTGAGGACAGGCTTAATCAGCTACACAGGGAGTAAAAAGCCCAATTCTGTGTATTGAGCCAGGAATCTATGGGGAACTTGGGGAATAGAATGAAGGTTGGTACAACTGGAGCCTCGTGAGCCAGGATGGAAGGGGAGCCAGTTAAGATGCAGACACCAGTAGGTGCCAAACTATGGACTGAACTGTCCCCTAAATGTCCCCTTCCACCATCAAAACCCAGAGATCTGGAGGGCACAGGGATATCGGGGGAGCTTGGAGGGAAAGACACAGAGGGGGCGTCAGTAGCACCTCGGACAGCACCATACCTGTCCATGGTGCTGACAGCTCGAGGCACTGACAGTCAGTGGGAATGTAAAACGGTGCAGCCGCTATGGAAAAGTTTGGCGTTTCCTCAATGCAACGCAGAATCTCCATATAACCCAACAATTCCACTCCCAGGCATCTAGCCAAGGAAATCAAAAGCAGGGATCCAGATAGTTGTACACCTGTGTTCACAGCAGCATGAGTCACCATAGCCAAAAAGTGGAAGCAACTCAAGTGTCCAACAGATGAACCCATAAACACAACGTGGTCCATCCACACAATGGAATGTTATTGTCATAAAAAAGAAAACCATTCTGACCGGTCAAGGAGACTCACGCCTGTAATCCTAGCACTTTGGGAGGCCAAGGTGGGCAGATCACTTCAGCTCAGGAGTTCAAGACCAGCCTGGGCATCCCGTCTCTACTAAAAATACAAAAATTAAGGCCAGATGTGGTGGCACATGCTTGTATTCCCAGCACTTTAGAAGGCTGAAACAGGTGGATGGCTTGAGGTCAGGAGTTTTAGACCAGCCTGGCCAACATGGTGAAACCTCATCTCTACAAAAAATACAAAAATTAGCCAGGCATGGTGGTGCTCACCTGTGGCCCCAGCTACTTGGAAGGCTGAGGCATGAGAATCGCTTGAATCCAGGAGCTGGAGGCTGCAATAAGCTGAGATCGCATCACTACACTCCAGCCTAGGTGGAGAGAGAGACACTGTCTCAAAAATTAAAACAAAAAACAAAACAAAACAAAAAAACCCCACAAAATCTAGCTGGGTGTGGTGGCGAGGGCCTGTAATCCCAGCTACTCAGGAGGCTGAGGCAGGAGAATCGCTTGAACCTGGGAGGTGGAGGTTGCAGTGAGCAGAGATCATGCCACTGCACTCCAGCCTGGGTGACAGAGTGAGACTCTGTCTCAAAAAAAAAAAAAAGAGAGAGAGAAAAATAAATAAATAGAGGGGTGCCACATCGGGCCCCCAAGAGCACCTGTGAGCCCGGGAGGGTGGCATGGAATGTTTGGCCCTGTGGTCTGGAGTCAGCACTGGCTTCTGAGGAGCCAGAGAAGGGGCAGAGTGGGGACAAGCACCTAGTGGGGCTCCATGTGGATTCTAGAAAGGCACTCCCTGTGGGGTGCAAGCACCAGGTGGTGTCAGACCCCAGCCCCAGCCATCCTGAGCACAGAAGGTGGGTCCCCAACCCGAAGACGACAGGAGTCCATTTCCAAGAGGTGAGTTTATTGGGGGAGGGGACTGGTCAAGTGATCAGTGCAACACTGCATCCCCGCTCAGGGCAGGTCAGTCCAGTGTGTGGGCCCCGGGGGTCACAGGCATAGCAGCAGGAGGGGGAGTGAGCTACTCCCACGGGGCCACCCCCAGCCCAGTCAGGGGTGGGGGGAAGGGGGTGACCCCTGTCGAGGTCCTCAGGCATCTGTGGCTGAGCCGGGCGGCTCCTGGGGGAGACAGCGTCGTTGCCGGAGAATCGACTTCTCCTCCTCCTGCAAGGATAGGTCACACACACGTCACCCAGCACGGGACACTGATGCGTCACTGTGCACATGTCAGCCAGCACCCAGCACACACAGGATCTCAAATACGCCCCCCTGCTCCCCCGCCTGACACTACTCATGACCCTCTGGGGGGTGTGAGGGGACCCTGGGCCACCCACTCTCACCATCTCGGAGGCAGTGCTGGGGCTTGCGCCCTCGGGGGACCCCCCTTCGTCCCTCGAGCAGTCGGGTCCGGCGTCCTCCTCATACTCTGTCAGACAATCTGACTCTTCTCCTGGAATCAGGAAGCAGGG
This sequence comes from Hylobates moloch, assembly GCF_009828535.3. Taxonomy (NCBI): domain Eukaryota; kingdom Metazoa; phylum Chordata; class Mammalia; order Primates; family Hylobatidae; genus Hylobates; species Hylobates moloch. The sequence goes on along the minus strand of NW_026652287.1, from coordinate 40,620,762 downwards.
CACGGGTGAGGGGATCGGGGCTGGCCTGCCATCTCCAGCCACTCCCCTCCCTCTTGGGGGTCTCCTGGGCCCCTCACCGTCAGCACAGCCATCAGAGACATAGCTCGTGGGGGGCTCAATCCGGGACACAATCTCTGCCAAGTCGGTGAAGCCAGAGCTTGGGAAGGCAAGCACCTGTGGGGTGACACTGGTGAGGCTCTTGGGGGGGCCCACAGTCTTGGGGCCCCTGGGGGGCCCAGTGGTGCCTTGGGGGCTCAGAGGAGATCCTAGGGTGGGAACTCTCTGAAGTCAGCAGAGGTCTGAGAGCTCAGCAAAACCCAGGGATATGTGGGGTGATCTGAGATTTGGGGGAGACTTTAAGGGGGCTTGGGTTCTGGAATCAGTGGAGTCAGAGTGGCCCCAGGGGCATCACAGGCTTACGTCTGCACGGCGGCTCTCATTAAGGTCTGTAGACCGCCGGTCTGTGAGCATTTTCTCAATGACATTGCCACGGCTCCAGCCTCCAAACACCGCCTTCCCGTACTGGTAGCCCACATCCTGTGGGAAGTGAGGGGCTGGGTCCGTGTCTGCAACCCTGCTTTGCTTGTCCCCGCTCTGTCTGCCCATTCTCTGGCCCCTCAAAAGCCTGATGCTCTGGGGGAGCTGCATTTGAGACTAAACCTATTTCAGAGTCAGCTGCACATAGCACACTCGCCTACACATCCCGTCCTGCCCTTGACAGACATTACCAATCAATCTCTCCATGTTCTTTCCCACACAGCCCCATGCAGGGTGCTGGGTAGCAAATAACATAAGGTGGTGATGTGTGAGCTTATTTTGAAGTCTGCAAACAGGCAGTACATCTGTGGATGTCGCCATCTCCCAAGCCCACAGGAAACATCTTGAATTTCTCATGGCATGCTATCCCAGTGAGCCCACAAGGGACATCACACATCTCTTCTCAGACTCAGGGCTTCTGGGCTGCAGCTACTGATCAATTTCTTTCTTTCTTTTTAAAAAAAAAAATTATTATTTTTATCTTTTTTTAAATTAATATTATTTTTTGAGACAGAGTCTCACTCTGTCACCCGGGCTGGAGTGCAACGGCACAATCTTGGCTCACTGCAACCACTGCCTCCCAGGTTAAGCAATTTCTCCTGCTGCAGCCTCTCAAGTAGCTGGGACTGTAGGCATGCGCCACCACACCCGGCTAATTTTTGTATATTTAGTAGAGATGAGGTTTCACCATGTTGACCAGGCTGGTCTTGAACTCCTGACTTCAAGTGATCTGCCCACCTTGGCCTCCCAAAATGCTGGGATTAAATGCATGAGCCACCATGCCTGGCCCTTTCTTTTTCTTAGAGACAGAGTTCTGCTGTGTCACCCAGGCTGGAGTGCACTGACGCAATCATAGCTCACTGCAGCTTCAAAATCCTGGGCTCAAGCAATCCTCCCACCTCAGCCCTCCGAGTAGCTGGGGTGACAGGCATGCACAACCATATCCAGCTAATTTTAATTTTTAATCTTTGTAGAGATGGGGTTTTGCGATGTTGCCCAGGCTGGTCTTGAACTCCTGGTTTCAAGCAATCCTCTCACCTCAGCTTCCCAAGGTGCTGGGATTACAGGCATGAGCCGCCATGCCTGGCCCCCGATCAATTTCAATTGGCTTGGGCTATGGCACATTTTTCAGGGTCAGTGGCACATAACACACACACTGCTACCTCCCTCTCCTGGAACTGTGGCAACCATTTCTACTTCATCACTATTCTCATTCCCACCAATGCAGAAATGGCACTAGAAATCACTATACAGTGCTTCCGGGGGTACAGCTGGCCTATAAGGAGAAAGTTCTTACACAGCACATGCACAGCCACACCCCTACTACATCCCCTGCAGACATCACCAATTGATCACTGATCTGTTTTCCAGAGATTCCAGATGGGATTCCTGGATTCCTCCCCCTCATACCACTCTGGGCTTTAAGTAGCAAAGCTTAGCTGGACCACCTATGCAGGCACCACGCCACTCCTGCCCACTCACATAGATCTGGTCGAACTTCCCGAAGTCCATGGTCTTGAAGCAGTCGATGGGCGGGCGCAGGTACTCGCAGTAGGAGCTGGACTTGACAACCTCTAGCTGCCGCACGCAGGACACATAGGCCAGGCGGGACTGGATTTCGGCCATGTCTGGAACCTTTACCTTGTCCGCCCAGGGATTCAGCCGCTTCCACAGCAGCCACCAGCCGGACAGGCTGTCCCCGTAGGTGCTGAGGTCTGTCTCGTCCTGGCTCCCCACGTCGATGGCGATGACCGTTTTGGCACCCATGCTGCGGGCGATGTCCGCTGTGGGGCCGGGGTGGGGTCAGCAGGCTGCTCCCCTTGGGGGCCCGGGGCAGAGATGTTCAACCCAGTCCCACAGACGCCATCATGCAAATGATCATGCAAAAAAAAAAAAAAAAACCACCCACACATGCAAACATCATGCTGTCATGCACAGACGTGGAAATGATGCAACTGAAGTTAAGGAGGGGTGTCAGGTGTTGGGAGGTTTTGTTTTATTTTTTGAGACAGAGTCTCACTCTGTCACCCAGGCTGGAGTGCAATGGTGCGGTCCGGGCTCAGTGCAACCTCCACCTCCCAGGTTCAAGCAACCCTCTTGCCTCAGCCTCCCGAGTAGCTGGGATTAGAGGCATACACCACCATGCCCGGCTAATTTTTGTATTTTTAGTAGAAACCAGGTTTGACCATGTTGGCCAGGCTGGCCTTGAACTCCTGACCTCAAGTGATCCACCCACCTCAGCCTCCCAAAGTGCTGGGATTACAGGCGTGAGCCACTGTGCCCGGCTCAATAAAGCTTTATTTATACAATCAAACAGAGGGCAGGATTCAGCCTGTGGGCCATAGTTTGCCCACCCCTGGCCTACAAGATTGTGAGCATGTGTGCAGCTAGTGTACATGTCTATTCGTATATGCACACTTCTGGGGTGTGAAATTTTAAGTTGTGTACCTGCCCGCCTCTCACCTGCACCCATAAGGGTGGTAGGCATGGCTTAACTCGGTCAGAGGTGCCACATCCTATCTACGTGTGTGCACATCCCTGCATGTTTGAGGGAATGTGCAGGACAAATGGGACAGACTGGCATGCGTTGGCAAATGCCCCATTTCATTGACACACGTGTTCATCTGTGCACGTGCCTGTGTGTACACGTGTGTGTGAGCCCTACCTGCTCCTGAGAGAAAGCATGTGCGTATATAGCTGGTGTGCACATATATGAGTGTTGCATTCCACCTGCATGTCCCCTGATGTGCATGTGGATGTGTGCACCTGTCCCTCTTGTGTGTACATCCACTTGTGCTTAACACAGCACACCAGCAGGTAGATGTAGATTTCCTTCTTTTTTTTGAGACTGAGTCTTTCTCTGTCACCCAGGCTGGAGTGCAGTAGCACGATCTCAGCTCACTGCAACCTCCACCTCCCAGGTTCAAGTGATTTATCCGCCTCAGCCTCTTAAGTAGCTGGGATTACAGGCACACCCCACCAGCCTGGTTAATTTTTTTGTATTTTTAGCAGAGACAGGGTTTCACCATGTTGGCCAGGCGGGTCTCAAACTCCTGACCTCAGGTGATCCGCCCACCTCAGGCCTCCCAAAGTGCTGGGATTCCAGGCTGAGCCACCGCGCCCGGCCAGAATGTAGATTTCAACTGCACATGTCGCTGTCCACAGGCACATTCATGTATCATCTTGTGCACGTGACCACGTGTGCACATGTGTGTCTGCACCCCTGCATGGGCAGCTTGGGCATGTGTTCCCTCATTGAGCCTGTCTGTGTGTGCCCATGCGTGTGCATGCGTGTGGTGCGGGAGGTGCTTCCGTGTGCGGGTGGTGCGGGCAGCCACTTGCCTGGCAGATTGTTGATGTAGCCGCCATCCATGAGTAGGTGCCCGTCCTTGGGGTCGCACAGCGGGGGCAGGTAGCCCGACAGCGTCATGCTGGCGCGCACATACCGCCACAGGGAGCCTGCGCGGTGGGACACACAGACACAAACACGCACAGACACGCTCAGACACGCCGGAGGCCCGGCCAGCCCCGCAGGCTCGCTGACCTGGGACGTTGTTAACGTAGCACCCATCCACCAGCAGGTGCCCATCCTTGGGGTCGCACAGTGGGGGCAGGTAGGGGCAGTAGGAGGCGCTGGCCCGGACGTAACGCCACACACAGCCTGTGGGGATGGCGTGAGGGGGGTAAGGCGTCCGACGAGTCTCCCTGCTCCCCTCCCCGGAGGACGGACGTACCTGGGGCCTCCAGGGCATTAGTGGGTGGCGGTTAGTGGTCGGCGATCGGGCCAGGGTGGACGGTCACTCGTGTTAACAACGTCCCAGACGCTCAGCGGCCCTCCCGGAAGCATCCCCCCAACCCCACGTGGCATCAGCGGTTGCTGCGGGCTGGGCGGGGACACCCACCATCTTTGTGGACTCGCATGGCTGAGGCGGTGATATCTGTGGTCACGTTGAAGTAAGGCAGCCACAGGTCCTGCGGGGACAGGGATCGAGGTGGGGGAGGAGCAGGGGGCTCCTCTGGGGAGGGGTAGGCAGGGCAGGGGATGAGGTGGGCCTACCTCAATCTGCTTATCTTGGAAGACCCGGTGGATGCTGCGGTTAAAGGCAGACCCAGTGAACATGGAGGTGACTGGGTACGTGAGGTCCAACACAGGTTCCAGCACCGAAGTCATGCTCTAGGGACAAGGGGGCCAGACAGGGTCAAATAGGAGTTACCTGGGGTCACAGATAAGGTTCACCAATAGGAGGTGAGCAAGCAGCACTTAGGGGCCAGGTGCAGCGGCTCACGCTGGTAATCCCAGCACTTTGGAGGCTAAGGCGGGCAGATCACTTGAGGCCAGGAGTTCAAAAGCAGCCTAGCCGACATGGTGAAACCCCATCTCTACTAAAATACAAAACAATTTTCTGGGCTGGTGGGGCGTGCCTGTAATCCCAGCTACTCAGGAGGCTAAGGCGGATAAATCATTTGAACCTGGGAGGTGGAGGTTGCAGTGAGCCGAGATTGCACCACTGCACTCCAGCCTAGGCGACAGAGCAAGACTCAGTCTCAAAAAAAAAAAAAAAAAAAAAGGAGCACTTAGGGATGATGTGGTCACCCAAGGCCATTCACAAGGTGGTCACCAAAGGCCCTGGGTGCTCTTGTTGGGGGTTATGGGTTAGGGTCAGTAGACAGGAGGTCCCAAAGTGGTTACCCAGAGTCCTAGAAGCATATCTATAAAAGTCCGGACAGCTGGGGTTCACAGATTCAATCAGGAAGGGTCACCCTGACCCTGGAGGTTCCCCCATGGGATCAGGTTAGGGTGGAGCCACGGGTTTTATGGCACTCCTGGGGTGCTGCAACCCCTCCTCGCAACACACACCTTGGCCCACTCCCGGGCCCGCTGCTTCGTGCGGCTGGCGCTGCGCTCCTCCGCGTACAGCGCTCCGATGAAAGAGCCAATGGACGTGCCGCCCACCAGGTCCACGGGGACCCCCGCCTCCTCTAATGCCTTTAGTACTCCGATGTGCGAGCAGCCCCTGCCGGGAAAATGGGCCCCAGTGACCCGCTAGGCCCCACCTGCAGGAACTCCCCTGCTCCTACCTCCTCCCACCTCCCCCACTGCTAAGGAACAAAGGACCCGCCCCTACCCACGGGGTCTCTCCCGGGGAGGAAGTCCACCTTCGGACACCCAGACCCCGCCCCCAGAAGCAAGCCCCACCCCCCCGTGTCTCCCAGGAAGCTCCACCCTCGGACACCCAGGCCCCGCCCCCCAGGAGCAAGCCCCGCCCCTCACCTGGCCCCGCCCCCGCCCAGCACAAGGGCAATGGTGTTCCCTGTGAGCACCCTCGCCAAGCGGGAGAAGTCGCTGTGCCGGTCCGCGCGCCTGGAGAAAACCTTCTCGTAGAGCTCATGCTGGGATGGGGGAGATAGCCGCGACCCAGGAGCATGAGGGCGGGGTCCGGCGGATCCCCCAGGGGCACCCTGACCTTCGAGCTTGTCCGCAGCTCTCCCAGACCCCGCCCCAATCTCCCAAGCCACGCCCATTAGCCACGCCCCTGGAAGGTGGGGGCCCGCGCGCTCCTCACCAGTTTGGCAGGGCTGCGGCGCGAGAAGAGGCGGCGCGGACAGCGCAGGTGCAGGTGCCCCGAGCACCAGCTGCGCATGTTGAGCCACTCCACAGTGCGCGTGGGGCCCGCGCCCTCCTCTCGGTGGAGCAGGACGAGCTGCTTAAGGGCGCGCACAGCCGTGTTCTCCAACATCTGCTCCAGCTGCGGAAGACGGCCGGTGGAGGTCACCAGCCGCCCCACCACCACCTGGCCACACCTGAGTCCCTGATCGCCTACCCCCACGGCGAGGCTGCACGTGGCCTGGTGCAGGCACGGGACAGCAAGGGACGGGGCCCGAGGTGGGTGAGATCAGGGAGCACGGCCTTCCAACCTGGCCGAGGGTGGGCTCCTGGTCCCCCAGGCCCACGATGAGGATGCAGTCGGCCTGTCGCAGGCAGCGCACGGTCCAGGGTGTCAGCGAGGTGTCCGTCTGGTAGAGTACGATACGGTGTGCATCCTCCTGCTGGGCCAGCCACCCTGACAGCCGGAACTCTTGGATGCTAGGGTGGGATGGGGGCAGCGTCATCCTGGGGTTGGCCTGGGATCAGTGTGCTCCCCGAGACTACATAGCTCCGTTGCTGGGAGGAACTTAGACACCCAAACCCCCACCATGGAAGTCCGTGCCCCGGTGGGCAGATTCACACCACTGCGAATCTCCCCATTGACCTATGGGTAGGACGCATGCTCCGTGGTTGGAAGCCGAGAACTTGAACGCAGGTCTGAAAGAATTTGAGGCTCCAAGCCCACCCACCACCCTCCCCACTCCCTTCTGCAACACACACCTGTCCAGTGCGGAGGCCCCCAGGCGTGCCCGGATGATGTCACTGTTAAGGAGTAGCGTCGGACCTAGGGGTAGGTAGGGAAGGGAGGCTGGGAACCATGGTCCACAGGGCTGGGGCCTAACTCAGAAAAGAATATCCATTACCCCGCCCCTGTGGCCCTGTTCCCCTCCACCCTTCAAATGACCTACCCGAACATCTCTCACTCACTAATGTCCCACCCACTGCCAGCCCCCACCCATGACCCTCACCCCACTGACCGATGGCCTGCAGGGCGTGCTGCAGCTCCAGCGTGAAGGCCACCATGGGGACCTCAGCACACACGGGCAAGACTGCCACAGTTGCCAGGTTGCTGGCTGGGTTGGTGAGTTCTGAGTGTGGGGGCACACCCAGCCCAGAGCCTGCTGAGAACCCAATGGATGAGATTTGTGGTTCGAACCTGTGTCTGGAGAGATGAACCCTCCTCCTCCTCTTCTTCCTCTTCCTCCTTATCTGAAATTTCTGCTCCTCTGCTCGCAGACTGCAGTCCCCAGCTGCCCAAAGTCTTGACTCTACCATACTGAAAGCCATGGCTCTGGTCCTGGACCCTCAGCCTCAACTACTATCCCCTCTTTTGTTAAAACATGGCCATCCACCCTCCACTTTGGGCCCTGATCACCTCAGTGGGATCCATTACACAACTCTACAACCATTCAGATTCACTGTGCTTGGGAGATCAATTGGCCAGTGCCCCTGCCCCATTCTGGCCTTGGTTCCTCTGTCTAATGGGGGACCTGAACATAAAACAAGGCAGAAATAAAGCTATTTTTAGCCTAGCCAACATGGAGAAACACCGCTCTACTAAAAATACAAAACAATTATCCAGGCGTGGTGGCATACACCTGTAATCCCAGCTACTTGGGAGGCTGAGGCAGGAGAATCACTTGAACCCGGGAGGCAGAGGTTGCAGTGAGCCGAGATCGTGCCACTGCACTCCAGCCTGGGCTACAGAGCGAGGCCCTGCTTAAAAAGAAAATAAAAGACAAAGACAAGACAAGAAAAGAAAAGCTACTTTTGACCCATCTGTTGCTTCCCAGCTTCTCCACTACCAGCCTAGACCAGCTGTCAACCCCCATATCTTGCCTAGACCTCTTGTTGCCTCCTTATTGGTGGAATCCTTCCTCCCCTATAACGATCTAAATAAGCTCAAATGCCTGTAGACAGCCCCTAGCCCCTATGTGACTTATCCCCCCACCCCCACCACCTCTCCCCTTGATCACTTTCCTCCTCAGTGCTTCGAAACCACCACCAGCCTCCTGTGCAGCACCCCTGGTTTCTCTTTCATGTCTGGCCCCATCTCATTTGTCAAGTCTCAGCTCACTGTCCTTAGAAAAGCCTCTTTCTCCCTCCCTCCCTCCCTCCATCAGCCACACGCCATCATGACCCTCTTTTGTCTTCTAGGTAGTGTATTCTCTATCTGTAATTTCTTTCCTTCTTTTTTTTTTGAGATGGAATTTCACTCTTGTTGCCCAGGCTGGAGTGCAACGGCGCAGGCTCGGCTCACTGCAACCTCTACCTCCCAGGTTCAAGCGATTCTCCTGCCTCAGCCGTCCAAGTAGCTGGGATTACAGGCACCCGCCACACACCCGACTAATTTTTGTACTTTTAGTAGAGATGAGTTTCACCACGTTGGCCAGGCTGG